>NC_060138.1:312249110-312557057 GCF_021461385.2 Schistocerca piceifrons
ATCAGCAAAAGTTCTTAAATTTGTGAGTAAAATAATAGGATACCCACTCTCTAAAATAATGAACCAATCCTTTGAACAAGGAAGCTTCCCAGAGGTGCTGAAGTATGCAGAAGTAAAACCGTTGCTCAAAAAAGGGTCAAGAGAGGATACGAGGAATTATCGTTCCATTTCCCTCCCTCCAGTCCTATCAAAAATCTTTGAAAATGCTGCTCCTATGCAGATTCGAAATTTTATGGAGAAATATGATATTATTACGGAAAACTAATTTGGTTTCAAGCGTGAAAAAGTACTACTAATGCAATTATCAAGTTTATCGACAAGATTAGCACATCATTAGACAACCATAATAAAGTTGCAGCAATATTTTGTGATCTCACAAAAGCCTTTGACTCTGTAAATCATGCACTGCTCATCTATAAGCTTGACAAGTATGGGATCAAGGGTAATGTTCTAAATTGGCTCACTTCATACTTATCAAACAGGAAACAAAGAGTGATTGTCTCATCAAATGCAGCAAATTACTATTCAAAATGGAAAACAGTAGCCCAAGGTGTCCCTCAAGGCTCGATACTAGGACCTATTTTGTTTTTGTTCTATGTTAATGATTTACCGAACAATATAAATGCTCCATTGATTTTATTTGCAGATGACACATCTGTATTAATTGAAAACCAGGAGCCAGAAAACATCCCTCTCTACATTATAAACACAATGAACAAACTAGAAACATGGTTCCAACTGAATGGATTAAGATCTAACATCCCCAAAACCCACATGGTCCAATTCAGAACAAAACAGTCAAAGCCCCAAGAAATTAAAATAACTCATAAAAATCAGGATATAGAAGAAGTGGATTCTGTGAAGTTTTTAGGGTTAAACCTAGATAAAAAGTTATATTGGAATAAACATGTTGACTACCTGTTAAACAAATTTGTAGCTTTGCATTTGCTATGCAAATATTAGCTGGTGCAGCAGACACGAATACAAGGAAAATTGCATACCACAGCTACTTTCAATCAGTTGTAAGGTATGGTATTATTTTTTGGGGAAATTCAAGCAATATATTGCGCATACTAAAGTTACAGAAAAGAATAATAAGGAACATGTGTACTGCCCATCCAAGGACATCATGTTGCCCACTATTTGAAAAACAACAGTTATTAACAGTTCTCTCCTTATACATCTATGATATTATCATCTTTCTACATAGCAATTTAGAGTTATTCGAGAAAAACTGTTTCAATCATGCTTATAACACGAGAAACAAAGACAGTTTTATGCTTCCCACTCATCGCTTAAACCTATATGCGCAGTCTCCTCAGTATATGGCAATGAAAATTCATAACAAGTTAAAAGGAAAGAATGTTTTGAGTATGAACCAAGAGACACTGAAAACAAAGCTATATGATATACTTGTCAAACGGTGCTACTACAGTGTTGAGGAGTTCATGAAGGATGAACTGAAGATTTGAGCAGGATAAATTTACATATAGTCTTGTGTGTAAATGTAGCTGTCCTTCACAAAAGGGAGGAAAGAAAAATAAAAGTTTATATTAATGTTAAAATTCTTTGTACCAATTAGGCCCAAGTTGTGTTATCCATTCTTTTGACGTGTCTCCTGTACACTAATCACGTGATTAGAAATTGTATGTTGTGAGACAAATAAAACACTATAATGCTGTGGACTACAAATATCTACATTAATACAACATTACATGTACAACTACTACACTTTAATATACAAATAATTGCCATAAATTGTTTATTAATTTAACATTATAAAATTCTGCTTCACTCTGAGAGGTATTCATTTACAGAGTAGAAACTGTGGTCCATCAGAAATGACTTCAGCTTTTTTTTTTTGAGCAAGCTATCTTGCTTTACCAACTTGATGTTGTTAGGAAGGTGGTTATATAATTGTGCCCCTCTATGAAGGACACTCTTCTGGTAAGCTGATGTTCTGGCTAGGGATGGGCTATGATCGCGCTCGAGAAACGCGCGACGCGAAGGCTGTTTCTCGAGAATTTCTCAGGTACGCTCGAGAAGTTGGCAGTGCTGAGCTCTCTGAGAAATTGCGCAAACTTTCAGTACTTGAAGCACTAAGCCGCAGCGGTCTTACTCGTCGTACGTACGTGCACGGAAAACTTTGAAATTCAGTGACTGATATCAACTGTACTACCGTTATTAATGTGTACTGAAGTATTAGTATATGTCTCATAAGACAAAAATCATAGAACTGTTGTTTAAAACAAAGCACAGAATTCGCATGAAACAGAAGCTTTGTTCTTACAAAATAAATTCCCTTGTACATTCTGCATGTATGCATGCATGCTTAAATGTAAAAGAGAAGTGCTATAGCCTTTTATATACAGAAATTGCGTACATACGTTTACTTACTGAAGAAAGAAAGGAAACAACAGTTGTTCAGTAGAAGGCATTTTTACATGCCATTGCTGCACTGCCGTCGATTTTTGTTTAGAAGTATGATTTTATTAACCAATTGGCCTGTTAGTCTACTTCTTTGTTTGTTTATAAGTAGTCCTGTTTTCGAAAATATTCTTTCACTGGGAACAAAAGTTGCAGGTATTGCAAGATTTTTTTTTTTTTTTTTTTTTTTTTTTGCCACGACAGCTAGACCTGGGTAACTGTTTTCTTTTTTTTTCCAGTAGTAAAGGATTATCCGTGCGTTGTAGGTACGGTTCTTCCAAATATCGTTGTACCTCCAGGTCTATGCTATCACAAGCGCTTTTCATTATATTTTTATTGGAAACCTCTTCGTCGAAAGAAGCCCATAAGGAACTACTGGCGTTTTGTGCGAAATGGCATTCGTGGCCACCGAATGAGTAGATCGTACGGTCTCTACCACGTTTGTGCACTCTGCAATTAGGCTTGCAACGGCATGTTTTGAATGAATGGGATTCGTAAATGGCAACGTTTTGAATCTTGAGTCGAGAACTGTGGCAACGGCATGTACTTTGTTTGTTTCTATTAATCCTAGCCGGACTATTAGTGAGTTGTGCAGATGTTGCTGTAGCTGTTGCCCTGTCGTGGTAGCCCACTTCCAATTGCATACGATTAGGATTAGCTGTCAGATTATTGGAATAGCTTTCGAAAGAGAGGTATAGTTTTCAAATGGCTCCAGTACACATAAACATTCGCTCAAAATTGGCGACTCGTCAGCTGTGAGGTTCTCTACACCTGAATACAAAGATGATATACAGGCTGCAATGCATTCCTTTTGCTCCACTACACGTTGTAGCATATAAAACGTACTGTTCCATTGGGTTTCGGTTTCCTGAATCAGTTTATGAACTGGTTTTTTTCATTAGATCCTGGATCTCATGGAGTTTTTCATTAGCATTGCAACTTGTTTCAAAATAGCTAACAATTTTTCTGGCCTTTTTCCTGCATTATGCAGAGCTCACTGTTGCTGTTCAAAGGACTTTCCACAACTAAACTGATGGTGTGTGCTAAACAAGGCACATGTTGCATACCTAAGTTGCCACAGTGAATAAGTTTTACGGTTGCCGTCGTTTTACTGTCAGTTGTGATGCTTACAACTTTGTTTTCAATGTTCCATTTTGAAATCACGTTATCTAACGCCTCACTAATATTTAGCGCTGTATGCTTTTCCGGGAAACGGAATGTCTCGAGAGCTAAAACTTTCAGGCACTAATTAGTGTTAATGAAATGACCAGTTACAGCAATATATGCCTCACTATTGAGTGAGGTCCAAATATCGGTCGTTACAGAAACACAAGTAGAGTCTTCCACGGCCAAGTTTACAGTCTCTTTCTTTTTATGGTAATCGTCCTCAATCATGAAGCGCAACTTTTTTCGATTTGGTATCGAGTATTGTGGGTCCAACAGTGAAACAAAACGTTGAAAACCAGTGTCCTCGACGACTGAAAGCCGTTGAAAATCGTCTGTTATCATGGTCACTAGTGCTTCATCTAGCTGTTGTTGCCGTTTACTTCCCTCTATGAAGATAAATGTAAGATTTAGATCAGTGCTCCTGCAAGGGGATACGTTATACTCGACAACTACTCCAATAAAATTACATATCGTATCGTGCAAAACCTAGGATAGTATAGGTTCGATTTTGTGGTATGTTATCGGAGGACGATTAAAAATCAATGTTTTTTTAAGCGTGGCGGACCGCTTCGGACACTATCCGAACTTTAGCATGGACTTCACCTTTTGTACCACATGTACCTGGATATTTTGTCTGCCTCGCACTATTGGAAGGATGAGCCTCTGTATCCACGGACGTCGCTGTTTTATTGCTCGATAAATTGTGCAGTTTAATATGTCTAATGATGCCCGTTGTATTTTTTGACACATTACGGAGATTTTTACGACAAATGTTGCAAGTAACGTCATCTCCAACCTCCATAAAGTATTGCCAGCACCATGATGTTGGTTTTAGAGTGTCCATATTGATTTGAATAACAACTTTCCTCGAATTAAACCTGAGACACACTAGTTACGAGCACAACGAGCCACTAGCGTGTTTGTCTAGTGGCAGCATTCAATTCATAAAACAAGAGCGACGCGGCGTACGTTGTCGCAGATACTGGCGCACAGCGGCACACGCCGCCGAGCCGTTTCTCGTGAGCTTCTTGAGAATTGATTGAGAACTAGAGGCTCGAGGAATTCTTGGTGCGCTCGAGTCGCCGCGCCTCTTCATCCCATCACTGGTTCTGGCATATGAGACATAAATGTTATTGCCATTTCTTGTTGTGTAATTGTGCACAGAGCTGTTCAGCTGATAGGCATTGGAGGTTCTTAAATATTCTTCTATGACGACTATTGTTTCAAATATATGTAGGCATGGAAGGTTCAGTATCTTTAGAGTAGGAAAAAGGGAGCGACATGAACCTTGCCTCTTCATGTTGCAGATGATTCTGATAGCTCGTTTCTGGGTTTTGAAAGCAGATTCACTACAGGGTGCATTCCCCCAAAATATTATTCCATATCGGATTGCTGACTGGAAATGTGTGTGATATGCCTGCATTACTATTTTTCTATTACAGCTTGTGCTTACAAGGGAACCTCCCCATCGCACCCCCCTCAGATTTAGTTATAAGTTGGCACAGTGGATAGGCCTTGACAAACTGAACACAGATCAATTGAGAAAACAGGAAGAAGTTGTGTGGAACTGTCAAAAAATAAGCAAAATATACAAACTGAGTATTCCATGGGCCACATAGGCAACATCATGGACAATATCAGCTCAGAAGTGCCGTGGTCCCGTGGTAGCGTGAGCAGCTGCGGAACAAGAAGTCCTTGGTTCAAGTCTTCCCTCGAGTGAATATTTTACTTTCTTTATTTTTGCATATTTATTATCTGTACGTTCGTTCATTGACGTCTCTGTTCACTGTAATAAGTTTAGTGTCTGTGTTTTGCGACCACATTGCAAAACTGTGCGATTAGTAGACGAAAGGACGTGCCTCTCCAATGGGAACCGAAAACATTTGATCGCAAGGTCATAGGTCAACCGATTCCTCCACAGGAAAATACATCTGATATATTCTATGCAACACTGGTGACGGCATGTGCGTCACATGACAGGAATATATTGTTGACCCACCTAACTTGCACACTTGGCGAATGGGTAAAAAGATTCTTCTACCTTGCCCGATTTAGGTTTTCTTGTGGATGTGATAATCACTCCCAAAAAAGTAATGAAAACATAAGAGTTTGTCACATAAACTAAAAATAAAAAATTAAACTTTTCCCTCGATGGAAGATTTGAACCAAGGACCTTTCGTTCCGCAGCTGCTCACGTTAAAACGAGACCACGGCGCTCCTCTGTTGCCACTGTCCTTGATGTTGCCTATCTTCCCATGAAGTACTCAGTTTGTATATTTTGCTTATTTTTTTCACAGTTCCACCCAATTTCTTCCTGTTTTCTCAAAATATCTGTGTTCAGTTTCTCAAGGCCTATCCACTGTGCCAACCTATAACTAAATCTGAGGGGGGTGCGATGGGGAGGTTCCCTTGTTAGTATCTGTAGCATGTAACAGATTGATGATAGCTTGGTTTTAAGAGCTTTAATGTGTGTATTCCACTTGAGATCACTCTGCAAAGGTAATCCTAAGAACTTAATATCATCAACTAATTTTTCAATTTTGTTGTTTATTTTCAGTGCGTGTTCATTTTGTTGTTTAAAGTGGGATGTATGAAAGTTCATGGCCACCATTTTCCCAGTGTTAATTATAAGTTTATTTTTTTCAAACCAGTGTGTTAGCTCCAGCAACAATGCATCTGTAGTTAACTGAAGCTTTTTTTGGTCTGACCCTGTAATCAAAATACTGGTATCATCTGCAAAGTTTTCTGTTTGGCATGGACAGTGTCATTCAGGTCATCAATATACAAAAGAAAGAGGATAGGACCTAATGTTGATCCTTGTGGCACACCATATTTTATGGTAGTTTTTTCTGCTGTGTATGTTGTTCTTCTTGAAATGTTTTCAGTTATTGTCTCTCGTTTGAGAACAACTTTTTGTTGCTGGCTAGTAAGCTATGATTCGGCACTCATCTTGGCACTGTTTGCTGCTTTGCATTGGTGATAATGTGAGGTTTGTCCAAAGATGCGGCAAACAATGAAGACATCATCGCTATGTCATTCAGCACTGTAGTATCGTTCAAGACTCGGTGGATTTTCAGTGATTTTGCACATAGGATGTTTGTGGAATTCACAAGCACTTGTTGAGAGATGTTGTCAACATTGCTTACTAAGAGTGACGTTGTATCATTGTAATGCAGCATTCTTGATGGCATGGCCAGCACGGCCAGTTTTCGATTCAACAGCAAAATTTCAGAGTGATATGGAAATTCGGGGTCACCACTTTGGTACAAGGGGTACTGGATGTATGACAGCAGAAGAATGCCACAGCATAGAGATACGATTTCCACACTGTTTGTTAGTAAGTACCTGTACATAACACATGTAATTGTTATGAGTGTACAAGGGATAGTAACACCTACTGCCTCGCTGGACAGCAATCCTCATTTACAGAGATGTTATGCCACCACAAGTCCAATCAACATTGTCAAAAACTCTCTCTCTGTAACTACTACTATAAATTCAGATTCAGATTCTTTATTGGCTACTGAGCTCATGTAGCAGAACAAGGATTTGCATTGATATACAATAGCAATCACTATATTAATTACTGTTCACAGTGCAGGTACAAATAATTTATTCTATATGAACCTGTTGTAAAGAGTTGTAATCCTAATCCTGAAATTCAATTTCTATGCTACTAGTATCCAAGAATTCTCTTAAACTTTGGAATGGATTGTTTATTAATCATTTATACAACTTACTTTTTAAATTATTGAAAAGTGTATTCGTTACAGGATGTCCCTATTTATTAGAAAAATTCAAATAGTTCACCTTGTGAGGGTTGTCTGTTTTTGTTAGGGTATGTCTAGAAATGTCAATACTAGTCTTATTTGTGGTGTCAAACTCTGCTATGTTATTTTCTTGCGTGTATCAACGATTCATAGATATAAAGATTTGTCATTGTCATTATTTTGGTCTTTGTGAATAAAGGGCGGCATTGTTTCCTTGGAGCAGCCATACACAAGATTCTTAGCATTTTTTTTAAATTAATAATACTTCACTGATGTGACATGAGTGATCCCATAACTACGCCCATAGGGTGCATGAGATTGAAAAAGTCCATGATTTCTCATGATATCAGATAATTTCTATATGAGATAAGACAGCCTTGATATCTTTCTGCAGTTCAGTTTGGAATCAACATGTATTCCAAGCAGTATTATACATTTTTCTTCTATGTCTTTACATAGTCCCAACAGCAGGTTTTGAGTTTTCTCTGGATTGCAGAGTAGTTTATTAGATGTGAACCAACTTAGTGTTAAGGAGAGTGTGTCCTGTGATTTCTGGCATACCTTAACTTATCTCGGTCTGTGGTGATCAATGTTGTATTGTCTGCATAGCAGATAATTGACTGAAACTCAACATAATGTGGCAGATCTTTAACTGCAACAATGAAGAACAACAGTCCAAGGACAGAGCCCTGAGATGTGACTTTCTTCAAGGAAGAATGCTTATTTTCAATTAACACAAATTGCTTCCTTTTATTTAGATAAAAATTAATTATTTCTAATACTGTGTTATTTATTCTATAATAGTTGTTTGACTAGCTCAAGTAGATGCTTTTCCTCCTGAACTACTAGCTCAAGAGAGACTGTATTCTTATTTTCAAATGATGTAATAGACTGATTAACAATTTCAAGGACTTTTCTGTCTAAAACCGTGCTGTTTACTACAAAGAAGGTCATGTTTCTCAAAGTAGTTATTGAACTGTACGTAGAAAATTTGTCAAATATTTTGAAAAAGATTGTAACAATAGACACTGAATTTTGAGCTGGTCAGGGAAAACTCCAAATTCATGGCTTTTATCATAATAAAAGCAAGTGGTTTGCAAATAAGGTGTATTGTCCATTTTATTGTGTGTTTACTTTATCCATGGGTGTGACAATATCCCAATAGAATTAATATCCTCTATGAAGCTGACGAGCAAGTATGTCAGTTGCTGATGTATTTGAATGATTAATTTTAGATCTCAGTTCATTTACTATAGTAGTAAAGTATTTATTGAGCTGTTCTGGCACAAGCAAAATGTCTTTAGTTTGGTCAGAAGTGGTATCTTGTGTTATAATATACCAGGCATCTTTACATTTATTTGGAGCTCCTTATATGCTATTTTCATAGGCAACTTGTTTGGGAAACTTACATTCGGATTTATAATGTTTTTTTTTAATTTCAAGTAAGCTTTATAAAAAATGTCATACAGCTCTGTACAATGTTTGCAATTATTTTTATACATCCTGTACAGTGAAATCATTTTTTTCCTTGGTAATAGCAAGTTCATCAAAGTTCTCTATAAGCTTTTTACTTTTTTGTTTGGTTTAGAACTTTTTTGCAGTGGTGAGCAAGAGTATCATAAATCAATATATGTCTTCCCAAAATTATTAAAGAGAATTTCAGCAGTTGATTTATCTACATCATATTCATAAACAAAGTTCCAAGTCCCAAGTTGTGTTCCTAAGACTCTCTGTGAATAACTTAATATATTCCTCTACCTGACCTCTAACCCATGTTCTTCTTATTTGTATTTATTTGTATTTACATAGTCATTCTTTGGCTGTGCATAGTGGTGTGTGAGGAGAAGTGGATCATGAGCTGCAAAACATGTGCCATGCTAATAGTGTATAGGTGTCTTGAGAAATTAACTATAGTATTGTCTAAACAGGCATTCCGGTGTGTTGGGCTATTGCTATCACAAGATAAATTCAATGATGTGTGTAAGTTTAAAAATGGTTTTGAGTTGGTCTCATCTGAGCCAGACAACTCTACATTGAAATCACCACATACTGCAACATTAGTTTTGAGTTTTAAAATTTTTCTCATTGGTTATTCTAATTTCTCAAAAGATAAATTAACATCACCATTTAGAGATCTGTACAAACTCACAATTGTGATATTCTGCTTGATCAGTCTTATACAACTAAGTTCTCCATTCAATTCAGAGGAGTATGAGCTTCCATCTATTTTTGAAAAGTTCATGAGTCATCTGATAAATATTGCAACCCCCCCCCCCCCATTTTTTCTCCCATTTCTGCACATTATAGCTACCAGAATGTACTCATAATGTATGAAAGATTCTGTTTATTTTCTGTAAGTCAATGTTCTGAGACAATCAATATATCACTTTTTTAGCTTACACCAATGTTTTAACTCTAACAATTTATTCCTAATACAGTGACGTTGACTGTTTCCTTTAAACCATATCTTAAGATAAGTCGTAGGATCGGTATTGCCTCATGTGCTAATACTTTTATCCAGATCCCGAAGTAAGTCAGCCAGTACTTCCAGTTTTCTGTAACTAACTTGAGTCAATATTTTGCAACCATGATTTGGCAAACCGATATTTCTGTAATATTCACAGCTTTCATGATGACGGTGAAGACAGGTACACTAAAATCGAGTTCTCCGAAAAACGCGAAAAAGAATGAGTCATTATGTACTCAGTGCAATAAAACTATCGTGGTTCGACCTAGAAAATGTTACTGTTGCGAAGTTAAAGCGAAAAACGCAAACGAAATCATTACAAGATCAAAATTTAATGAAAACACAGTGGCAAATTTAAATTCAGTGACATCCCTGTATAAACATTGCGATGACTTTCGTATCATTTTAACTACAAAAAACTGTGAAATCAGTGAACTTAAAAGGACTGTAGCCTCACTGGAGAAACAGCTGCAACATCTTGGTTGTAAAACACAACAAACAGACCATCGACTGAACCTGGAAGAAATACCGGCTACCAGTGACATAATCAAAGAAAACACGACTGTGGAATACAGCACAAAACTTGGAAATAATAAAGTAAGTGCATCAAATAGTTATAATAACAAACGTGATTCTACAAACAATGTCACTCAGAAACATATGAGTCCAGATAATAATTACAAACAAGAGCCGTGCACAGTAAATGTGATTAAAAAATCAGTCGGCTGGCCTCAAGCGTGCAAAAAAAAAAAAAAAAAAACGATAAGTCTTAATTTTTGCCGATAATCATGGACGTCAGAAAGCAGAAAAAGTAGCAGATACACAAACTAAAGCAAGTATCCAAGCCTTTGTCAAACCAGGAGCAGGCATTTCAGAAGTGACAAAAACAGTGGTAAAATCATGAGAAAATATTAACCCATAAGACTGTATCGTAAATTGGCAGGTGTAAATGATATTGCCTGAGATAAAGGTAGTGAACTAATCATTGTTCTTGAAAGTGTGCTACCCAAATTAGGCAACACAAATGATGCTGTTGTAAATCAACCACACAGATACGACCTACCTCCTTGGTCATGTGTAAATAAATTAATGGGAAGAGAGAACAAAGAGATAGATTATGTGTGGTACGCAAAAAATTTCTGTATGCAAACTTAATAAATGGAAGCATGTTAGACAGGTCCATGCATACCAGCCCTGGCCATCATTAATTCACAGTGCAAAACAATTATTGGTTGAAGAAATCTGTCATTTAGCAAATTTGAGACACAACAGGCATAAAATAGAAACACTCCAAAGTACTTTGGACAAATGGGTCATAATGAAAGATGTGATGCCTTATAAAACGGGCGAAAGACATTTTTAGGGAAGTAGACTGTATCACAAAAAAATGTGATGCAGAATTAAATTGCAAATACACACTGAAGATTGTACACCATAATGTACAGTCATTAACAAACAAAGTTGATGAAATAAATATGCTCCTCAATAGTGAATGGAAAGATGTTTCAGTTATACTGTAGAACAAGTATTAAACATGGTGGTCTATCGGTATATGTTAAAAATAGTGTGAACCTGATCTATCTAGTTATAGATGTAAGTGAACTGTGCATAGAAGCAAAATTTTAAGCTGCAGCCATAATATTGCCAAACCAGGAAATTATAATAGCTTCGGTATACTGCCCGCCAAAACACAATGAAGACATGTTTGTGGAGCTTCTGGAGAAACGAAGAGATATGTTGATCACTTGGTAAATACATTAAGATCCCTTAACTTCAGTTGTGTAAATGACAAACCCACAAGACAGGAAGCATGTGTAGGTAACATAATTTATAATATTTATCTAAATAAAACAGAATTCAGCACAATCAAGCTATGAAGTTCAGATCATGAGGGACTACGGCTCAGGCAAACTTTTAACACTAAAACAACTGAAACTTCCACAGACTGTAGAAAAATTATAAGACCAATTAACGAATCAAAGCTAAACAAGTTGATAAGTAAACTGAATTTAATAAAATGGGATAAAATAATAACCACTGTAGGTGCAAATGAAAACCAACAAATTTCTAGAACTGTTAACTGAACATTTTGAAGCATGCTGTCCTAAACACTGCAATAAAATATCAAAGCAAAATCGTTACACCAAACCACAAAAATCTAAAAGGCTGGTACACCCCACATCTAAGTAGAATAAGAATCATAATGCTACTTTATCATGATAGGTCCAAGCACAATAATGCTGACAAGGAAATGTACATGAAAGTGGAAAAAAATTACAGGTCTGGAATCAAGGCAGCCAAGTGCAAAGCAAATGATAGTTATATACTGAACTCAGTAAATAAATTCAAAGCTGCATGGGGAATTATTAAAACAGAAATTAACTGTGATGATAAAGTATACCAGACACCAATTCCACTTGATATTCTAAATGCGCATTTTGTCAGTCCTCAATCAGATAACAGCATAATGGAGAAAGTGAGCAAGGCAGAGGCACTGCTGCCTGAAATGAACAGTAAGCTGACAGACAGCTTTCGCTGGACTTGTCTAACTGAGAAGATGGTCAATGAATCAACAGCTAAGCTCAGGACTTATAGAGCAGAGGATTACTATGGTCTCTCAAATTATGTTCTTAAATACATCAGAAATCAAATTGTAATGCCACAGACTAAAATAATCAACAAAATTTTAAATGAAGGTAATAATTCAGAATGTTTAAAAATATCTGTAGTTAAACCAGCACGTAAGAAAGGAGATACAGCGTCACCAGATCATCTTATACCCATTGTATCAAAAGTAATAGAATACTGCCTGCATAAACAGATGAGTCAATATTTTGAACATAATAATATACTCAATTCCTCACAGTATGGTTTCAGATCTAGCCTTTCTACAGTCAAAGCAGTTAAGAGTATGGTAGCAAAAATATACAGTTGTTTTGAAAATAAAGATATTATCTGTACAACATTGTTGAACCTCAGGAGAGCTTTTGATATTGTCTCCCACAATATTCTCATAAAAACCCTACCACTACAGAGAGAGAGAGAGAGAGAGAGAGAGAGAATAAAACAGTTAACTAAGGTAAATAATCAAATGTCAGAATGTTTCACAGTTGTAAAGGGTGTACCTCAAGGATCTGTTCTTGGACCTTTCCTTTTCATTATTTATATAAATGATTTACCTGCAGTTGTATCATGTCATGAAATGCTATATGCTGATGACACAACACTCATCACATGTGATACCAAACTTGATGTGTGACACAGCATGGCAGTGGTAATGGAGAGGTGCACTGCTTTGTTTGAGGCAAATGTACTGCAGAAGAATGATAGTACAATTAAAGCTACTGTATTCAATCCGAATGCTCTCAGTCATGGTAACAAAACAGTAAAATTATTAGGATTTCATATAGATCAAAAGTTCAGCTGGTATAGTCACACAGTGAAGATATATGGCAAACAGGCACATGCCATATATCTGCTCTACAAGCTGAGCAGCAGTGTCAGTAAAGAACTTCTCTTGTATGTTTATTTTGCATTCTTTCATTCGCGCCTGAGTTATGGAATATTGTTATGGGGCAATTCTATAGGCTCAAAATTAGTGTTTAAATGGCAAAAGAAAGCCATAAGGGGCTATAGCAGAACTTAGCCTACATGAATCATGTTGAGATTATTTTAAGAAACTAAATATAATGATAGTGCCTGGCTTGTATATTTACAACTGCCTTGTCTTCGTTAAAGAGAATCTGAGTAAATTTGACTTAAGGAGCACAATTCACGACCATAACATAAGCAGTGGACATACAATTGATATGCCATATGCTAGACTTGCAAAGACACAACAGATACAAATATCTTCGGCATTTCTACTTCAACAAATTACCTGTGAATGCCTACACAATGCCAGTAAACAAATTTAAAATTAGTCTTTCGAGGAGGATCAAAAGTAAAGTAATTTACTCTGCTCAAGAGTTCCTTGAGTATGTGACAAATGAGCCACTTTCCTTACGAGAATGAACTATAAATTAACTGCAAACTATAGATATGCCATAATGTGCAACTATTTTATTACTATTTCATGTACTTATTGTTAATTATCTGTTTCATTATTCATTTGTCATTCACTGAACTATGTAGTTTATTTATCTTGTAATTGATATATTAAGAAACTTCTTGTTGTTATTTACATTTGCACAAATATGTATTGCATCCATCCTGGATTATTATATTGTAGTTAATAACTTTTGTAATGTCAAAGTTTACATGATTATTGTTGTTATTATTATTATAATGTAAAAACTGATGACACCAATTGCATGTAAATATCCTCAATGGTGGAATAGAACATTTGTATTTGTATTTGTATGTTTTTGTGAGCATTGGTTACAAAACGAGTATTTTCAATCCTTAAAAATATTGCTTTTTAAACTTGCAAACTGCTTTTGTAGAATGAAATCAAAACATGGGGGAACTTGTATATATGTAAAAGAAAATGTAGATTATAAGAGTATAGCCTCTGTTTGCAAACTTGGTTGTGAAAGAGCCTTTGAAATCTCAGCTGTTGATTTAATATCTGAAAAAGCTATTATTTCATGTGTGTATAGATCTCCTGTTAGCAACATCAGTTTTTTTTCTTCAAAAGACTGGACCTTGGCTTAGGAAAACTTAAACATTCACACTCTTGCAGATAATGTAACTTTAAAATAAAGTCCCACTTCAGATCTCCAGCTTCACAGTTAATAATTTTCTTTTCAAATAATGTATTATGAACTAATTTCAGCATATGGAATGGATCAAGTATTGCATGAACATTATCGTTGTTGGTAGGATACTTGAGCTAAGGAGCAAAATTTTTCAGAATCAGTGAGCATCCAAAAGTATGTTGACAACAGCACCATCGCATATCACTGACCTTGCAAGAACACCTACAGAAAACAGTTCCAGTATTCTAACTCACACAATTTCAGTCATTATGTCTTTTACCCACAAAGAAATACGCAATTGGGCACTTAAATTTTCGATGTATGACACAATCTGAAAAACTAAAACTTTGGTGGACAGTTCTTCTGCATCTATATTCACAATGTTACCCAAATCAACGAAGCCTGCATACACGTTTTTGCCGTTGTTCCACACAAGGTGCTTCCTAATTTACATACAATCAAAAATTAGTGCACACTCTTTAAGATATCGTTTGTCACTCATGTTATGTTTTAGATAGTTGAAAACCTCTTGTAGATAGCAAGGTTCACAATTTACTGATGATACCCAATCATGAAGAATACTGAGACGGCTCAAAAGAAACATAGAGCATACAAATCTTTATGCCCTAGGATAACAGAAATACAGAGTGAGGGTAAATTGTTTGATTAGTATCGCTTGGATTGCTTCTCTGCACCACTATTTTTCAACTGGGTAACAATAAAATCCAAAGGAAAGCCACTAAAATGTTCCTGAAGAACACTTTCCAGGTTGCTATTTACACAGTTTCTTTTATTCATCATTGTAATCAATTCTGCCATTGTTTCCATCTTTTTACTCGTCGCTTAAATTTCACCTGCAATCGTCTCACTTTCTTCCTAAGCGCCAAAATTCAGTGAGAGACATCAGACCGAACACTTGCATCACACTTGCATGATTGCCATTGGATTCACACAACGTATTTGTCATTTGGATCTAATTCATTTCCTACAACAAAATTAAAAGACTCCATCGGCAACAATTACGAGCTACTAGAAATTCAGAAAGAGTTAACAACAATGTATATCCCTGTTGCTAATCAAATACTTGGTTTTACCTCACCAACTGATTGTTTATTCGATTGATTTACACTTGCAAATGGCCTGGAAAACTGAATAAACATGGTATTGCGTCATCCTTCAGCAGCTGTCTATCAGCTTCTGTTTGAAACATGTAGCTGTCTTTTTAAATTAAAATGAGAGCTACAAATTGAGTTCCATATTCCCTTCGCACTGCATGCACCCATTTCTTTAAATGTTCTGGATGTGAGAGAGGAAAACTGAAAATACACTAGATATCTTTTACAGTATTTGAATTTCTCGAACACTATTTCCTTTATGGAAGTTACATGTGGAATTGAATACTATTTCCTGTTGTCCATCAACTACTGCATACATATGCAGCACAACTCTTGACCAGTCACAAGCAGGAGAACGACAATAAGGCGTGCGAGTAAAGCTATCACCACCGATTGTAACCGTTTTCAAACTGTCTCTGTTGCGCATGCACGGCTTCATGATAGTTTTGACCACCAGAACCCTTTGGGTTCACTCGGATGCATATTTTGTGTGTTTCGTTGTCTGACCGCCTGTAGCGCTAGTTGACAACTCTGTTGCTCAAATGGTTCTGATTTAAATAGTGGCACAGTACACCAGATATGTATTCTTTTTTTCGTACTTAGCTCTATGCATTTCGAGAATCTATTTTCGTTGTCAATTGAAAATATTTATGTAAGTATTTTATATGCTGTTTGAATGTGTGTTGAGCCTCTCTTGGACTGTATTGTGTCGTCTTTTTGAGTTTAACGTACAGTACTGTGCCTATCACATTACGCAGAAAACTGACACAAAACTGACACACACACTTGAAATTTCAGAAACAGTGAAGGCCTGAAGGATGATTGTATAAAGAACTTAACTGTGTTTTATAAACGTTAATCCTAGATAATATTGCCATGAAGTCATACCATACTTGACTGACGAAAATTCTCTGTTCAAAGTCAGGTTCAGCTCTATTCATCAGGTTGTAGTGTTGTGGTATCATGATTAATCACTTTTGTTTTTTGCAGATACCAATTAAAATAATTAAAAAAATTACTATAAAAATATGGTAAGTAAATATGTGACTAAACTACTCCCACCCTGCTGATGCTCGAAATGCTTTTTTACGTCGTGGAAGGTTAGGTTAAGGGAACTACTGGCTACAATGTGTACATAATAATCAACCCTGTAACAGCTCTTGGGAGATGACTCGTAATTTATGCGATTAGTTCAGAGGCATTTTATAGACACTTAGCAGCAGAATAAGGAAGGAAAATTCGAAATGTTTGCAGTGAACAAGAGCATGTTCTCTCTTGGCTTGAGTAGCAGTAACGATGCAATTCGAATTAAACGTTTAACTACCAAACATGACCTAAACTGCTTTGACAATCCCATGCACGTTGATAAATAGAACATAAACAATTTTCTCGAAATACGGTAACTTCATGTCATTAATTCATATGAGTCAGAGGCTCAGAGTATGTGTTGTTGACTATTGTACAGGAGGTCACGTGTTTGAACCCACATCAAACTTCGGAATTTTTTTTTCCGTTTGTTACTACTTTCTCCACTTTATTGATGATAAAGATAATTATAACAACATTACCATGCCACATCATTCCATACCATACTCTCTGTTTTGAAAGTACTCTGGACCACTGTTGGGCAAAATTGTGTATGCATCAACCTTATGCGAAGTGAATTACATTGTTACATTTAATTTATAGTTTTGTGGACTGGCAAGACAGCCAATCCACGAGGACGGGAGGCCGAAGGGCACATGTTTAAGCTCACACAGGCTGGCGTGAGGTCTGGAACAGGTCAAGGTCTTATAATAGCAAAAATAGAACGTAGCTTCTGGAATACTTAACTTTAATCCATAATTGGTGAACATCGGTCTGACGGTACATGCATCACAAGATAAATAGCAAAAGATAATGGCGCCTTGCTAGGTCGTAGCAAATGACGTAGCTGAAGGCTATGCTAACTATCGTCTCGGAAAATGAGAGCGTAATTTGTCAGTGAACCATCGCTAGCAAAGTCGGCTGTACAACTGGGGCGAGTGCTAGGAAGTCTCTCTAGACCTGCCGTGTGGCGGCGCTCGGTCTGCAATCACTGATAGTGGCGACACGCGGGTCCGACGTATACTACCGGACCGCGGCCGATTTAAAGGCTACCACCTAGCAAGTGTGGTGTCTGGCGGTGACACGACATATAGGTATCAGATTATTCAGATGTGCCTACTGAGGACGACGAAGACGAGATACAGCGAGCTTCCTACATGTTCTGCGAAAGGATGAACCCACTCTTAAAGTTCAATAACAAGTCATTTAAGCTCAGATTTTATTTGGAAAAAAGTACTGTGGAGCAGCTGGAACTAAGTTTTAGAGACTATCTGACAAAACCAGCGAAAAGAAACCAGCTACTGACTGCAGTGTTCATCTTGCTATTAATCTTATGATTTTACACTACAGAAACCTTTCAATTAGCGACTGGCGATCTATTTAAAGCACACACAGCAGCAGCTTGCAGAGCTATCCATAAGGTGTCAGTCTGCATTATTTTAGAGCAGTACCATTCTTACCAGCCCAGTGTAAACATTATCTCCTTCGTTTTCATTTTCATTGTCATCAACAAGAGCAATATTTTCGTTTGAAGAATGAGATTTTCACTCTGCAGTGGAGTGTGCGCTGATATGAAACTTCCTGGAAGATTAAAGCTGTGTGCCCGACCGAGACTCGAACTCAGGACCTTTGCCTTTCGCGGGCAAGTGCTCTACCATCTGAGCTACTGAAGCACGACTCATCTCCCGAGTTCGAGTCTCGGTCAGGTACACAGTTTTAATCTGCCAGGAAGTTTCATATCAGCGCACACTCCGCTGCAGAGTGAAAATCTCATTCTGGAAACCTCCCCCAGGCTGTGGCTAAGCCATGTCTCCGCAATATCCTTTCTTTCAGGAGTGCTAGCTCTGCAAGGTTCGCAGGAGAGCTTCAGTAAAGTTTGGAAGGTAGGAGACGAGGTACTGGCAGAAGTAAAGCTGTGAGTACTGGGCGTGAGTCTTGCTTCGGTAGCTCAGTTGGTAGAGCACTTGCCCACGAAAGGCAAAGGTCCCGAGTTCGAGTCTCGGTCGGGCACACAGTTTTAATCTGCCAGGAAGTTTCATTTTCGTTTGAAGTTGCAGCTGTCTGTTCGGATATTGCTGTTGTAAATGAACTGCAACCTGTGTTATCTGAATTTGTATCAATACAAGAACGTGGCGAATAACATATACTACCTTTTATGCGGCAAACTTACTTCAAAAGCATTTATGCAATCGTATCAAAATGTTCACAAACCACTGCACATATCTTCAGGATAAAAATATGCATCGTCATCATAAAGGTTCGAAATAGGAAAAAATTGTAGCTTCAAGCTGCAATAACTTCTGTCCATTTCCTGTAATAATAGTCCTTACGAAATTACCACCTCCAGTTTTATGTATTTCAATCTTGAAAAGATTTGACACTGCTTTTGTTCCAGTTTAATACCACATACATAAAAAATGAAATGTAATAATAAGAAAGTGCACATTGAAATTGTACCTTGTCATCTGCAAATGCTTTCTTGGTCCCGTTCTTAACATTTCGTAACATATTTTCAGACTCCCCCAATCACAAGCTGTCCCAATATCACGGGAAGTGAGGTCAACAGCAACTTCTCTCCAAGCCTATTTTTTATTTTTTTATTTTACTCAACTGCATTCTAATACTCGCCCAACACAATTTCCAGCAGCAAATCTGTCACGTATTATAGAAAGTTTGAGGATCACTCCTTTATCTGTTCTTTAATTATAGGATACGGTTCCCAGCTACTAACATTGTGTGTTTCTTTCAGACTTTTTCCAATGAGACAGAGTACGAAACAGAAGACACAGATTCAGTGGCAAAAGAATCGACAGTAACACCTGCCAATACAAATGCTGTAGGTAGAAACAGAACATGCTAAAAAAACAAATGGACCAGGTTGTCTCAATTTTGAAAGAATTATCACAAAGAAAAGAACAAGAGCCTGATGGAGTAGATTTATACTTCCAACTGGTGTCAAATAAAATTTGATAAATGCTAAAGAGAAGACATTGTGCATGCAATAGACCATTTCTTACACAAAAAACAAGCAGTGAGTAGGCAATGCATAACAGTGCACCAAAGTTTGGGTGACAACTACTATGTGCGGTATGTGCAATAGCCACATGGCTCTGGGCTGGGAAAGAAACTGCCCCCAAAGACATAGTAGAAATAGCATTATTATTGTGCAACACCAGTCAATGATTTTTCTTTTTCTTTTTAATTTGGTTTGTAATAAAGCGTCTTTTATCCAGTGAATAAATGTTTTTCCACATACCTACAGACTATACTTTACATTTCCCTTAAATTATGTGGTGAAATTTTATGGTGTTTGAAACACTGACCTTGGAAACTTAAGACATTATTGGTGAAATGGATATGTAGGGTTTGCAAACGTGAGATGCATTTGACACACACTATTACTGGTTGTAATTTTAGAAGTAGTCATTACACTAACAATGTTTTTCAAGGCCTCACACACTGCTTTGAAAACTTCAAGCACTATCAATGACATCACTTGGGACGATATTTTTAACAGGAAATCCAGGGGTTTGAAGCTGTCTCGTGTAGCAAGAAATCGAAGTGCCGGTGTCAAACGAACTTTAGCAGGTATAGCTTCCCTGCAAAACGTAACTTTTTTGATTATGGATTCAATCATTTGAAGAAGTAGTTCGAAATCTGTTGTTGACATACGACTAAAGTTGCCAAATTGCTCTGAGGGTTCATGCATCAAATGTCCTAATAATTGACATCTGTCATGCCTGCAAAAATAATTATAAATAAAATTAAGCTTGTAGAATTTTTATTATGGTAACTGACAACTTATGCCTCACTTCACGCTTACTGATTTCATTATGACAGGTATGTGTGAAGTGATATAGCCCACCATCTTCTTTCACGTGGTTTCCTTCATTTTTTTTTATATTGACAAAATGTACGCTCAAAACCGCAAATTCTCCGGCCGCGTTCTGGGTGTCAGACATTTTGACGTTGGCCCTATACTTACTGAACTGAATGTTGGCTTCAATGTGTAGGCCTTATCCTATAAATATTCGCCACTGTTGGCTCAGATGTGTGAACGAAGAGCTACACATACGCCGAGCGGCCAAAGAGGCTGTAAAGGCCCGTCCACACGCAACGATCTGTCTGCGCAAATGTCTGCGCACATCACATCTGCGCAGACAGATCGTTGCGTGTGAACAGAAGATTTGCACCAACCTGAGGTGTGTGCAAACCTGGAAGTTGGAGTTGGAGGTTTGAGCGAAACCTCTCAAATCTGTCGGTTCAAACCACATCTCCGCAGACAAGTTGGAGCGTGTGGACAGGAGATCGTCGCAAATCTGGCGCGAAACAGCTGTTTGCTCAGTCTAGTGTTTGTATTTGTGTGCACAGGGCATTAAAATGGCTGATACTCGTCAGTGTTCTCGAGAGTTTGTAAGTGAATTCATTGAAATATACAGAAACCACCCATGTTTGTGGAAGATTAAAAGTAAAGAATATAGTGACCGAGACAAAAAGACAGCAGCATACAATGCTCTAATTGAAAAATTGCGGGCAGTTGGCGCCTCGGCAAACAGAGAAACGGTAATAAAAAATAATTTCGTTGCGAACTGGCGAAATTATTTGCGGATGGATGTCGAAACTTATAATTATCTCTTAAAGCATGTAACCCCTCATATTATGAGAAAAATACTTGTATGAGAAGGGAAATTTCTCCTCATGAACGCCTGGCAGTAACATTAAGATTCCTAGCAACAGAAAGGAGCTACAATGATTTGGAATTTTCATCTGCAATATCGAAACAAGCATTGAGTGAAATAATACCCAACACATGTGAAGCTATTTACGCTTTCCTGAAAGATGAGTTCATGAAGGCAAGTCAAGTAAATTAGTCTGCCAGCGAACTGTTTACCGAAAAGAGTTATCCAAAGTTCAGAAATCTAGAAGATCTGGTGTAGGAGTAGATCAAGTATACCAGCCAACGTTATGGTATTTTGATCTACTTGGCTTTCTTAGTGATCAAGAAACGCCAAGACCAAGCAGGAGTACAATTGAAGATGAAATTGGAGTGCCAATGTGCGAGGAAATGGAACACGAGGTTATGTAAAACAAAACAGGTTCGCCCTGCAACTCTCGCAGTAAATTTACGTGACAAAACTGCTTTCGCTTTAGCAGCCACTGTCTGCACCATTTTGACCGCTTTCTCTGTTTCCTGCGGTTGGTCTGAATGTTTTTTGCAACACAAGTTTTGAACACAGACCACAACAGAACTTCCTCCATTTCTATTTTTCAAAATAACTGAATTAAATTTTGACGTTTTCGGGGAGCGTAGTCGCTTGCCACTGATATTTCTTTTCTACACCGACAGATGGCGGGCGAGTAGTAGATTGGGGTTTGTGTCGTGTGAACACACCACATTTGCAGCGATCTTTTGCATGTACAGACATCTGCGCCGATGTCTGCGCAGACAGATCGTTGCGTGTGGACCGGGCTTAACGGAGCGAACAAATACGTTCCATGTTAAGGAAACGGCGCTTGATTGAACATCCATGTTCTAACCTTGATTCTAAACTCTTTGAATAAAAATGCCCTTACGAGTAGTGAGTGCATCTTTGAGTTATAAAGTATAAACAAACAAAGAGGTAAACAGGAGTTACAGGACGTGTGTGTTGTTAGAAAAAAAATGAGGAGAAACAGTGTTGCTTGTTTTGTGATTATGCTGGTTTGCGTAAATGAATCATTATTGACAGATATTTTGTCGCATCATTCTTAAGCCGATGACAGTGTTAAATACATTCGTTTGGGCGACAACCATCGTGAAGTTTCAACTAAATATTACTTATATCAGTGGAAGTTAAATAGGAGTACAGGTATTTACTTCTAACTAACTTTACGCGTTAGAGCCGTAGTCCGTTTTGTGTATGTTGACACGTAGGGATTTGAGAAGATAGTGCGTGTCCCTACAGTTACCACCAGATGCTCATCGTTAATTTGCTAGTAAATGACAACCTTATGTCCAGTGTTGCTGTCATCTCTCACCATGAGTAATTGATATTTAAGTGTTCACGAGGACTCCATAGACAAGCAGTGTGATAGTTTGCAATACACCACTTTGACCGTCGCACTGTGTGTAAAATTAACACTACAATCAACATGGATGGCACAGCTAAGAAAATATCTTTCGGATTTTCAAAACTACAAAAACCGTCAGCACTGAGCAAACCGAAGTTTCAGAAATCCGAAGACAAAGTAGAGTATATTGACTGTTTAGAAAGTAAAACGATCAAAGTGAAAAGGTAATTGTCCTTTCTTCGCTAGTTTAGAAACTTACAATTACGGGTTGATCTTCTGTACATATTTTTAAAACTCAGTATGTTTTAGTGATACAGGGAAGTCAAGTGACGTCGATGATGTAGAAAACGATAAAAATGAAGTGAAAGTCATTCCACTTCGAAGAAACACCATCCGGTTATTCCCAAAACAAGAAAAAAGTGAGAAGGTGCCCGTCGATGACTCATTGGAAAGTATAGCGGCAAGGGAGATTTTAGAAGGTTTGTATCAGCAGCTTGCTTCACCCGCCTTTCTTAGCTGAAGGAATTACATACCATAGAATGCTTTTTAGTTTCAGCTCTGTACATGCCGTGGTGTGTCAAAAATCACATTTCTGTACTATTCCCAGCTAAAGTGCACTATTTGTTGTAGGCCTATTTAAAAGGAAATTTGAATAAGTGTACATGAGTCATTAGCCTCCTCTAATAAACTTCAAGGTTGCCATAACCTCATGTCTTTCTTAATGTGAATATCATACATGATCAGTTTATTTATATGACAGTAAGAACGCAAAATAATCAAATGTTGCATAGCGTCAGGCATCGATGTGTTGTCGTCATCAGTATTTGCTCAAAATGTGATATATATCAGTGTGACTTCATCTGAAACCTGCTTTGTGACTGATTCAACCATTGCTAATTTTAAATGTAACTCACCTCATTGCCATCATTGCATCTGTGCTTGATGTGCTTTTTAGAAATGTTGTACCACAAACTATAAAATTCCCTGCTAAGTATTTTCACACAAATTTTATATCTTACCAAAATATTGATTATGAAAAACACCTGGAAGGGAGGGTCATAGTAACTTTTACTGTACTTCAATGTAGTCAGTCATATACTCGCTGTATACAGGTTCCTGCCACAGTTTTCTGCCCATGACTGTGCTATCCATTTATTTCTCTTCAGTGTCTTTGTTTATGTTGTCCTTCCGTCCTACTTGGTGCGTCCTTCATCCCCTGCTATTATCCACTGCCCCCCTAAATGTGTTTAACAGTGTTCTGGCTTCATATTATGTGTAGCGGAAAAATTTCTTTTCATTGTCCTTCTAGTAACCCTACTGGATTTGCCCACGTGGGATACAGATGTATCAGTATGTGTCATGTCACGTATCTGTTGAGGGCACCTGTTATGGGAACATGGCCGATATTGTATGGTGGTCATATATGCTTTTGTAGTGGTCAAATATAAGGCCACCCTCTGAAGCTCTCTTCCTCAACTGCTGTTGTTTGACGTGGTTTCCAAAACCGTTTATCTTTATGGAGCTGTGATTATGAAATGCATGTTAATCTGCTAAAGAGTATATTCAACTAATCTGAAACCATCTCATATAATTTCTATTGTGGCTCAGATAAATATTTCACCAAGAGCTATTTCTTTTAGTTTTGCGGATTAATAGACAATTTTGTGTTGTTGTTGCAGAGTTGATCTGTGGTGAATAAACATTATTGGCCCTAGTAAGAGTTACAACAATCCTTATGTTACCTAATTTCTTGTGAGTGGTAGCAGTTGTCACGCCCAGAGTCTGTGGGTATCTAGAATATTTTGTTATTTGTATATTATTGTTCACTACTTGACGCAGTCTATAAGATTCTATCTCGTTTATTGCTAAACTGCTTGAAACCATAGACAGAAACTATAATTGATATTTATTAAAATTGTTTTTGCAGAAGTAGATCTGCTATTAGCAATATATTTGCATTCAGAACAATAAATGAAAATGTATTGGAATGTAAACAAAAATACGTTACTTGTTCATCAATTTTATGAAAGCTTATGATAACCAAAACAGTGTTTAGCAAAATGGGATAAAATCTGATCATTTTAAAAATAGAACTGGAGCAAGACAGCCGGAAGCTCTTTCCGCTTAAATTAATACCTGTTGTGATCCTCCAAAGAAATAAAGTTAATGTTTTACCATATGCACATGATATTGAGCTCATTGGAAAAATTGTAATAGAGGTTAGGCAGTGGCTTGTGGAGATTGTAGAAGAAGCATCCAAACTTGACCTAAAAGTAGACGACGACCAAAAAAGAAAATACTTGATAGTTCAAATTTGTAGATATGCATGAAACAATCAGTCACATTTAATAATTGGCAAACATAAATTTAAATATGTTGAATAGTTCAAATTTCTAGATGCTGTCATAGATTAACAAAATCAGAGACAAACAGAAAAGTAAAAATGAGACTGCAAAATGCCAATGAGCCTACTACTCGATACAAAAACTTATAGCGCCACAGCTACTGCCAAGAAAAACTTGAATGAAGCTATATAGCACAGTCATCCAGCCAGTCCTAACGTATGGTGCAGAAACATGGAGTTTAACTAAAATGGTGGAACACCAGACAGAAGTATCTGAAAAAAAAGTTTATAGGAAAACCTTTGTGGTTCATAGTATGATAATGATTCACAGAACAGGAAGAGGAGCTACAACACAGGAACCCATATTCTTCCACAACAAGCAACAGTAGTAAGCATAATAAATTGTACTGTAGCTTTTTATGAAAATAAAGTAAGAATAAGAATCTTTATTAGCCTTTCAGTATTTTCTTATACAATGGGCTGAAATGAAATGAAATGTCGTGTGACGAGGGCCTCCCGTCGGGTAGACCGTTCGCCTGGTGCAAGTCTTTCGATTTGACGCCACGGGAAACATTCTCTTTTAATTCCATTATACAGTGTGTGAACATTATAGACTACATCCTTTGGGGCTATAGTTCCTAGTTTATTATAGTATAGAACTTGTGAGGGTTTGAGTTCTCTAATTTATTGCTTAGGTCATTTGTCTGTATATTTTTGTACATTCACAGAATTTAGCACATGCATGTGACTGTATTCTTGCTGCTATTACAGTGCTGCTCATCTTTTGTGACCTGCACACAAACTTTGTTTGCATCTGAATTGTAGGCTGCAAAAACAACTAATACCAGTATTCTTTGCTGTGCTAACAGAATGAGTTTCAATTCCTTCCTTCATGTGTTGGCTTCAGGCACCTATTTTTCCTACATCTCGCATTTTCTGGATTTTTACATTGTGTTTACAAATCCTAACAGTGCTCTTCAAAAATACATTCCTCATTACCTCTCTATGTAGTTTCTAAACTCATCTGCCATCAGCTACAGAACAATGCTCCTAGTGTCCAATAATGAAATTATCAGACTGTCCCCACCACTGCGGTATTATGTGCATGAGAGACTGTGTGACACCAAAGTTGTCTTAAGTTACCTGGTAAAAATAGTGAGATCACAGATGCAAGCAGTGGGAGATGGACTCTGAACTCGTTTGATAAGGGGATAAGTTTAAATGTAAGATGTATAGCTCTTATTGATTATCTGGTATTGCTAACAAAATATATGAAATAAACTTTAAAAATACTTATTTAAAAGATATTCTTCTTGCCGTCTCAACCAGCTGTGGGCAACACTATTTCAACTCTACTATTACATTTCCTTCCATCTGGGCTTTGACTTTAGCCCAGTATTCCCACATTTGTTGCATATGGTGGTCCTTTCTCACATCAGTTCATGGTTTGAGAAACACAGTATACAGAATGCAAACATAACAAAGAAACAAACAGAGAGAGGCAAAGCTTGGTACCATTAAGAAAGCAGACCAGTTGTAAAGACTGCCTAAAATGCATTTCACACACACACACACACACACACACACACACACACACACACACACAGAGAGAGAGAGAGAGAGAGAGAGAGAGAGAGAGAGAGAGAGAGAGAGAGGGGGGGGGGGGGGGGGGCAGGGAACTGAGAGGATGGAACTGATGTCCAGTTGTCAAGAGGAGTCTTTATGGTGGTAGGTGAAGGCATTACACCACAGTTGTCAAGTTGAGATGACTCCAAAATGTCTGATACCAAACAAGAAGTCAAGAAACTAAAAGGTGAAAAAAAAAAAACTGTTACAGAAGGTGGCTAGGAACTGAAAATAGAAATAGTATTGTATGAACTAAGAGGGTAAAATGAAGATCATTATGGAATGACAGAAAAGATAACATATACAGGTCACAAGAGAAACATGTACTTTATTGTGTACAAATGAAATAGCATGGACTGGTAAAGAAATTTTTTCAAGTGCATAGTAATAGTTACAAAGTGAATTAAGGATTTAAAAATCCCCTGTCCAAAGGTTTATTGAGTGGAGTTTTGATCTAGAGTTGATGAATAAAAATGGTTACACAAACCTGAAAGATTACAAGGCTTTGAGGAACAACTGCAGAAAGACCAAGAAATTATGAGCTGGAATATTAGACAAACCACCAGGCTTTTTTGTCCATGCTCTTTGTAACCCTTGTGTAAATGTGAAATGAATGCAGAAACAGATATCTTCTGCAGTATAATATAATTGAATAGTTTCCTTATACACATTTCATTTCTGGTTGGATCTAGAAAGATCTTCTAATTTACTACAGAGTAAATTTACCCACAATTTTCAATTCTCTGCGTGTACTGTGAACAGCTCTTATGGTCTTTTTACTGTAATTTCCACAGTGACAGCAGGACAAAGCAGAATTGTAAATTTGGCTGTATTGCCTCGAGTCTTTGCAACTTATTTGATGTCTACCATGTTTTATTTACAAAAGGGGTCAGCAGAAGAAAGTGCCAACCAACAAGAGCATATTGTGGGTTATGGTGTGCTTGGTCAAATTCAAACTCACTTTAAGCTCCCCTGCCCCTCCAACCACCCCCCTCCCCCCCGAAATTGAGCCCACTTGAATTTTGGAAGACATATAACATATTATGTATGGAATTACTGGTTTTCCCACATATGCTTTTTATTTCTGGATTCCAGTAACTGTTGCTGACACACATGTACCTCAAAGTTGTCTCCTCCTCCCTTTTATTGTATTTATTTCTTAATTCCTGTCTTCATAGCCTTTTTTAAACACACCATTTCCCTAACTGGCCAATGCCAATCTGATTTACAGTTCTGCCACCTTTCTGCCATGCATCTCTTTGTTGCATTTCTTTTGGATCAAATTATTATTTTGCCAACCAACTTCCTCCATTCTCAGTACTGGGAGCTTTATCACTAGTCACTTTTCAACACACTTTGAGACAGTCTTGGTACATTATTACAGATTTTTAGCTGTTATGTACTCATGATTAAAAAAAGAATTAATTATACAAAAATGAAAACTCTAGGTAGGGATATTAACAATGTAGGAAAAGACAGATTGCTACCTACTGTAAAGACAATGCACTAAGTTGTAGACAAGCACAACTAAAAGGTATGCATCTGACTTGAAGAACTACGTAACTGTTTGTGAGATGTTTAAAGTGTGGTTATGATGTTGTACATAGAAGCTTATTACCTGCTCTTTGATGTTGTTATGTGAGTACCTACTGACAGTTTAAGGCAT
Organism: Schistocerca piceifrons; assembly: GCF_021461385.2. Lineage (NCBI taxonomy): Eukaryota > Metazoa > Arthropoda > Insecta > Orthoptera > Acrididae > Schistocerca > Schistocerca piceifrons. Next base: position 312,277,530 of record NC_060138.1, read on the forward strand.
TATTTTTTATGGTAGATGTGGTAGCATTAATGACACATACATATGCCCATATATGTTTTTAAAAGTCACACTTACACAGGGTGATTCCATGTCAGTTGGCCTTGTTTTAAAGGTGGTCCCCACTTGACCATATCAGATTTTGTTCAAATTTGGTGTGCACATTTCCTAAGCAATCAGAGAAAGATATACAGTTTTTTAACTACCAAATTTTAATACTTTGTGAATAGGGCCTCTTTAGCAAAGCATGCACAAATGTCACAGCAACTTTTCACACATTTTGTCCACTTTCGAAGTGGATAATCAGGGTACAGCTCCAAATCTCTCAGGATAGTTGAACAGTTTGCATTATGCATATGCAGTAAGTTTTATATCATTTGGCTCAGTGCTTTTGCTCCAACTGGTACTCATTTATGTGGTACCTAATTAAGTGATTTTTTAACTCGTGTATCTCAAAAGGGTCTTAAGATACCTACTTGCATTAACTATCATATGAAAGAACATATTCTTCTCAACAAAATATCAAATTTCCACAAATGCTATTTTTCCTTAAGGGTGTATAATTAGGCCTACGCCTTAAAGCAGGGCCGGCCAGAAATTCTGCACGGGAGCGGTGCTCCTGCACATGTGCAACTTCCGGGTCACAGCGTGCACGCCGCAGCCGTCAGCGTTCATGTAGTGCATGTTTCTACGCACAGATGTCGCTTTATCCACTTGCTGGGATACTCTGTACCAGCGCATTCCAGTGGCCTTTCCACAGCTTGCAAGCCAACCATGGGAAGGTATTTCACATATTAAACATTTAAAATACTGTCACAGTCTACTCATTGAAACGTCTAGTTTTATGTCAACAGTTTTACCCAGTAAGACAAGTAATGCAGTTAAAAACCATGGGTTTTTGTTAAACCAGCTTGACTGATGGCACGTAAATACGCGTAATGTTTTTGATCTAGTATTTAAGAAAGAGAGCACTTAGTGACTTCCAGTGAACCTTATTCATGATTTCAAATAACATTAAACTAATGCAAGGTTTCCTATAACTAATTGTCAGTGCCCTCAGTTACACCCACATAAATTCTCTCTCACTGACCTCTGAGCACAATGATAACCACAGACATCTCGATGATCACCTGTTATTTCAATACCATTATTGCTATATCTTTCATCAGTTCCATCTGGAATCTGCATAACAACCGACAATTAGATGAATGTTATGTTTTATCGACTTCAGCTGAGCGTAGCCCTTCACACATTAAAAAAAAAACTAAATGTAAGTATACATAGGAACAATCGGTTTAATGATCAATTTTCCTGATAATAATTTAACATGGAGCAGATTGAGGCAATAATGCACAGTTAGTAAACAATAATTTTTAATTATGAAACAAATAAATCCAAACACGTTTATAACTGGTCATGAGAATGGATGTGGTTAATATCGGACACAAAAGCACGGCTCATTGACAAACGCAAGCAGTTGCAAAGATTTTCATCACTTATGCTTGATTGAAACCTTGATTTATTCATTTTCATCACCGAGAAAAATCTTTCACAAACATATGTCGACCCGAACATGGACATAACTCTTGCGGCTTCTCGGTGCAGGTGTGGAAATTCTTGTTGTGAAAAATTCGTGGAAATTCTTGTTTTGAAAATTTTTTGTAGAATTCTTTTGTACTTCACACTGCAAAGAACTTATCCTTCAGTCTTGTACTGCACTGTAGGTCGATCAGTTCCATCTGTAGATCATTCGGAGCATCTTCAACTGACGACGAGAACGGTCAAGCAAAGAGGCAAATGACAGGAGACAAACTCGTAACATCTGCAAATCGTGCTCGAAATTGTTCCTTAATTCTTACAATTATTGACACGTATTTTTTAAATCTAGCACTTTCATGGACCAGTCCAAGAGTCGGGAAATGTGCAGTGTTTTCTGTTAAAAGCTGGCTCTCCCAAAGCGCAAGCTTCCTTTCAAAGACATTTACTTTTTCCAACATGTCAGAAATTAAATTATTTTCACCTTGCAGACTGACATTCAGGTTTTTCATGTGAGACGTAATGTCCACGAGAAATGCAGGGTCTGATATCCAAGTGTGTTCCAACATAGGTTCACTTTTTCCCTTCTCATGTAAGAATGTTACTATGACCAAACGTAAATAAAAAAATATTTTCAGCATTTTACCTCGACTGAGCCAGCGTACTTCAGTGTAGTAAGGTTTGTCGCCGTACTCTGCTCCTAATTCCTTCAAGAACCGCCGAAACTGGCGATGCGTAAGCCCATGTGTCTTCAGATAGTTTACAGTACGCACAACAATTTGCATGGCGTTTTCTAACATTACTGATTTTGCACAAAGCGCCTCTCGATGCAGAATGCAGTGAATTCCATACAACGTCTCGTCTGTGCGCCCTAGCTTTTTGCGCATCTGTGCTATGAGTCCTCTCTGATGGCCTTGCATTGATGATGCTCCTTCTGTGGTCACCGAGATTAACCGATTCCAGTCCATACTAACACCATCAATCGCTTGCTTAACAGCTTGGAGTAAGTATGCACCTGTAGTAGTCCCTTTCAAAGGTACTAAGTCCAAAACGTCCTCTGTTACACAAAGTGCGTTATCGACACCTCGTATGTATATCACAACCTGGGCTGTATCTGTAAGATCTGTTGCTTCAACGAGCGCAACAGAGAGAGCAACAAAGTCTTTATCCTTATTTATCAGCTGCATGTGCACATCGCCGGCCATAGCACTGATACGCCTTGTCACTGTTTGTTTGGATGGACTGATTTTTTGAAACCTGCTAACGTTCGTGTGACACAGAAGTTCTGCAACATCAATCAGACACCCTTTCACAAACTCCCCTTCGGAAAGGGTTTCCCAGATTGTACAATTTTTAATGCGATTTTAAAACTTGCTTGCAGTGAAAATTTAGTGTGGTTGTCATTCTGGAAAACTGAAAACAGTTCATTGTACAGCGTACAGTATAATAGACATAAATGTAACACAAGAAACTAAGAGTTCAACACCGCGTGGGATTAGCCAAGCGGTCTAAGGCACTGCAGTCATGGACTGCGCGGCTGGTCCGGCGGAGGTTCGAGTCCTCCCTCGGGCATGGGTGTGTGTGTTTGTCCTTAGGATAATTCAGGTTAAGCAGTGTGTAAGCTTAGGGACTGATGACCTTAGCAGTTAAATCCCATAAGATTTCACACACATTTGAACATTTAAGGTTCAAGAAGTATCAGTTGCTTTGACGTACAGTAAAATCGAGTTGATGTGTCTCATCCATTTTCTTAAGGACATTTAATTTTGCTTGGTGTTCTTCACTGATGAGTACACTACACTCGTCTTTATGATATGTATTGTTGTGTCTTTCAATTGAAAACTTACGCTGGTCGCCTGTTATTCAGCGCACAGCAAACACTGTGAGTTTTCGTCAACGGCTACAAAAAAGAATTGCAGTTCCCAGTCATTTTTAAACGACTGAGAACATAGATCTCCCGGCCTTTGCTTTTTCACAGTACCTGCCATTTCTCAGTACTTTTCTGTTAAGATTACGGTCACCAGGGGTAAACGAGACTGGGTATGTTGCGCTCTTGCTTGTACCACATAAACAGGGAAGTGGAGCCGCCACCGTTCATTTAGGACTCATGTGTAATAACAGATGTCGCACACATGCACACATGTGCAGCACTTCCGCACGTCTGCACACTGTGCAGCATTTGGCCGACCCTGCCTTAAAGGATCAGAAAACAAAGGATTTTTAAAAGCAGTGGTCAATCATGGTATAATTAACAGCTTGTGTTGGTCCATGGTGATTTTTTGCCACTGTTGGTGTGTAAAACACTGGCATCAATATCACAGGGTCACACCCAGTAGCCAGGCATGTTCAGCGATGAGTGGAGGACCTTTCCCATTCTCCCAAGCCTCATGATGGTTTGCTTAAATAAAGATTTTCAAGCCTGGGAGTGTGTTTCTTAAATAGTTCCCAAGCCTTTGGACAATTTACCAGAGTTTCTCAAGCTTCATCTTTTGATATCTTTGTGGCTCTCAAGCTGACTTACTGACACATCAGAAAACAGCGTTAGTACTGTGTTGATGTTAATTTTGCTTTAATTTGAGTAACAAGTGTTTTTGGGGAACAGTATTGCTGACCCACTGTTGTTGTAGGTGCCACAGGTAGACTTGTGAGTGTTTGCTAATCAGAGATGTGATGTGTATGTTTTTCAAGCAGTGAGTGAAACAGTCTCTAAGGACAATAAGGATGTATGAAATCTATGGGCACCATTCTCCTGAGATTTCAAAGACATTGCCAACCCAACAGGTGTTGTCATACTTGTATTATGTAACATATCACCTTGCCTGGTTACGGTTTTGAAACCACAAATTCTGGGGAATCATCAGTTGGTTCTGCTATTTTGGTAATAAATAACGAGAAAACCAGTGGCAACCTTTTCACTTTGTTTTCAAATTAGTTGGAATAAACTGGCAGAATGTGTGTAAACACAAAAATGTGAGAATTTGGTATTCCTTTAGGCATTGTAGGCTAATTTGCATAGCCAGTCTCTTTCGAGTGCCCCCAATTCCATAACTTGCAGACTTTCCTGGACTTGTTGCAAAAAAGTTCCACTCAGCATTTACACTAAAGTCATTGAGGCAGTAGCACTGGTTGATGAAAGTCTTGAAAGTTTGGTGCTGCGCTGTGGACCAATTGCTGAATTGTATTATTTTCTGCACATTTGTCACTTGTAGTTCCAATAAACACACAACTGGTGATTTATCTGGTAATAAATATACAACCATTCGCTTTTTTAATTTTTTGATACATTTTATTTAAACATAAACATGTTTTCGAGGCACTGCGGATCATCAGATGGAGGTTTTACAAAATGACTATGCTATGGACCAAGTGTAGCTAGCTGCAGTGCTGACACTGCTGGTGTAAATAATGGAAATTTAGTAATCAGTGACAAACTGTTTACAAAACTGTTTGTTTCTTATATTTTAGGTGCTTGCAGTGCACTGCCTTGTTGTATCTGTATCAAAGCACTTCCTATAATGTACATTATTAAGCTATGTGCACAAATATATAGATATAACTGTTAATGTACATTAAAATTATGTTGCCAATATAAAAAAAACTCCTGCAGCTAGCAGAATTTACTGAAATATAATATCTGTACTATAATACAATGTATCTCATGCCAAAGACCACAATGTGGTAAAGTGTAATATCTGTTGTGTCCATATTCTTTGTAAAAGCATCCAGTGTTTAGTTTCTGTGAGTCAAGTAAAACCAAGTGCAGCTAAATACTGTGATATTTGTGCACATAACTGAATGTTGTACATTATAGGAAGAGTTTTGATATGGATGCCACAAGGCAGCACGTTGTAAATGCCTAAAACATAGAAACTTTTAGTTTCGTCACCGATTACTAAATTTCCGTCATTTCCACCAGCAGCATCAGCACTACATATAGCTGCACTTAGTCCACAGCATAATGTTCTTGTAAGACCCTCATCTGATGATGAGCCTACAGTGGCTTGAAAATGTCTTAATGGTTGAATAAATTATATCAAAAAATTTAAAAAAATCGAATGGTTGCATAATTATTACTAAGTAAATCACCCATTTAAACCATAGTCGCAGTTCATAATCCACAATGGATATACTGAAACACACAATTTTTGTCATAATGACATGAACTGCACTTGTGCCGTATCTTAGAGTACCACTTTTCTTCATCTTCTTTTTATTTTTTCCCCTGGCATTTATCCAATGTAGAACGCAGTCCACTTTTTCAACATTTTGCAAATTATATGTTGTTATTTAATTTTATGGCCAGATGCCATTCTTGACACCACAGTCATCCAGGTAACCTAAGGGTGAAGTAGTGTGCACTATCTGTCTGCGAATCATTTGTTCCAAGTATTATTATACAGTATGTTAACTGTTTGCATATTGTGTTCTCTGGGATGGAATTTGGGTACCAGATCAATAATTACCTAAATGAGCCTGGGAAACCACCTAAAAATCACACTCATGCTGGGTGCTGTATGAGCCTATGGCCATTAATCCATAATGCAAATGCATCTGGCCCGCACCTCTGCACACAAGCTAGCACACTGCACATTACACTATATGGGCTGTATGTCTTAGGCTGTCACTAATTATGCAAAATCTTTTGTGTTGTATTTGCTCATTTTTTATAAAATGGACAACAGTGGGATGCACAGTAGTTTGACCATATTACCACTGAAAACTTTGGACAGCATCCTGGAAATGAAAGAGTGATTCTCTGCAAAATCAAGCGTTGCAATGATTTCACCAAGCTTAAGATTTTGCTTCATAGTTTTGAGATATTATGTTTGATTTTTTGAAACAAAATGTTGAATGGTGAGGTCAGAGATTTTTGATTCCATCTCTGTGATGAAATATTCTACCATCAGTTGCTTAGTTTCAAGTGAGGCATGATCTGTTTGAATCCACAGTACGTACTCCACAGTTTCTTCAGGATCAGTGTCAGTAAGGTGTGATTCAAGTGCATTTCTTCAGGGCATCTGTCACATTGCTGCAGCATCTAAGCTTTACCTATTTGCAAACATTTCTGTGATCTTTGGAGGGTAAAAGTCAAGAATAGGGCCAGTGATGTACTTACGTGTTTTGTGCAGGAATGTTGTTAAGTGTTATGCAGTCAATGAGAGAGCACCAGGCAGACTGTGTGTTTTGAAGTAATACATTCAGAAGCAAAGGTGAAACATTGCTGTAAACAAGGATTATAAATTGCTCCTTGTTTGAGTCACAGCTATTTAATCTGTGCTAGTACCTGCAAACCAAGGGCAGCTTCGCAAGCCATGATATTTGAAAAAGCAGTGAAATATTTCTTTGCTCTGTGTTGCTGCACAGTCAGTCTGCACGAGCACACTGAGTAAGCGAATCAATGTTTTTTAATTAAATCATGGGATAAGATTGGCTCCAATTAATCCATGAAACATGCACCAACATGCGACATAGCTTTGCAGAACTAAATTGCTTAAATCAGTCCACTTTATAGCACTTGCTGCCATAATCACAAAATGTTTCTCTCAAAACTTACTAATACACCAAAAAACAGCAAACAAAACAATGGTTTCAATTTTGGTATTAGAAACACATTGCCTGTCTGTTTGCCAATCATTGGTTCTGTCAAAGAAACTTCCCATTGGCCATGAGAACTGATGCGTTGCCAACCTACAAGCAAAACATAAGCACCACTATGAATACTACTGACCCTGATCTAGACTTTAGCCTTTTTGGTGACCTCTGTAGCTCGTGGTCATCAAACAACATGCTAAAAATTCTAGTTTCTATGAGAAATTGTTAACAAAACAATAAAATAGAACTGAACAGTTAGTTTGATTTGAGACAAGACAAAGTGTGGTAAAAATTAATTTTTCATTGTACATAATTCCAAAGCAATTTTAAATTTGTGAGAAACAGCAAATCTTTTTATCTTTTGAATCTCACTGAATTTCAAAATTATTTATCACATGTAGAATGATTTGTAGTAGAATGTTACTTGTCTTAGAGTTTCTCTGTTGTTGCTGGGGTGAATACTGGTGATCTCGCTTTAACGCAATGCCATTTTATGATTGGATTTCTTATGCCTGTAAGAAGATTAAGGTAGCACTCTAATTACTGCAATGATGTAGTTACATCAATTTTAACAAAATATCACCATACTGCACAAAAACTTAGTCCAACAACTTTGCACGAAGACTGTCTCATACTAAAAACCCACTGAGTTATTGCCATGCCACACTTCATAATGCAGCAATAATGACATATGCTGAACTCCATTACTGATTTGTTTTACAATATGTTTTTCAGTTTGTGTAATAGTACAATTCTGATAGTGTTCAAATCAGATGAGATGAAATGATCTTTAAACAATGATTTTACTTCTGAATTACTTTACTAATTTTATCACTAACATTTTTTCAGTGTGTGTATATGTTATGGATTCAGTTGCATACACATCTTGTGAGGTAATTTATGTCCTGTCCCAGAACTCTTGTTGTTGTTGTGGTCTTCAGTCCAGAGACTGGTTTGATGCAGCTCTCCATGCTACTCTGTCCTGTGCAAGCTTCTTCATCTCCTAGTACCTACTGCAATCTACATCTTTCTGAATCTGCTTAGTGTGTTCATCTCTTGCTCTCCCTCCACGCTGCCCTCCAATGCTAAATTTGTGATCCCTTGATGCCGCAGAACATGTCCCACCAACCGGTCCCGTCTTCTTGTCAAGCTGCGCGAAAAACTCCTCCCCAATTCTATCCAATACCTCCTCATTAGTTATATGATCTACCCATCTGATCTTCAGCATTCTTCTGTAGCACCACATTTCGAATCCTTCTATTCTCTTCTTGTCCCAACTATTTATCGTCCACGTTTCACTTCCATACATGGCTACACTCCATACAAATACTTTCAGAAACGACTTCCTGACACTTAAATCTATACTTGATGTTAACAAATTTCTCTTCTTCAGAAATGCTTTCCTTGCCATTGCCAGTCTACATTTTATAGCCTCTCTACTTCGACCATCATCAGTTATTTTGCTCCCCAAATAGCAAAACTCCTTTACTACTTTAAGTGTCTGATTTCCTAATCTAATTCCGGCAGCATCACCTGTTTTAATATGACTACATTCCATTATCCTCATTTTGCTTTTGTTGATGTTCATCTTATGTCCTCCTTTCAAGACACTGTCCATTCCATTCAACTGCTCTTCCAAATCCTTTGCTGTCTCTGACAGAACTACAATGTTGGCAAACGTCAAAGTTCTTATTTCTTCTCCATAGATTTTAATTCCTACTCCAAATTTTTCTTTTGTTTCCTTTACTGCTTGCTCAATATACAGATTGAATAACATCGGGGATAGGCTACAACCCTGTCTCACTCCCTTCCTAACCACTGCTTCCCTTTCATGTCCCTCTACTCTTATTACTGCCATCTGGTTTCTGTACAAATTGTAAATAGCCTTTTGCTCACTGTGTTTTACTCCTGCCACCCTCAGAATTTGAAAGAGAGTATTCCAGTCAACATAGTCAAAAGCTTTCTCTAAATCTACAAATGTTAGAAACATAGGTTTGTCTTTCCGTAATCTGTTGTCTAAGATAAGTCGTAGGGTCAGTATTGCCTCACGTGTTCCAATATTTCTACAGAATCCAAACTGATCTTCCCTGAGGTCGGCTTCTACCAGTTTTTCCATTCATCTGTAAAGAATTCATGTTAGTATTTTGCAGCAGTGGCTTATTAAACTGATAGTTTGGTTATTTTCACATCTGTCAACACCTGCTTTCTTTGAGATTGGAATTATTATATTTTTCTTGAAGTCTGAGGGTATTTCGCCTGTCTCATACATCTTGCTCACTAGATGTTAGAGTTTTGTTAGGCCTGGCTCTCCCAAGGCTGTCAGTAGTTACAATGGAATGTTGTCTACTCCCGGGGCCTTGTTTCAACTTAGATCTTTCAGCGCTCTGTCAAACTCTTCACGCAGTATCATATTTCCCATTTCATCTTCATCTACATTCTCTTCCACTTCCATAATATTGTCCTCAAGAACATCGCCCTTGTATAGACCCTCTATATACTCCTTCCACCTTTCTGCTTTCCCTTCTTTGCTTAGTACTGGTTTCCATCTGAGCTCTTGTAGTTCATGCAAGTCGTTCTCTTTTCTCCAAAGGTCTCTTTAATTTTCCTGTAGGCAGTATCTATCTTACCTGTAGTGAATTAAGCCTCTACATCCTTACATTTGTCCTCTAGCCATCCCTGCTTAGCCATTTTGCACTTCCTGATTTCATTTTTGAGGCGTTTGTATTCCTTTTTGTCTGCTTCATTTACTGCATTTTTTGTATTTTCTCCTTTCATCAATTAAATTCAATATCTCTTCTGTTACCCAAGGATTTCTATTAGCTCTCATCTTTTTACCTACTTGATCCTCTGCTACCTTCACTATTTTGTCTCTCAAAGCTACCCATTCTTCTCCTACTGTATTTCTTTCCACCATTCTTGTCAGTCGTTCCCTAATGCTCTCCCTGAAGCTCTCTACAACCTCTGGTTTAGTCAGTTTATCCGGGTCCCGTCTCCTCAATTTCCCACCTTTTTGCAGTTTCTTCAGTTTTAATCTACAGTTCATAGCCAATAGATTGTGGTCAGAGTCCACATCTGCCCCTGGAAATGTCTTACAATTTAAAACCTGATTCCTGAATCTCTGTCTTACCATTATATAATCTATCTGATACCTTCCAGTATCTGCAGGCTTCTTCCATGTGTACAACCTTCAGAACTGTTAACATGACAATAATACTAGAACGTTCTGAGTAACGTAAAGCTGCATCGTAGAAGTGAACATAAAGTCCTCAACCAAGTGGAAATACAAATAGACAAAAACAGCAGTTACTCAAAATATGTGAGGACATATAGCTATGGAACTGAATATGTCCCAGTCCACCACACTGCAGTCTTAACATTTTTCTCTGGAATGGCCTAATAGGTGTTTGCATGAGAAATTTTATTAGGTAACAGTTGCCCTTTAAGTGGAGAAAAAAGTATTTGTGAAAATTTGTTATTTTATTCAGAAAAGATGTTTTTCAAATGCTGATCAATGCAAGCCTGTACCAGGTATCTCTTCTTAGATACAGGGGTTCAAAAATCACTTACTTTGGCAGCAAATTTGTTTTCGGACAACTTCAGCCGCTAAATAATAAAGAGTGTGTGGGTAGCTGCTGGCTTGCTCCTTGTAGTTGAAGCTGAGAAGGTATAGGCCGTTCCTCCTATGAACCCGCCTACCATTTTCCTCTGCTACACCTTATCCACTATTTGGGTATGTCACATCTTAATTTATTAGTAAACACAGTTACATAACTATATTACAGTATAATCCACAAACTAATCCTTGTGAATGTGTTATGAAGGAATTAGGACAATTGTGTAAAACTTACTGTTCTATAAGGCACACTACCTGGGCACAACTAGTTCCAGAATTTCAAGTAATCCTTAATAAATGCAGGTTCGAGTCCTGTCACCAAATGAAGTTTTCTTTTTCTTTTTCTTTTTTTTTTTTTTTTTTAAAAAAAGGATATGTTTTATGTAGCTGTTGGCTCACTCCTGTTGTTGAAACTGAGTCTGGTTCAGCTAATAAGTGCCTCTGAAACCCCATGTGTAGCTGAGGAAAGGCTTGACTTCTTCATGTTCTGCAGCTGTTATTGGAGCAAAAGAAGCTAACTTCTACTCATATCATGAAAAAGCACATCCTCTACTTTCCTTTTACAAACATATATTTCCTTGAATTGGTGTACAGATCATTAGTGTGACTCATGAATTTGAGTATAACACAACTTTTCATACTACTTACACCTCAACGGCTCAACATGACAATCCAGTTCCAATATATTTCTTTTGTCACATAACCATGCTGTCTTTTGTTCTCATTCTTGGAGAGTGTGGTTGCTCTTTGACGGTCAAGCCATTGCCAAGCTGTACATAGCAGGTGAAGCCATTTATTTGTTCACACATTTGTCGTTTCCTCATATTCCACACCTCACGTTTAATGTCTGCACATAGAAAAACAAATACCTGTGCACAGTATATGTTCCTTGACTTACTCCCTACGTAGTATTATTCTGTTATGATCATCTTTCCTTATATTACACAAGGAGTGTGAAATATCATTTGTCTAAATGACATGTAACACTTCACTGTCTCAAAAACTATGAACCCAAAAGTACAAAACTTACAGATTTTTATGAATAAGCTACTAGGCAATAAGGTAATAAAAATAGAGATATCTAATCCACCTACATAAAGAGATCAAATTACTTCAATTTGGGGGAAATTTTGTTGTGACAGAATTTGTTGGCAATGTCGAGTGTGACTTGGAGCCAAAGTGGTGAGGCAAATGACATAAAACTTACAGAATGTGCACAACACAAACTGTTCAAGTTTTGTAGTCTACCACAACTATCCACTGAGTTACTGCACTTCATACAGAGGTAAAATGTTTTATATGTTGCTGTGACATTTGCACATCTTTTACTTCAGAGGCCTCTACTCACGAAGTATTAACTTTTTAGAACTAGGTATTTGTAAATTTTAAATTTGATCATTGGGTAAATGTGCATACCATATTTGAAAAAACTCTGATACGGTTGAGTGGGAAACCCTAGGTCACCTGAGATGGAGTAATCTCACATTGTGTGTTATTTGTTGTGTAACTCTTCACATGTGTTTTCATTGCAAGTGAAATGTTTCAAATGTGCCATGCACATGGCCACAAATTTTTGTCTGGTTCACACAAATTATTAGCCATACAAATTGCTGTTTTACTGTAGTCACTGTTTTCTGGAATGGTTTGAAGATGACAATAAGTTACATTGCCAAATTATGTTGTAATCTGCCTGATCTTAAGTGCTCATGGACCTGAGTGATTTGTACTTTTCTTTTCTGAAGCTTAATGCTAGTGATAGCTTAGAGTGTATACAATTCTTAATTGAAAGTTCTCTTTCAGAGTCAAAGGGAAAGCAGAAGGAAGCGGCTCCTTCTACACTTGTAATCGATCAAAAGGAGCAAGAGACTGCTGACCTCCAGAAAGAGGTTTGTTGAAGGCACCATCTTTGCATTTCTAAGTTACATTCATTGAGTTTTGGAATATGCTGCATAGTTTTGAGTTGAAATCTGTGAAATTTTGAACTTAACTGATGTAAGTTTTTTTCATTACTTACAGCCTACTTTGGAAGATTATGAATCTGTACCTGTTTCCAGTTTCGGCATGGCAATGTTAAGAGGAATGGGTTGGGATCCTAATAAAGGTGTTGGAAAGAATGAAAAGTAAGAACACCATTGTTGAAATTTAATCAGTTGAACATATTACCCCCATTTTGTTATTTCTGCTACATTTAAAAGCATTTATACTGACGACAAATAAAAGTAGTCCTTACCAGCAATATTATGTAAAAGATAGATTGCTACTCACCATATAGAGATGCTGAGTTGCAAACAGGCACACCAAAAAGACTGCTAACCATGTGAGCCAAAAGAACTTCTTCTAAAGTAGACAAAACACACACACACACACACACACACACACACACACACACACACACACACACACACACACACACACACACACACAGAGGTGCACGTGTGTGTGTGTGTGTTTGGTTTAGAAGTCTTTTTTCTGTGCCTGTCTGCAACTCAACAACTCCTCTCTATGGTGAATGTGTATTGCTTAGCAGTCTTCTTAGTGTGCCTGTCTAGAACTCAACATCTCCTCTACACAGTGGGTAGCAATCTATTCTTTTCATAATTCTGGTATTATTCCAGCCTGGATTTTCCTTTGTTTGAAATATAGTCTTAGTTTTATTTATAGAAATTGCCATATATATGCTAGAATAATTTTCCAAATGTGAAAACATGTTCATCAGTAAAGATAAACACATCAGTTGGAAACTGTATTCATTACCCAAAGCATAGACAAAGATGGATTGCCTCCAAAATGGAGAGTACTCATATTACTCAATGATTTATGATACCCTAAGTTCCTGCAATGATCCAAAATGTTCAGATATTAATAACTGTTACTGGCTGGATCTTGAAATCAAACATGGCACCTGCACATCACCAGTCAGCACTGGTAACTGCTGCAGCATGCTGGATGACACAGGCTGTAGGATTGAGTCAGGCCCTTAGGAAACAGTGCCCTAATGTTTCAGAGAGAAGTTTATAGAATCTTCAAGAACATCTTCTAAAATTCAAATACTGACACTGTCATCGACAGCAAAATGCTTGGAAGATCAGTTGAACAGTATAGATAGTATTATGAAAAGGTTTTACAAAATGAATTGCTACAAAAGTAGGGAAAGAATAATGGAATGTAGTTGAATTAAATAAAGCAAATCAGAAGGATTTATATTAGGAAATGAGGGCCTAAAAGTAGTTGTTGAGTTATTCATTTGGGCAGTCCGACTGACTGATGGTGGGCAAAGAAGGTAAAATATAAATGGAGACTGTCAATAACAAGAAAAGTGTCTCTGAAAAAGATAAGTTTCCAAACATTTACTGCAAATTAAAATGTGGCATCACACTCAGCTGAGCACAATATGCTCAGTTTTAATTGCTGCTTCACAACCCATGCAGTCTGGACCCTTCCCCCAATACCAGTTTCTCTAAATTACATAGATGGCAGTTGTCCTTGCAGTACAGCCATCTGTCCTTTAATCCTCATGGCCTCAAATCTCTTCTACCCTCTGCTCCAAATCCAACTCCACTCCTGCCCCATGACCTTATCTTCATTCATCTTACATCCACAACCTCTTCACTTCTTCCTCTGTTCTATCTCCCCCTCCCAATCCACTACTGTGTGATGAGTTTTTACCTTTACTTCTTAAATTATGTATGCATTTATATTGTGGTTCAGGAAATATAAATTTAATTGATCGACTGACTGAGTGAATTTTTTTCTTGGGGTTTATGATCAGTTTCATTATTTTTATGTGTGTGAATTTTTGTTTTAGGCAGGTTAAATTATTTGAACCAACTCTTAGACCAAAAGGACTTGGACTTGGAGCAGGGAAACAGACTGGAAGCAATGGTGATGGTGAAGATAATAAGGTGGAGTTAGGTTGCCATGTTAAAATTTTGAGTAAAACAAATGCTGATGTCACTGGGGAGGTATGTGTCATTCAATTTTTCAGTTACAAAAATTATTTACTATATGATTTCCTTTTATTTTCGGTCAATTACACAAGAAATTTTTATAATACTCCTAGAATTATGATTCAGCACCACGCATGTTATAAAGTAAACTTTTGTGCTGTAGTTTAATTTCAGATAAATTTCTATTGCCTCTCTGTATACCGAAAGTACTTCAAGTATAGACCTTTGCCACTGAGCCAATGTGATACACTTTTATCAGAAAACCTGCAGCATCACTTACTACCTTAGAGTCGATGAAAATGGGAAGTTGTCTGTTGTAGTTGAAATGGGTTGTGAATAATGACAGTCCTTAAGGAAATAGCAACAAAGGATAGCAAGTCCTACTGCATACATTCCTTGAGGACTCATTCAACCTACTGGAAAGGCCACTCCAGCAGAGATTTAGAGCACTGAATGCTAAGAACATTATATTGTGCCCCGTATCAGAACAGATGCATCTTACCTTGATCTTCATTGGAGCCTGCTAATGAGTGACAAAGAATGTTCAGGTGTCCAGCCTTGTTGTATTTTGTTTTGATGTTCATGGATCTCTCTTCTGTTTTGTTCATATGTACAGCAATGTGAAGGTTATTTATGACTGAAACTGGTGGTGAATAAATAGCACTTTGTCATCACACATTTTTCCAAGTACAGTATATCATTGCTGTTAATAATTACTTGAAAAAATATCCAAATATAACATAGATTGAATCAGGTGCTTGGCTTTCTTTGACTCAGGTTAATCAAATTACTCTAACATGAGGTCTGTTCAAAAAATTCCAGAACATTTGTAATTTCATGTCAACAGTGTGTTGAGGTGCAATGTGGTTGACATCCTCATATCATGAAATCCTGATGCAGCAACTTGGAATGCATCATGTTGCCACCAAATTCGTCTCACTGCTCATGAGTCAGTTGCGACTGTTGCACCTGCCTCATCTTCTGTACTCTCCAGACCTGAACTCTGCAGACATTTTTATTTCCAGAGCTAAAAGCCCCATTGAAAGGATGAGGATTTGCAACAATAGATGAGATAAGAGAATAATGTGCAAATGGCACTTCGTGCGATTCAGAAAGGGTGTACCAAGACTGCTTCTGGAAGTGGAAATGACATTGGTAACAATGTATCAATTGTGCAGAAGAGTATTTTGAAGGAGACAATGCACAATAAGTAAAAGATGAGCATAGAAAAATTTTGTGGACAAAGCTCCAGAATTTTTTGAACAGACCTCGTGTACGTGAGCAACTAAAAGGGCCTCCAGTTTTTATCAAGTTCTTATTTTACACAAACATCAATGAGACATGTCAGTATTGTGTGCGAACACACACATGCAAATGAGTTTTTCTGTCCTTTCTTTAGGTTGTGTCATTTGATGAAGATTCTGGAAGATTAGTAGTAAAAACATCTGATGGAACATTTGTATCTGTCCATGAGATGATGGTGAAGGTTATAAAGAAGAAAAGCAGCAATGATGTAAGTGTGGCTTAGATCTGATATCAGTAAAAATAATCTTTTATGAATGGTATAAGTTTTTAAAGGAATTAATATGAAATGTGATTATATATCCAAGGTTAGTACAAATTTTAATAGGGCAAATTAATAACGAGAGCACTTTCAAAATTCTAACAGAAAAAATCCTGTTCTTTGTAATAATTGCAATAAAAGTAAGGCACAAAGATGCTTCTTTTGGTTATGGTTTTTGTGTCAACTAGTTCTTCTTCTCAAATTGAGAACAGGAGTATTTTCTACTAACTTTAGCTTTGGATCTCTGTTGTTTATAAGATTACATATTGTCTATTACAAAAGGTGAATTTATCATGGGTTGAAGTGAATTAGCACAATGGTTAACTATAATGTACCACAGATAATTAATCCCGAATTGGAAGATAACATACATTAAATTTATTTTATGGATATTGTTACCCTTTAATTTACTTGATCATGTGAGTCCGTTAGTTTCCTACAGGTGTGTTGCTTTTGCAGGCCAGTTCCGGTAAGAGGTCTTACGAGAATAATTCAGCAACCACAAAGAAGCACAAATATAGGTAGCAAGACCTGTCGTGAAGTGAAGAAAATACAGTGACTACTTGTGTCCATTAAACAAATGACTGCAAAAAATTGGAAGAACTAAATTTATTCAAGTTTCCCCAGGGTTTTATTGACAAAGACTTAAATAATTGTAATATAGGTTTTACTGTAATTTTACACAAATTTTTGTCTTATTTCAGAATAAAAATGAAACTGCTTTTATACATGAAACATTCTGTGTGAAATATATGTACAAATGGCCCTATGATTAACTATTACTCCCTCATCCAGCAACAGGGTGTACTGTTACTTATTAGTAATTTAATGACATTTCTCTCAAAACTGTTAATGCAAAAGTGCTAATAGCAATATGTGTTTCCTTAAAATTATCTGAAGTATGAACATCATAAAGGGACAGAAATTACTTGGAAATATCGAATATGATTTATCTCTCTGTTCTGAGGGCTTCGTTTTTGCAGCAGATTAAATGAGACAAACGGTTTCAGTATGAAGGTTGTTGCCATATACATATGTATACAGGTCGATTGTCACTGAAAAATTTTTGCTAGTTGTCAAAGACAGAGTTTAATCAATAATTTTAATATGACTGAAGCTATTGCAAAAAAATGTTAAGTGGAGTCAGTTCATTTTACAAGAAATGTTGATCAAATATGATCGCAAATAACTGTTATGATAACGGTGGAAATCGGGGTATTAGCCAGCTACAATGATTTGGCTGGTCTGCTGGTCTAAATTTATGGTATAGTAGGGCTGCTCTCAATACAGCTTGTGAAAAATTACTGAAGTTCCAGTGAGTAGCATTGCACTTAACAGCTTGGTTAACAGCACCTGCAGTAACATATTTTATGAGTTTCTTGTTTAAAATAAAGTGGAGTGAAATATTTGCAGAAAATCCTCCCTCCATTCCTTTCACCAAAACCCAACACAATGAAAATTTGCTTCATAGTCTTTGTGTAAAACAAGCATATAAAATAAGTACAATAGATCTAAGATTAAAATAGAAAGTTCAGGGAATTCCTGGGAACTTGAAACATTTCTAATATATTCTTGTGGTCAGATTAAGGAGAATGCATACGTCCTGGGACAACTGGGAAGTCCAGGAAAAACCCAGGAATATTTTAGAATTCTGTGAATTTTTCATTGTTTTAGTTTTTAGTTAAATTTTTATAATTTTGACTGGTAAGAACTGGTGCTCTAACAAAGAATTTTTCTTTATCCCATTGCTACGCAATGAAACATAAATGAGAGAATTACACCAAAATAGAACTTCAGTAGCAAAGAAAATGTGTCATTTACAACAAAAGACTGTACACAAGCGTCTACTGACAGCAAAATGTGTCAAAGGTTTCAGGATGAAGACTATACCAAATAAACTGCTTTTAGTGAGCATGATGTCACAACTGTTTACATTTCCAAAGGTTCCCACACAGGACTGACGAATCGCAGCAGTCCATCGCACAGGTGACTGATTGCTTCGTAGATTATACATACATCGACATATCACAGCAACTGGTCGCTGATCGTGGAGAAATCCCAGACAATCTAATGGATCATGTGCAATTTGTGCAATCAATATGGCAGCAACTCGCCCCTCCATTTATTAAGCATGGTTGTGCAGTTTAATTTGTTTCACTTTGTTCACAATGAGTAAGAAATGTATGTTAGAATTTAGAGTTATCCAGGTACTGTGAACTACTCTGGCAAGTGGATGCAATCTGGAGTTGCCATTTATATTAAGAAGTAATACAAAATACACACACTGATTTGGCAGTGATTAACATTTCTAACCTTGTGCTATAGATGTACGTATAATTGATTGGAAGTTCATAGTCTTGATACAGTTTGCTCCCACTTATGACTTTGAGTTATTTATGAAATAATTATAAACATTATTTATGTTTTTAACTTCTAAGAGTGACATATGTACCTTCTGTGAAGTGAAGAGGACATTTTAATTTAAATGTTCAGGGGAAATATATTATACTGGTATACTCAAATATCTTGTCATTTCATACAAAGTAACTCTCCGTCATACAATCTATAACAAGAGTTATGGCAGTCATTAGTGCTGTATTGACAGAATCTCTAAAGACACATTGAGTAAATTGTGTAAATACTTATAGTTAAATTGTAAGACTAAATAAAAAGGAATTGGGGACTAATAAATGTAAAACAAATTGTTTTGGCACACTGGAAAGATGTACAAAACTTGTTTGGCACCAGTGAAAAATGTAATGTATTCTGTAAAATAACTTGCAGTTCCCAGGGAAAGCTTTTGAGAACAAGTTCAATAAATTATAATTCTCATTTATTTTAAATTTATGTTTCGCAAGTATTCATGAGGATATGGAAATCAGCTGCAAGTGCTGTTAAACATAGCGGTTCGTTTTCCATAGCAGAACTTCTCGACACAGAGACATTCAGAACACTGATTGAAATTGCTTGCCAAATTGCACATGTGTGGGGTGTCAAGGCAAGCAACTGATTATAGGTGATGATTGCATGTGGTGGATCCCTACGATCTGTCACTCATTTGTGTGTCTGTTAACAGGTCGCTGGAAAATATCATGAATCATGGTTTGAGAAGTGTTACTTTCAAAGTAAATTTCTGTTTACACATGATGAGTTATGTTATGTGTGAGAATACACAATGAATTTCTTAAGTCATGGAGTATTTGACTCTCATTCAAAACTTAAAAAACTATTAACTTCTACTATTTGTGTTTTCTCACTACTTAACACTGATGTTGCTACTGGTTGTCTGCATCTTGTGTCCAGTACTCAAAATACACTCCTGGAAATGGAAAAAAGAACACATTGACACCGGTGTGTCAGACCCACCGTACTTGCTCCGGACACTGCGAGAGGGCTGTACAAGCAATGATCACACGCACGGCACAGCGGACACACCAGGAACCGCGGTGTTGGCCGTCGAATGGGGCTAGCTGCGCAGCATTTGTGCACCGCCGCCGTCAGTGTCAGCCAGTTTGCCGTGGAATACGGAGCTCCATCGCAGTCTTTAACACTGGTAGCATGCCGCGACAGCGTGGACGTGAACCGTATGTGCAGTTGACGGACTTTGAGCGAGGGCGTATAGTGGGCATGCGGGAGGCCGGGTGGACGTACCGCCGAATTGCTCAACACGTGGGACGTGAGGTCTCCACAGTACATCGATGTTGTCGCCAGTGGTCGGCAGAAGGTGCACGTGCCCGTCGACCTGGGACCGGACCGCACCGACGCACGGATGCACGCCAAGACCGTAGGATCCTACGCAGTGCCGTAGGGGACCGCACCGCCACTTCCCAGCAAATTAGGGACACTGTTGCTCCTGGGGTATCGGCGAGGACCATTCGCAACCGTCTCCATGAAGCTGGGCTACGGTTCCGCACACCGTTAGGCCGTCTTCCGCTCACGCCCCAACATCGTGCAGCCCGCCTCCAGTGGTGTCGCGACAGGCGTGAATGGAGGGACGAATGGCGACGTGTCGTCTTCAGCGATGAGAGTCGCTTCTGCCTTGGTGCCAATGATGGTCGTATGCGTGTTTGGCGCCGTGCAGGTGAGCGCCACAATCAGGACTGCATACGACCGAGGCACACAGGGCCAACACCCGGCATGATGGTGTGGGGAGCGATCTCCTACACTGGCCGTACACCACTGGTGATCGTCGAGGGGACACTGAATAGTGCACGGTACATCCAAACCGTCATCGAACCCATCGTTCTACCATTCCTAGACCGGCAAGGGAACTTGCTGTTCCAACAGGACAATGCACGTCCGCATGTATCCCGTGCCACCCAACGTGCTCTAGAAGGTGTAAGTCAACTACCCTGGCCAGCAAGATCTCCGGATCTGTCCCCCATTGAGCATGTTTGGGACTGGATGAAGCGTCGTCTCACGCGGTCTGCACGTCCAGCACGAACGCTGGTCCAACTGAGGCGCCAGGTGGAAATGGCATGGCAAGCCGTTCCACAGGACTACATCCAGCATCTCTACGATCGTCTCCATGGGAGAATAGCAGCCTGCATTGCTGCGAAAGGTGGATATACACTGTACTAGTGCCGACATTGTGCATGCTCTGTTGCTTGTGTCTATGTGCCTGTGGTTCTGTCAGTGTGATCATGTGATGTATCTGACCCCAGGAATGTGTCAATAAAGTTTCCCCTTCCTGGGACAATGAATTCACGGTGTTCTTATTTCAATTTCCAGGAGTGTATATGCTGTCACTGACTGGGGAGATCATCACATCACAAAAAAATAATTAATGTAGAGCAACAAAACTGTGGAAATACATTTATTTAGGTAACATATTTAAGTGATTAACATTGCAAGATCACAGGTTAATGTAAGCACGAGATAAGCCACTGCAAATGTGAAATGCTGATGGTACATTTATAACTGATGTAACTGCCATAATGTTGAATGCAAGTATGCAAATGGGCATACATTGGGTTGCGCAGGTGCCTGATGTCGATATGTGGGATGGAGTTCCATGATTGTGGCTCTTGGTCTGTCAATAAGGTCGGTTAACACTGGTTGTGGACGGCGCTTGAATTGTCCAATGATGTTCCATAAGTCCTCGTTTGGAGACAGATCTGGTGATCGAGCAGGCCAAGACAACATGTCGACACTCTGTAGAGCATGTTGGGTTACAACTTACAACAGCGTCATGTGGGTGAGTGTTATCCTGTTGGAAAACACTCCCTGGATAGCTGTTCATGAATCGCAGCACAGCAGGTCGAATCACCAAAGTGACATACAAATTTGCATTTAGGGTGTATGGGATAATGACAAGAGTGCTCCTCCTGACATATGAAATCACATTCCAGATCCTATCTCCATGTGTTGGTCTACTGTGTCCAGCACACAGAAAGATAGGTTGCAGGCCCTCATCTGGTGTTCTCCTTACCAACACTCACTCGTCACTGGCACCAAGGCAAAATGAGCTTTCATCAGAAAACACAACAGACCTCCAGCCTACCCTCCAATGAGCTCTTGCTTGACACTGCTGAAGTCACAGATGGCAATGGTTTAGGGTCAGTGAAAAGCCACTATAGCACTGTCCTTGAAGTAACAGATTTATTTTGTAACAGTTTGTTGTGTCACTGTGGTGCCAACGGATGTTCAAATTGCCACTGCAGATGCATTACAATGTGAAGAGCCCCACACCAAACATGATGGTTGTCCCTCTAGGTAGTGCCACATGACTGTCTGGAGCCTGGTCTTCTTGTGACCGTACATTTTTGTGACCACTGCTGCCAGCAGTTGTGTACAGTGCAGTATCGCAGAAGGAACGTCCAGCTTGTCATAGCCCTATTACATGATCTCGCTCGACCTCAGTGAGATGTTGGTAATGGTGTCTTTGAGACCTTTAAAGGCATCCTTGACTAACATCAGCCTACCACATCCAATCTGAAAGGTAACTGATGCTCACTTCAGCAGGTATTGAAAGCAAACTTGATTTGAATCCTCATAGTGGTGTTACTAGTGCACCCCTTATGCGATAGGTGTGAAATTTGGATAGACATCATGTTTCAGATGTAGGAACACATATACCTACTTTCTTTTATATCACATAACTCCTTCTTAGTGTTGCAATTTTTTTCTGTTAGAGTTGTTTGATACAAGATATTATTAGTCAAGGTGTTTTAAATAAATATTGTCTCCTGTGAGTGAATGCAGTATGTTGTATGAGTAATGTAATCTCTGAATGAAAGAGACATTGATAGATTCGTTTTGTCCACCCCCAGTCTGCTACATTTTACACTTCATGGTGTCCAGCCTACCTTCACACTTGGGGAATGATGCACTTTGCAAGACATAAGCTTTGCTCATTAACTACTTGTGTTTACAAATATACTTAAAACTTTCATATGTTCACTGCCTGTGTGGTTTTACTTAGTCGGTGTCAGTAGCATAGTCTGAACATAAGCAAAGCTTATTGTTAAATCCTGACAGAGCAACACTTAGCACACATACAGGGTGTATACGACCCGGGACAACTGGGAGATCCGGGAAAAACATGGGAATTTTTTCATGCAGGAGAAAACCGGGAAAAACCCGGGATCTTTTTTTAGAATTCTGGGAATTTTTCATTGTTTTAGCTTTCAGTTAAATTTTTGTAACATTGACCGGTAAGAACCAATACTCTAACAAAGGATATTACTGTATTTCGCTACTGCAGAATAATACTGCAGCAATAAACTTGAAAGAGAGGGGGAAAAAAAAACGAAAATAAAACAAAGTTGCCAAGGAAATGCGCCATATACAGCAACAAAACACAGTGCTCACACAAGCATCTGCCAACAGCAAAATGTGTTAACGGCTTTAGGAAGACTATGCAATGCTTCATAACAGCAAATTGCCTCCGATTAGCGTGACGTCACAATTGCTTACAGTAGATTCATTTGAGCAGTTGCTAGCGAGCTCATTCGCATGCGCAGTTGAGTCGTGTATGAGTAGTACCTTCTCTCGCTTTTTTGCCAGAACGCGACACTTGTAAGGGCCAGTTGTACAGTCCCCGGCTAGCAGCAGCTAAAGTTCTATTGTGGGAGCAGCGCGGAAAACACATTGTACGAACACGTAACAACACCTAACCAGAGAAAAAACATGGGATAAATAAAACGGTGATTGTGGCAGGTTTAGTCAAGTTAACCGGAGAATAAGTTTTAACCCTGGCAGGAATATTCACAGAATTAGTGATGACCAGATTGTTAGGACGTGGAAGGAGAAGAAATGGGGACATCACACAAATTATGGAAGAATATGACGATTCCAAACTTATATAAAAATTTCGTACCACTGCTTCAGAAGGTAGAGCGTATGAATGAAACGTGAAACTATTTCTTAACGTGAAACTTTTTGCTTGTAGTAGGCCTAATAGGCATTGATTATATTCTGTTGTGTTATAAAAATGACCATTTGTGCCAAAACAGTGTCGTTTATTCGGTGTGCGTTACAATTGCTGCAATATTAGGCAGACCTATTTCGTGAAAAAATACACGTAATCAGATCGAGAAACCATGCCAGTCTTGGGTTCTATTCGTATGAATAGCATTTTCAGTATTAGACAGCATTTGGTTTTTTCATGTAGCAAAACGTTTGATGAACTTTGTTGAGCTAATAGATTCTTAACCAAAAGGAAAGCACGCCAAGTAAAGCTGTACTAAGGTTAGTGAGAAAAACAATGCAAAGACTTAAAGATTGAAGAAATGTGTACTGTCTTGCTTGTCTATTGTCTTTACTGGTTTTACGTATCCTATATTTCATTTTGTCACACAAAACATAAAGTTATTAGCTAACAGGCAATAAAGAGTGCAAATTTTCTGAGGAGTTACTGTTCTCCTGGTTACAAATAATCCCATCCAGTATTTGTGAGTTTTTTTAAAAACAGGGGCAGGTTGTCAAACCGGCCAATTGGGAGCAGGGAAGGCACCTCAAGAAATTTTAATTTGCACTGTCCTGAATATAGTTTGATGGCACCCATTACAAATTTTACATGTTTGAGTTCCACAGAACGAAATGCAGTGACGTGCGATAGAATGCTGTGTGAAGAGGCGTTGGCACATTTAAGACCAAACAGTGTCTTACATTTCTTCAAACACATATATTTCATAGCACACATCTTCAGAAAGATGTGCTCTACAAAATGGACTTTTTGAAAAGTCGATTTTTAAAATTTTTGCTGTCCTACTTCAAACAGAAATATTGTAGATGCGGTGCAGATCTGCAGAGCAGTCTTAAGTTTAATGGGGAAGTGGGTAGTCTCACGTGACCCGTGTTTACGTTTGGTGATTTTGCTGTTTCCTTTTCGTTTATTGCTCTTGCGTCAAATGAAAACAAAACTGATTTCTGTGACCAGGAGCTATTAAGTGAATTACATAGTTACGGAAGGCTAAAATATGTTATTAGTTTCAGATTTTATTGTATTTCCCCTTTCTGACAGTCAAGCATTAATCGCATTGCAGAACAATGAAGTTTTCTGTTGATTTGCTAAAGAAATTTGGTTTTTATTAATCTTTTCCGCTGAACCAGCCAATTTATTTGAAACGGGGTGTTTAATTCCACACTATTGGCTAGTTTCAACTGTTCGCTGCATTTGAGGTGCATGTTTTCATCTTCTAGAACGTATGGCATAATGCCATTATGAAGAACCAAACATGAGATAATACAGTACTGGTACTCCAAGAATATTTACATCCGAATCTGGACATACGAATGTGTACTTTAAGCTGAATTATGCATTTTAGTATGGTTCACGAAATACCCGTGCTCTTTGAGTGTCCTATAATGTCTTGTTTCTTTTATGACATTATGTAAGACACTTGTTATCATGCGCCCTCTGGCAACTGCTGAAACGAACCCATTTTTAACAGGTCACTGGAAAATATTGCGAATGGTGGTTTGAAAAGCATTACTTTCAAAGTAAATTTCCTTTTACGCAGGATGAACTATGTACGATGAATTTCATAAATCCCAGAGCTTTTGACTCTTCATTTAAAAATCAACTCTTTGAGTACGATGATTTAGAATAATTTCGAGCCCAGAAGATGTAACATTTATGTTGTTCTTAGAAATTTTACTGGAACATTTGTGTGATGTATCTTAAGGTGTAATACACACAAAAAAGGGGCAACATTATATGCGGAAGCTTTTCTTTTCTCATAGCAACACTACGTATATTAATTTAAACCATCAACTTTCCCTATTGTGTGTTTGCGTTACCTAACAGTGATGTTGCTTTTGGCCGACTACACCACATGTCCTATGTTCTGAATATCCGCTGTCATCGGCTGGTGAGATCACGTGACGTGAGCTATGACTGACTTACAAAAGTGCATCGCAATCACGATTTCAATGCTTCGGAAAGTAACATGCAGTGTTTGGTGGAATTTGAATTTATACTTTCATAATATGAAAATGTGCAGCGTACATGTTCCTGCACGTCAGACATCTTCCCAAAACATGTTTGGTTCCCTGAGTTTCGTTTTCTAAAGTGCCGGAAAATTCTACGCCTGTGTATAAAACCATAACCATTCAAAGGACTGATAAGTTTTACAGTTCTGAGGAAGAGTATACTTTCGTTTATCACGGAAAAAGTGTATTTTCACCTGGGAGGAAATGTACTTTTAACCGGGAATTCCGGGAAAAATCCAGGTATTTTTTTTTTTCCTCGTCCACGTATACACCCTGACATACATCTTGTCGAGTCTCTAAGATGCACCTCTCCTAACAATGGCATGTCAACCTACTGCTTCCGATTCTTGGTGGCAGTGATATCATACACTAAAGTCTACCAAATATTAACTCTGCTTCTGATTACATCATTTTCTACAATTTGCTGATATGGAGATGCTCTAAACATTTGTGTAACAAATACTGTGAATTCTCTACTGTTGCCACAATAAAATGTAAGATGGACTATTTTTTCTTTGGCCTGGGTCTGCTGATGGGCCTGTCCGCAGGAACCAAAGCTAAGTGGTATCCGCCCCTGGAAACTACATTCATGCTCATAAATTATGGATAATGCTGATACATGGTGAAACAACACTCTGGTGGGCTGTTTGCGGGTTTAAATCACCTCAGGATATGACCATACAGTGCATTTGAACTGCGGTCATCGCACGGTGGTGCTGGCAGCAGTCCACATACGCAAAGGTGTGTTGGTGCATGTCAGAGTACGGTGCAGCGAATAAGTGTGCAGACGTTTTCAGACATGCTAATGGTGACTGTGTGTTGAAAATGGCTCAAAGAACACATATTGATGACATTATGAGGAGTAGATTACTAGGGCGACTGGAGGCTGGTCAAACACAGCAGTAGTAGCATGGGCCCTCCGTGTGCCACAAAGTGTGATCTCAAGTTTATGGCAATGATTCCAGCAGACAGGAAACGTGTCCAGGCGCTACAGTACGGCATGTCCACAGTGTACAACACCACAAGAAGACCGATATCTCACCATCAGTGCCCACAGACGGCCACAGAGTACTGCAGGTAGCCTTGCTCAGGACTTTACTGCAGCCACTGGAACAGCTGTCTCCAGACACACAGTCTACAGATGACTGAACAGACATGATTTATTCACCTGGAGACCTGCAAGGTGCATTCCACTCATCCCTGGTCACAGGAGAGCCCACAAAGCCTGGTGTCAAGAGTACAGTACATGGTCAGTGGAACAGTGGTCCCAGGTTATATTCACGGACGAGTCATCGGGTTTTCATCTGGCGTGAACCAGGAACCAGATACCAAACCCTTAATGTCCTTGAAAGGGACCTGTATGGAGGTCGTGCTTTGATGGTGTGGTGTGGGATTATGATTGGTGCACATACACCCCTCCATGTCTTTCACAGAGGAACTGTCACATGTCAGGTGTATCGGGATGTCATTTTGCACCGGTATGTCTGCCTTTTCAGGGGTGCCATGGGTCCCACCTTCCTCCTGATGGATGATAACACGCGACCCCACCGAGCTGCCATAATGGAGGAGTACCTTGAAACAGAAGATATCAGGTGAATGGAGTGTACTGCCTGTTCTCCAGACCTAAACTCCATCGAGCATGTCTGGTATGCTCTCGGTCGACATATCGCTGCATGTCTTCGAACCACTATGGCACTTCAGGAGCTCCAAAAGGCACTGGTGCAAGAATGGAAGGCTATACTCCAGCAGCTGCTCGACCACCTATTCCAGAGTATGCCAACCCGTTGTGTGTCCTGTGTACGTGTGCATGGTGATCATATCCCATATTGATGTTGGGGTATATGTGCAGGAAACAGTGGCGTTTTGTAGTACATGTGTTTTGGGATGATTTTCTCAACTTACCACCAATACCATAGACTTACAAATCTGTTTTTTTTGTGTTCCCGATGTGGCTATGCTGTTACCACCAATTTTGTGTAATGCCACGTTGTGTGGCACCACATTCTGCAATTATCCTTAATTTATGAGCATGAGTGTACATCTTAACTTTTGCTTCAGGTTCTTTTCCAGCATCCCTGCACCTGTGCCTCCACATTCCAGACCCTATTGGCTAAGTGTATCATGCTCACTGGCAGTATTTTGGAGCTGCCAACTGTGCCTACCCCTAAACATGCTATCAGGCCTCCTGACACTCCAGCTACTGCTGACCATGGTAGACTCACTGAATTATAATTCACATATCTCCATTATACATGATGATTCAGCTGCCCCCACCTATCAGTTTTATGCAACATGCGATATCTCCAGATACCACGAGCAAGATTTTCATATTCTGTTGTTTGCAGTTCGCAAACTATTATTCCTACAGAAAAAAAAATGAACAGGATCTTTTTGTAGGAAATTTGGTACAATTAAATTTTGTATTGACATAAATTTTCGCTGGATGCCATGGTTTACCAGTTATTTAAAAAAAAAAAAAAAAAACAGAGTATTTTCTATGTTTTTCATGAATAATTCGACAATTACGGCCTTTAGGGAACACTTATCTCAGTACTGAGTTTAACTACATTAAATTTCCCACAGAAAGGTCCTGTCATTTTTTCCTGTAGGACTAATAGTTTATGTGTGGCAAGGGAGAGAACCTGAAAATCTTGCATGTGTATTTGAAGGAGTTGTGGGTTGCGTAAGACTCATAGGTAGGGGTAGCTGAATCATACCGTAAATGCTACAATTGTTATGCTGTCTTCACAATTCTTAGTATAATAAAATATTGGGCCAATTAACATGTTGTTCAGCTAAATATTTTTCTTAATTATTATGATTAATTGTTTAATTGACATAATTATTAACTAAAGTGTGCGCAGTGTTATTACAGCATATTGTCATGTCTCAAGCGTACTTTCAAATAATGCAAATCGCACAAGCAACTCTGAGGGAGGTGGATAAACACTAAAATCTCCAGTTTTGCAATCTAGAGAGTGAGTTCAATATTATATGGAACAATGAAATTATATAGTATAGACTTTTAATATATCCCTGACGAATAATATTTCAGACTACTTATTTCTAAGGTCAAAATAAATCCGTAATTTCTACTGAACAGGATCTGTAAGCTAATTGTTAATCAGTAAATTCTATACACATTTAGTGATAACAAGTCTGGTGAATGGACAACCTGGTGAAGAAATGCCGCCGGCCGCGGTGGTCTAGCGGTTCTAGGCGCGCAGTCTGGAACCGCGCGACTGCTACGGTCGCGGGTTCGAATCCTGCCTCGGGCATGGATGTGTGTGATGTCCTTAGGTTAGTTAGGTTTAAGTAGTTCTAAGTTCTAGGGGACTGATGACCACAGATGTTAAGTCCCATAGTGCTCAGAGCCATTTGAACCATTTTTTTGAAGAAATGCCACTTGCTGTGGAATAAAAATATCTTGAAAATTATTTGCGTCATGGTAACGGATACTATCCTGTTGAGATATTGGGGCTCCCCCCTCACAACCCACCCACGCACCCCCCCCCCACCCCCCCACCCCCCCACCCCCCGCCCCACACACACACACACACACACACACACACACACACACACACACACACAGAAGTGCAATGAAGTCGTTTTTCTGTGTTGATCTGGAAGGAAGCATATCTAGCATTGATTGAGTGATGCCTTTGCCAAAATAACTTTCTCCATAGTTGCACCAAAAATTTCAGTATGAAGAGTTAGAACCCTAAGACGTTTTCACCACAGATAGCACAGTGAGAAAAAGATCACATGAGCAAAAGTGGAGTAGAGCAGCTTGCCCTGCATCTGGTATGACAAGTAAATCATTGGCTTATGTTAAACACATTAAATAAGTTCAGTGTGACTCTTTAAAATAGTACAAACAAGATATATTTGATTAAGATGTTAAACCTACTCACTCTGACGCAATTCACTGTTGTACTTTCACAGAGATGTACCATGTAGTGGGTGATCAAAAAGTCATTATAAATTTGAAAACTTAATAAACCAAAGAATAATGTAGATAGAGAGGTAAAAATTGATACACATGTTTGGAATGACATGAGGTTTTATTAGAACCAAAAAAAAAAAAAAAAAAAAGTTCACAAAATGTCCGACAGATGGCGCTGGACAGCAAAACGTCAGTGACTGCGCATGACAATCATGTATAAAAGGAGCTTAATGAGAGAGAGAATCAGATGCGCCAGCAGTCGCAGCATGTTGACGTTACCTGAAAAGGCGCTTTTAGTGAAGCTGCATTATCAGAATGGGGAATGTGCTAGTTCAGTGTTATGATACTATCGCCATAGGAAGGGAATTCGAATGGGTAAAGGTCTGTTGACAAATGCAGCTGTGGCGAGAATGATTTCGAAGTTCGAAGCCATGGGTTGTTTAGGTGATAGACCCCGTAGTGGCTGACTGAGCACAAGGTGTAATGCTGCTGAGACAGTTCAGGGAGAAACGGAGACTGTAGTGGGTTTGTCTATGCATGGGGAAGTCAGCGGTTGTGCAGTCACACATTGCACCGGCATTCCATACACTACTGTTTGGTTGGCACTTAGGCGTACCCTCCGATGCTATCCGTACAAAATCTATCGGCATCATGAACTGTTACCTGGCGATGTAGTGAAGCGGAGGGCATTTGCAGTGTGGGCGTTTCAAAAGGTGGCAATTGGTTGAGTAACGTGTTGTGGACTGACGAAGCTCATTTCACGCTCTGGGGGTCTGTCAACGCCCACAACTGCAGAATTTGGGCTACCAAAAATCCTAGAACTGTCGTGGAAACTCCATTGCATGACAAGAAAGTCACGGTATGGGTTGGATTTACCACATCTACCGTTATCAGGCCTTTTTTCTTCGAGAAAATGCATGATTCTGGTTTTGTAACTGCTACCGTGATGGGTGAGAGGTACGCTGTTATGTTACAGAATCGCATCATCTCCAGCCTGGCTGATAAACACCTGCGGGAATGTACGATGTTTATGCAGGATGGCGCTCCACCCCATATTGCTAGATCCATGAAAGATCTGTTGCACGCGTCGTTTGGTGATGATCATGTGCTCAGCTGCCACTTTCATCATGCTTGGCCTCCCAGGTCCTCAGACCTCAGTCTGTGCAATATTGGCTTTGGGGTTACCTGAAGTCACAGGTGTATTGTGATCGACCGACATCTCTAGCGATGCTGAACGACAACATCCGACGCCAATGCCTCACCATAACTCCGGACATGCTTTACAGTGCTGTTCACAAGATTATTCCTCGACTACAGCGATTGTTGAGGAATGATGGTGGACATATCGAGCATTTCTTGTAAAGAACATCATCTTTGCTTTGTCTTACTTTGTTATGCTAATTATTGCTATTCTGATCAGATGAAGCGCCATCTGTCGGACATTTTTTTAACTTTTGTGTTTTTTTGGTTCTAATAAAACTCCATGTCATTCCAAACATGTGTCAGTTGGTACCTCTCTATTTACATTATTCTGTGATTTATTCAGTTTTCAAATTTATACTGACTTTTTGATCACCCGGTACAGTTACCCCCATAAACATACGAATATGAACTAGGGCCTTATCTTTCATTGGGAGAGTCTGCTACACATTGATGAACTGTGCACTAAGTAAGTGTGCTGGGATGTTCGCTTTGGTTTCCAGATTCAGCAAAGAGCTCGTCTTGGTCAATGGCGGATACATATGAGGGGCATGCCCCTCCCCCCTCCTCACCCCAAGCGGGGCTACCCGCATTGCCACCTGCACCTCCCCCGCCAGTCAGCCCGCACGCTATTCGTTCTTGTCTTTCATTAGTTGACTTGACTATATCGAGTTATCGAGTAGTTGTACTTTCCTACATAGCATGCACGTCCGCAGCATTGTATTTTGTACATTTCTGTCTGGCGCATAGATAGCTTTACAAAATATTTGCTTGGTTACCTGCCTCTATTGCTACAGTAGAAAGAAGTTTTTCAACATTGTGGTGTACAAGGACATGGCTGAGGTTGACAACGAAGGAGGATCGAATTAATGGCTTAGCTCTGTTGAACATGCACCCTTCCTTTGAGTGTTTTAATGATGATTTAATTAACCAATTTGCCAGGTAGAATAGGTGCATAAAATTCGTCATTTAATGAAGAGAACCACAATTTTAACTTTTTTATATTATAAGATGGTGTTGTCTTGTATATGTGTATAATAAGTTCAAATAAAACTTTCTTAAACTTTGCATGTGACTTGATTGTTTTTTATTACGGTAAAAGTAAAGGTAGCTCAAGATATCTTTAGCGCCTCCTCCTTGATGTTCTTCTGTATCTGCCACTGATCTTGGTGGCTGTGGAAGGGGGATGCACTAGGGAGAACCTTGTGAATTATCTTTCGAGTGTGCAAACTAGCTGTGGCACCACTTTCTATGATTGCTGACATGCACCATTTTTAATTTGGAGTAAAAGATACAGGAGACTATAATGCTTCATGGCACACTATCGATCTGACATCAGGCTTTGACAGTAGTGTGACAAAATCTGCACCTAACACAACTGTAACAAGCTCACAAATACATTCAACTTTAGGCCCTTTTCTTGAATTCAAGAGAGACTCAAGAGAGAAGAAATCTCCCTTGTCCCTAAATCTTCTGTGTCAATGCAGGTCTGTTACTCTGACAGAGGCAGAAATGTGCCCCTCCCGCCTTTCCAGAGGCCAAAATCACACCAGTAAAATATCTTTAAGATTCTACAAACATTATGCAAAATAACTTGCTCATCTTCTAGCAGCAGTTGCTGGAGCAATGGAGGGTACCTGGCGACTGGAAAAAAGTGCAGTTCATTCCGGTTTTCAAGAAGGGTCATAGGACAGTTACACATAATTATAGGCCTATACTGGTGACATCAGTCTGTTGTAGAATCATGGAATATGTTTTAAACTTACATATTATTCAGGAGAACAGTAAATTCTTCTATGAAGATCAACCACACTGCTGTGGACATCAGTGCTCACACTGATGCCATGTTCCTTGACTTTAGGAAGGCATCTTACACTGTCCCATATTGCTGTTTAGTGAAAAAAATATGAGCTTACTGAGTAGCAGACCAGATTTTCAACTGGATTCAGGACTTCCTTGCAGACAGAATTCAACACATCAGTCTTACCAGAACAAAATCTACAAATCTGAAGGTCATTTCAGGAGTACCCCAAGGAAGTGTGATAGAACCGGTACTGTTTAAAATATACGTAAATGATGTAGTAGAAATGTCGGAAACACTATGAGGCTGTACATAGGTATGTGGTTGTTTATAAAAAGGTAACAACTCTGTTATGTCTCGTGCAATTACCACAATGAGAAAATTCAAAAATTTGAGGTATTACAGAGCTTCATTGACAAGCATTCTTCCCACTTGCCACTTGACAATGGAATAGGGACAGGGAAATCAAATAGTGGGACACGAAGTATTCCCTACCATACAGTCAGGTGGCTTGTGGTGTAGGCGTATAAGGGTGAGTCAAATGAAAATCTTAAATATTTTTTAAAATATTATTTATTGTGCAGAAGTGGTACAAAGCTTTATCAATTTTCAACATAATCTCCCCCACACTCAATGCAAGTCCTCCAGCGCTTACAAAGTGCATAAATTCCTTTAGAAAAAAATTCTTTTGGTAGTCCGCGCAACCACTCATGCACCGCGTGGCATACCTCTTCATCAGGACGGAACTTCTTTCCTCCCATTGCATCTATGAGTGGTCCAAACATATGGAAATCACTTGGGACAAGGTCTGGTGAGTATGGTGGATGAGGAAGACACTCAAAATGCAGGTCTATGATGGTTGCAACTATTGCATGGGCAGTGTGGGGCCTTGCACTGTCATGTTGCAAAAGGACACCTCAGACAGCAATCCACGTTGCTTTGATTTGATTGCAGGCAGCAGATGACTTTTAGGAGAGCTGTGTATGATGCACTGGTGACAGTGGTCCCTCTAGGCATGTAATGCTCCAAAATGACTCCTTTTTCATCCCAAAAGAGAGTCAGCATAACCTTCCCTGCTGATGGTTCTGTTCGAGACTTCTTTAGTTTTGGTGCTGAGGAATGGCACCATTCCTTGCTCTCTCACTTCATTTCCAGTTGGTGGAAGTGAACCCAGGTTTTGTCCCATGTAACGATTCTTGCAAGGAAGCCATCACCTTCTCGTTCAAAGCACCAAAGAAGTTCTTCACAAGCATCAACATGTCGTTCTCTCATTTCAGGAGCCAGCTGCCGTGGCACCCATCTTGCAGACACTTTGTGAAACCGGAGCACGTCATGCACAATGTGGTGTGCTGACCCATGACTAATCTGTAATCATGCTGCGATGTCATTCAGTGTCACTTGGTGGTTTTCCTTCACTATGGCTTCAACTGCTGCAATGTTCTGTGGAGTCACAACTCATTGTGCATGACCTGGACGAGGAGCATTTTCCACTGAAGTCACACTGTTTGCGAACTTCCTACTCCATTTGTGGCCTTGCTGCTGTGACAAACATGCATCGCCGTACTGAACCTTCATTTGTCGATGAATTTCAACAGGTTTCACACCTTCACTATGCAAAAACCAAATAGCAGGATACTGTTCTTCCCTGGTGCAAGTTGCAAGTGGGGTAGCCATCTTTATACTGATACTGCATCGGTATGTGCGCATCTGCACTATGCTGCCACCTACAGGCCATTCTGCACACTGTTTGTAGCATGCTTACCAAGTTACAGGATAATGGCGTGAAATTTTGATTTGTTATTACAAATTTAAGGTTTTCATTTGACTCACCCTTGTAGAATATATGAAATGCCTTGAAGATCCAGGCTGCTCCTAATTCATCTCCACTTGAGTAAAAGGAAACTGCTGTATGTGATGGAAGTGCAGTTGCTACTGTCATCACTCCTCTTGAGTTCCAATAACTAACTGCAAACCAGCCTGCTGTCTTTGTGGTGTTACAAGAGGCGAGGATCACAGGTCCTTGTCTTTTCACTAGAAACTGTAATGTCTACTGTAAGAACCACATGAATGCTGGCTGTTTACAGTAGTGTCTGCATACTGATGCACTTGGATATTTTTGGCGAACAAGTGCATCTAGATACTGAACAGAAATTAAGTGTTTATGTACTGATGCCTGTCATGTTAATGGTATGGAATGTCTTTCCACTACAATGGCAGATTACCAGTCAAGATGTAACAGGCTTAATGGAGCATCTGCTTACACCCTTCTATTATTGAGGACTTCAAAATCCACATTCCACTGTGGGCTTATACATACATATTCAACATTGGTCAGCTAAGTTAGTGGATGATTATTTAGTCTGATCTCTGTCCTTGTGGTACTGAGATCTAAAAACTTCAGCGACATAGACCTCACAATGTATATACTTCAGTTCTCACCATCTTCCTTCTATGAGATGTCCAATGCAGACCTCACAATGTGCACAATTCTCACTCCTTGTTCCTATGGGATGTCCAATA
Source organism: Schistocerca piceifrons (assembly GCF_021461385.2). Taxonomy (NCBI): domain Eukaryota; kingdom Metazoa; phylum Arthropoda; class Insecta; order Orthoptera; family Acrididae; genus Schistocerca; species Schistocerca piceifrons. The sequence goes on from NC_060138.1 coordinate 312,312,684, forward strand.
AAGAGCTCTGTAACAGTGCCCATGTTTCACATTATGCATCCTTTCCCAACCACCAGCCAATGGAGAGCCCACCGTGTTGTTTGCTCTGGAGCTAAAGGGTTTCAGAGTAGTGATATAACATGAGAAACAGCCTTAAATTGGTGATTTCATAAAGGTGGTCACTTGAACAATTTTATGCACTGGAGAAGAGGCAATTCTTTCCTCCTTGGGTCCTCACTGTCAGAAACTTGTGTTTTGGTAGCCTGTGAAGATTGTAGCAACTATCAGAGAACACTGATGGACACTTCAGTAGGAAGAGTGCATGGCCATCTTAGTTATGTTTTAAGACTGTTTTGTTTATATATTTGTATCAAAAGCAATATATACAAAATAGACAAAAAAGAGAAAAACAGGATAAATATATAAAATTAAAAAGGAAGTTCAGGTACAATGTGAGACACTTAGAGACATATAATAATAGTTATGTACAAACAGATTACTAACACTGAATGTAATGAGACCAAATATTGTTAACCTTGATGGCGTTCTCCCTGGCCCACAATAGGTCCTATAGCATGCAGTAAAATTGGCACTGAGGACAATTGTACAGATATATGGTGATTTATTTGGCTCCACATTCGCATAAAGTTCATGGGTCCCCAAGACAGTTCCATCTGGCCATATTATTCTTTGTCTTACCCACCCCACTTCTTAGTCTGTTGAAGGGCTTCCACATTTTCCATTGCATATTTTTATCCAGGGGAGGGCCTCTGAAAGTGGGATCCATGATGTGATATCTGCATTTCTGGTCATCCACAGGTACTTTCGTGCCATTGACAATGATGCACTGTCATTGGCAGAAGTTTTTAAAAAGCTCTTCCTGGATTTCAGCCTGTTTTGGGGACGCTGGTGTCCATGCAATGTGTGAGCAGTGTTTAGTTCCACTTTGTGTCTCTCTTTGTTCATGGCAACTTCCCAGCTTATATATGGAGGGGCTATCCTTGCCAGACTGCATGGTTTGTTGTTAGATGTTGCCCTCAAGCATAGTGATGTTATTCTACATGCCTTGTTGAGGGCAGCATCCACATGCCTGGCATGAACAGAACTGTACCAAACAGGTGTGGTGTATTCAGCAGCAGAGTAACATAATGCAAGTGCTGATGTTCTGAGTACTACCAGTTGGGCACCCCATCCATTACTTGTGAGATTTCTAATGATGTTATTGCTGGTGCATACTTTATGTTTTGTGTTTAGACAGTGCTTCCTAAATGTCACCACATGTCCAGCATGACCCACAGATAATTTGGACGATGACGTTGCCCCAGCTCCATACCATCCCATACGACTATTAATCTTCTGTTTGCGTCTTTGTTTTCTAGATGAAAAGCACATATTTGAGTTTTACCCAGATTTATTTTCAGGTAGTTATTTTGGTTGTATGTTGCAAGAGAGTGAGGTACATTTGCTAGATGCTTCTCTGCTGCTTTGTAATCTTTGGCTTGGATATTGGTGCCAGATTGTGAACATAAATGAAGCCTTTTTCGTTAAGAGGCTGTGGCTGATTGTTACTGTAGATGTTAAACAAGGTTGGTGCTAGGATACTACCTTGAGACAGACTGTTTTTTGCAGTCTCCATTTACTTTTCTTGCCATCTAGTTCAACATAGAATCTACAATTCTAAATGAGAGTTCCTATGAAGGGGTAAAGTCTTGTCTCTTGGTAAATGACATAGTTTGTGCAACATGATATTGTGCTGCATGTTACCATATACTGTGGAGAGATTCATGAATACTGCTCCTGTAACCAAACCCTGTTCCATACCATCCTTGATATTCTGTGTCAGACTGAGGATTTGAGCCATGCAATTTTTATTTGGTCTAAATCTAGCTTGTTGTGAGATTTTATAAAGATGGCACGAAAGAGATATAGGGCAAAAGTTCTTGGCATCACAAGTTGGCTTCCGAAGTTTCAGTATGGTGATGATCCTTGTCCTTCTCCAGATTTTAGGAATCTACTGTCAAATTAGGTAGTTATTATAGAATTGCAGCAGCCCTCCCATAGTCGTAGCCCAAAATGCTCTGTCTACTCCATCAATAAATCATCAAGTCATGGTGCCTCGCCGGATTGATACTTTTTCTGGAATATTTACTTCATCTTCTTTTGTGAAGGAATTATGGGAAACTGTATTTAGTATCTCCGCTTTAGTGGCACCATCATCGGTAACATTTCCTTCGCTATCGTGCAGTGACAGTATTGACTGTTTTTTGGAACAAAACTCACTTAAGAAAGTCAAGTCTTCCAGTCCAGATGGTGTACCAATCAGGTTCCTTTCAGAGTACGCAGACGCAATAGCACCTTTCTACCATATTTTGAAACATTGTCTCAAAATATGGTAGAAAACCCAACAAGATTCTGGTCGTATGTAAAGTACACCAGTGGCAAAAAACAGTCATTACCATCACTGCGTGATAGCGATGGAAATGTTACCAATGATGGTGCCACTAAAGCGGAGTTACTAAATACAGTTTTCCATAATTCCTTCATGAAAGAAGATGAAGTAAATATTCCAGAATTCGCAATCAGAACAGCTGTTAGCATGAGTGACATAAAAGTAGATATCTTAGGTGTTACAAACAACTCAAATCACTTAAGAAAATCAAGTCTTCCAGTCCAGATGGTATACCAATCAGGTTCCTTTCAGAGTACGCAGACGCAATAGCGCCTTTCTTAGCAATCATAGACAACTGCTCACTTGACGAAAGGTCTGTTCCTAAAGACTGGAAAGTAGCACAGGTCATACCAATATTCAAGAAAGGAAATAGGAGTAACCTATTGTATTAGATCCATTTCACTGACCTCAATTTGCAGTAGCATTGTGGAGCATATATTGCACTTGAACATTATGAATCACCTTGAAGAAAATGACTTATTGATACATAACCAACACAGATTCAGAAAATATCATTCTTGTGCAACACAGCTAGCTCTTTATTCCCATGAAGTAACGAGTGCTGTCGACAATCGATTGCAGATCGATACCATATACCTAGGTTTCCAGAAAGCTTTTGATACCGTTTCTTAAAGTGACTATTAATCAAATTGCGTGCATATGGAGTATCATCTTCAGTTGTGTGACTGGGTTCATGATTTCCTCTCAGAGAGGTCACAGTTCGTAGTGATAGATGGTAAATCATCAGGCAGAAAAGAAGTGATATCTGGCGTTCCGCAAGGTAGTGTCATAGGCCCTCTGCTGTTCCTGATTTACATAAATGATGTAGGTGATAATCTGAGCAGCCCCCTTAGATTGTTTGCAGATGATGCTGTAATTTACTGTCTAGTAAAATCATCAGATGATCAATTCCAGTTACAAAATTATCTAGAGAGAATTTCTGTAAAAAGTGGCGATTGGCACTAAACAAAGAAAAGTGCGAGGTCATCCACATGGGTAGTAAAAGAAATCCAATAAATTTTTGGTATACGATAAATCGCAAAAATCTAAGGGCCGTCAGTTCAACTGGATACCTGTAGTTTTTGTTGTGGCCTTCAGTCCAGAGACTGGTTTGATGCAGCTAGGAATTACAATTATGAACAACTTAAATTGGAAAGACCACATAGATAATATTGTGGGGAAGGCGAAACAAAGACTGCGCTTTGTTGGCAGAACACTTAGAAAACGCGACAAACCCACTAAAGAAAGAGCCTACATCACACTTGTCCATCCTCTGCTGGAATATTGCTGCGTGGTGTGGGATCCTTACCAGGTAGGATTGACAGAGATTGTTGAAAAACTGCAAAGGAGGGCAGCTCGTTTTGTGTTATCGCACAATATGGGTGAGAGTGTCACTGATATGATACGCGAGTTGGGTTGGCAGTCACTGGAACAAAGGCGGTTTTCTTTGTGACGAGATCTATTTATGAAATTTGTGTCACCAACTTTCTCTTCCAAATGCAAAAATATTTTGTTGACACCCACCTATGTAGGGAGCAATGATCATCATAATAAAATAAGAGAAATCAGAGCTCGAACGGAAATGTGTTCCTTTTTCCCATGTGCCGTTAGAGAGTGGAGTAGTAGAGAAGTAGTATAAAAATGCCACGCACTTAAGTGTGAATTGCAGAGTTTCCATGTAGATATAGATGTTCAATAGAGCTTCCGTTCTTCCAAAATAAACTTAACAAGCAGCACATTTGTTTCTGGATGTTTCCGGGTTATCCCTATTTTTTATTTCTTCGTTCAGTTTTCCCATTCAGCAGCACATTGTCGGGAACTTAATTTTCAGTAATGTTGGATCCTACTTCAGGTATAGTGGAGTGATTACCGAGTTCTGAGCAGTTGCCAAGCTTTTCTGTTACTCTTAGACAAGTCAATACGCTTTACTGGCTCAATCCATCAATTCTCTTAGGCTTTTGCCAATTCCTGGCACAGTGTCTGCCCTGAGTTTTCTACATCCATACAGAATGGGTCTACATCAAACAATCTAAGGTATTCTTGCACTTTTGATGTTACTTCTTCATTCATATCTCCAAGAAGAGTGCGTGTTTTGGACTTTACTTTCACTTGGGCATCCCCTCAACAGGCTGATTTTTCGAATGCAGAAGCATTGTGATGTACGATGGGCCTTTTTGTAGAGGGATGCTAGCTATTAAGGGAAATGAGTGTTGGAAACAGCTTGTGTCATCCATGAGAGCTCACATTATATCTTCACAAGTATCACATGGGCTTCATAGAATGGTGGTCATCAGTTTTCTACAATAGCAACTGGAATCTTCATTAATGGTGGTGGTATTACCTTCCAGTGCTGGACACTTTGTATTGCACTTCATTAAAGTTTGTCTGGCAGCTACCATCCTACATTCCTATCCTGAAATCTCTGAATAAAAATTGTGAAACCTAGTTTACTTCCTAATGTCCATTGTCAGCTTCAAAGGGATGATGGTATGAGATGATTTAACAGTCTCCCATTGTTGGGAACACTACTGGAAGCCCACTGGCTGTAGTGTGCCCAGAATTTCATTTTCAGTAAGGGATACAAATCACAGGTGGTTAAGTCAGGCAAGTTGCTTGGGCACCATGCAATGGTCATGTTATTCTTTGACTGAAACAGCTGTACCAGAAGTGAGCTGTATACTAGACCATTATCTAGATGAGAAATCCATCGTTGTTCTTCCAACTCCTAGGCTGTTAGTGCTGCACATTTCTGCTTGAGTCTCCACAGTAGAAGTCTTTTGTGATGGTGTGAACATTTTGAACAGGTTTCTTATGGAAAATTTTATAAATGCATCATCTGAACTTTCGTGTAATGACTATCTTCCCTAAAGTTTGTCTTCTCTACAGACTTTCAAATTTGTTTGACACACATAAACCTTCATATATTAATTATTAAACCTTTTTGACTAGAAGGATCCTTTAGCATTTGGTCATTTTTGCCTGCACTTTTTGCTGTCCTTATTTTTTAAGCCAAGTAAAGGGTTCAGTGATGGTACCCATGATTTGCTCTTTGGAGAAGGATCTTGGGAAAAAAGATTGAGTAATAATAGAAGGGATACAGGTAACAGTTTGTGCAATAACCATAATTATGCAACTATGGATGACATCAGGTACATCCCTGAGAATGTTCCTAACACTAGTGTAATTTTGTGCCACTCTTTGAGTGATATGATAAGCTATGGATGAAGCATTCTGTGGAAAATACTAATGCATCTTAATGCTTCTGGTAAGAGGCCACTGCAGAGCTAATTGCCAGGAGCATCTAGTTTGACAAAAGCAGTATCTCAGCTATCCCAGTGATTTCCAATGTTTTCACTGCGTCTTTTTTTAGGCTCAGCCCAGTTCATCTGAAAAACTGAGCTGCAGAATAAATATTGTTACAGTTGAAACATCAAAATACTGCATGTTATTAAAGAAAATGATTTCAATATCTTCCATCAAAACACCAAAAGTCTCATAAACAAAAGAAAGAAATTTATATCCATTCCAGAATATGACCCAATATATGTTATTTCAGAAGGTGTGTTGTGCATATCAGCACATCACATGGGAATCACTAAAGTTGAGGATACAAGCAATTATCATACTACTGTAGTGCCAATAAGAAGAAAAGGCTGGAGGCAGAGCACAATATATCCAAAACATGGAGGTAAGTTCCAGGTTATTCAGGTAACAGTTGTCATGCTGAACAACTTTTTGAATGCTGTCCAGGTTACACAACGGCAGAACAGTAAACACACCAGCTTGGAGTACTGACATTTTATATGTCACCAGCAGGAAGTGTCTTAAGATTCATAAATCAGCAAGAAACAGGTTGTTAAATAAAGTTATTCAAGCTTACCTGAAGGGTAATTGTTTGTGGAGATTGTAATATTGATTTTATGGCTGATGGTTGATCACCAGCATTATTTTCCACAGTAAAATTCTCAATGAGGATTGATGGTCATATTGCAGCAGCCATCGACAATTTGGTTTTAGATCCAGAACCCTGCAGTGATTTAGTTGTAAAACCAATAAATAGTCAATGGTCTGTCTGAGCATGACAGTAACATGCTAACAATAAAATTAACTGACCAGTTAGACCAGTTAGGTACAGATCATAGAAGAAAAGTATTGTATCACAGAATCAAAGATATTGACTCTAAATTATTGTGTTAGGGATAATTTTGTAAGACAGACAATGTCAATGGAAAATGTAATTCTTTCTTAAACATATACCTGCAGCACTTTGATTCTTGTTTTCCCCTAATACAGATAAGGGCAAAATTGGAAAGAAAGAAGGACAAAATTGGAAAGAAGCAAAGATAAGGTGTGGGGTAACTTCTGAGATTAAAGTATCTTGTGCTAGGAATAGAGAGCTGTACATAATTCAGAGAACAAGCAAAAGTCAAAGTTTGAAACTTTATTATCATTGGTATTGTTGAATCACCCACTCTGAGATAAAAGTGAAAAAGACTTTTGTTTTATGCTAAAAAGGGTCTGGCAGAAATGATGACACTTTTGAATATCTGAACAAATTCAATGATCACTTCCTTACTGTGGCTGCAAACACTACACCCAATAATAAACAACCAAACACACGTCCTTTGCATTTATTTGTGCAGAAACTGCATGCACCACTGCATGCATCTCCTTAGGAGATCACAAAATTCATCAGGTTACTAAAAGATAGTTATAATTCTACTGGCTATGATGGAGTTTCTAGCAGAATATTAAAATCTTTTCCTGACTTGATTGGATCACACTTAAGCTATATTCATAATCAATCAGTAACTCAGGCCATATTTTTCAGGAGGACTTAAATGTGCTGCAGTGACAACCATCTACTAAACAGGAGATGTAGATACCATCTCTAATTACAGACCTATGTCACTTCTTTCAGTCTTTTCAAATGTGTTGGAGAAAATGGCATACCTGCTGTTACATCTGTATACATACTCTACAAGTCACCATATGGTGTGTGGCAGAGGGTACCTTTTACCACTGCAAGACATTCCCTTTCTTGTTCTACTTGCAAACAGAGCAGGGGAACAACAATTTATGTACAAACTCTGTGTCCTCTTATCTGTTCTTGTGGTCCTTATGCAAGATATGTGTTGGTGGCAATAGAATTATTCTGCAGTCTGATACAAATTCCATTTCTCTAAACCTTTTCAACAGTGTTTTGCGGAAAATAACACCTTCTTCTCTCCAGGGATTTCCATTTGAGCTTAAGGAGCACTTTCATAAAACTTGTGTGTCGATCAAACCCACTAGTAACAGACCTGGCAACATGCCAAGGAACTGATTTAATCTCTTCCCTTGCTCTGACCCAATGGGAATCCCAAATGCTCCAGCACTACTCAAAAATGTGTCGCAAAGGTGGTCTGTATCTGGTGTCCTTTCTAAATGAGCTACACTTTCCTACATTTCTCTCCACTAAACTGAAGCTGATCTAGTATTTAGTCATTGTGACACTGTCAAGCAACACACAACTTATACTGTACTCAAACATTACAGGGTTGGTTTTCCTACTTATCTGCAGTAACTTACATTTTTCCACATTTAGAGCAAGCTGTCATTCAACGCGTTACACAAAAATTATGTCTAAGTTGTCATGTATCCCTCAGGTACTCAATGACGACACTTTCCCTGTACATTGCAGCATCATTAGCAACCAGCTGCAGTTTACTGCTCTTATCCAACATATTGTTTATGTATTTACAGAACAAGAGTAGACCAGTGGGACACTCCTGACAGTAATGTTGTTCCTGATGACTACTAGCTATCCAGGACAAGATACTGGGCTCTATTACTTAAAAGGTCTTCGAGTCACTCTCTTATCTGTGAACTTATTCCATATGCTTGGACCTTTGCTAACAGTCTCTGGTGTGATAATGTCTACTGGTTCTCAGAAATCTAGAAATATGGAATCTGTCTGTTGCTTTTATATGAACACTGCTCTACAAAACTTAAGGACCAGATAAATAGAGCAACTACTCAGTGGAAATGAATGAAAGTGTGGGGAAATGTTGCGTGCAGAAAGCTGAATGTCTCACAGTGTGAGATCAGCAAGACTATACTGCCAAATGGGGCTGGCCCCACACATGGAGCAGTTAAGTGAATGGGAAAAAGCAGTGTGTGTGTCAATCAGCCAGCAGTTACAGGTGGACTGTGATGGTGTTCCTCATTACGACATAGCCTGGAGACAACATTTGGATGACTTCCCACAGGAAAGAATCTTTGGGATACTGGAAGATGGACGAAGTGAGACAAATGCGGTATTCCTCACAGCATTTTTTTATGTTCATGGGGAACAGTCCAAGCCACAGGCACTGCTACCCAAACGAGAAGTGGTGGTCAACCATGGTCAACTACAGCAATGGATGACCGCTACTTTGTGCAGCTGGGAAGAAGGTACCCACTTAAAACACTGGGTAAAATTTCAGTTTAACAAACAGGACTGCAAAGCACGAATCTCACTCTCCTGAGTGGCACGGTGACTGTATCAGGGTGGTCTCTTTGCACGATAACCAGTATGTTGTGTTCCTTTGAACATTGGCAGCACTGGTTGTGATAGTGCCAAGAGCATAGTGACTGAACCAACAAGGAGTGGGGTTGTGTTCTCGTGTTTGATGAGAGCAGATTCAGTCTGAGCAGATGTCTGGATGTAGCCTCACTTGCCAAGAGGTAGGAACGCGTAATGCACTCAGGAACATCGTTGAACATGACGGTTTTGGTGGTCCAGGCGTTATGGTGTGGGAACGTGGAACGTTGCATGTTGTACGAACCTCAAAAACTTTTTAACACAGTGCACTCACTGGTCAACACTATTGTGCCATTCTACTCTTTTCTCATGTGGAATTATTCAGGGGTGCGTTCAGCCCTGACTTCATTTTTATGGATGATAATATGCGACTGCTTCGATTGGCGAATGTGAAGGAGCTCTTGAAATCAGAAGATATTCAGCAAATGGAGGGGCCTGCCTGTTACCCCTTCTGAAATCCCATCGAGCACGTGTGGGATACGTTGGGGAGACATATTGCATCACGTCCGCATGTACCAACGAGCATCCAGTAGTTCTGAACCACGCTAGTGGAAGAATAGAGACAACAACTTCTTACCAATCTTGTGGCCTCCACGGGAGCGCGTTGCAGAGCCTGTGCTACTGTCAATGGTGGTCACACACGCTATTAAGAGCCATGTCCTGCCTTTAGTAGTGACCAGGTGACCATCATAACTACTGTCTTTGAAAAACTGGTCATTTATATTTGTCGCATTGCGTATTTCTTTTAGTTACTTTTTGTAGTACATTGTATCAATTCTTTCTAAAGTTGCAACCACATTAACTGGACTGCAACGCACGCAGTCTCACTTTGCACAGTGAGTGCATGAGGGTAGTCTGTTTGCCCGACGACCAGTACATTGTGTTCCAGTGGTGTTGAGAGCGTAGGGACAAGAGCCAACGGGTAGTACGATCGCACATTCTTTTCAGATAAGAGCAGATTCAGTTTGGCAGTGGCACATCATGCGAAAATTACTTTCGTCCTTAACTTTTGCGCAGTAGTGTAGTCCGTAGGATATCATGCGAGAAAATGGCAAGCTGAGCTTCCCATACTCGTGTTCTGCATATGAGAAGCAGCATTTCCCTCGACACGCGATTGTAAACGCACGACGCGTCTACTCGCTCATGTTCAACTATGAAGTTTTTGCTGTCTGTCACTGAGCGTTGCCAATTTAGCGACTTTGTGGCTATGTTACGCGACATTTTGACATCAAAACTTTTGAAACTACCTTTCTTCAACTACTACATGCAACTTCTCTTGAGAATATATATGCTCTAACTCTTACTTCTGCTGGAATGCGCTAACCAAACCCGAGAAGAATAGCTGCTTGATTTTTCAAAAAGTTAGAGCCAGGCACTCTGAAATTGGATTTTTCTCCTGCAACTCGGGAACCGTTCGGGTAGCTTGGAATCGGTAGTTGTCTCGCGTCATTTTAGAAGTGGCGGTAGCTTGGGTGGTATTGTTAACGCTAAGGCTAGGCTCAAGTGTATTTTTGCGCATTTTCGTTTCTTTGTGTTGTGCCGATTATGGTGAAAAGGGGCTACACTCAAAAATACAAGAAAGAATGGGAGAATAAACTCGAATTTAAAGGATGACTGACACCAGTTCCAGGAAATGATACTAAAGATATATGTCGCTACTGCCAAAATGGATTTTATGCTGAACTGAGATACATGTGGTGAAACCAAGCAACATAAAATGAGACCTGACATAAAATCGGCACAGAAGACCTTGCCAGTACATAAAACGGACAATATTAGACCTTTTCGTAAAGCAGAATCATCACTTGCATTATTCATTGCTTAACATTGTTCGGTTTTGATTGCGGAACATCTAGTAGAATTGTGTGAAAATATATTTTCTGACGCTAAATCTGCCGCAACTTACAATTAAATCGAAAGAAATATTCAAACATAGCAAGTGAAGTGGTGGGTCCACATTTCAAGGAAATACTTCGAGGTGATATCAGTAACCAAAAAATTAGTCTGCTGGTGGACGAATCCACTGACATAAGTGTTTTAAATCATCTAGGAACTGCAATAAGATATTATGGTGAACCACAAAAAAATCTGTCGACATTTCTACCGCTTACTCACGTCGCAAAAGCCGACGCAAAGGGTCTGAACGAAGCAATCGTACTCACTTTAAAAAATCACAACTTGGAAACTGAAAATTTGATTGAAATAGGTACAGACAATGCGTCAGTTATGACAGGAGTGAATAATGGTCTACACAAAATTTTAAAAATTGATTGTGGACTGCCGAATCTCGTACTTGTTGCATATGCCATTCTTTACAATTGGCAGTGAGTCGAGAAAACTACAACTGATTTTATCTATCTACGCCATTCTTTACAATTGGCAGTGAGTCGAGAAAACTACAACTGATTTTATCTATCTCCAAGTCGTCAAGACGAATAGAGAAAAATATGTGAAACAATAAATTGCAGCAAAGCATCATCGAAAATATTTTAAGTATGTGCGATGCGATGGCTTTCCGTGTATCCAGCAGCCTGTCGTATTTTACAACAATGGGGTGAAATGAAATTGCATTTCTCTAAATGTAACTAGAGAAAATTGTTACACAGCGGAACCGCTCCATTCTGTGTTCTAAGATGCAAACAATTTCTGTATTAAACTTATTTACAGAGTCTTTTAGGCGAAGTACAAACAGCCTTAAAAGCATTTGAGAGTAAAAACTCCGATCCAACAAAACTGCAGGATACGCTTACTTAAACTGTTTTTGTTTTCTTTTCTTCTTTTACTTTAAAAGACACTTCTAAGTGTTATATATACGAAAAAAATTCTGAAATAATAAAAGTATATATAAATATTTTTGTGTTTCAATTCGTCTATTCCACCAAATTATCTTAACAACACCTAGCGACGTTCCACCTTCAGTGTAGCGACATTTGGTTCAGTATTGTTGACAACACTACTGGTACTTTGCTCCTGTGTTGTAGGAGCTCCAGGATCGGTGGACGGGTGCTAAATCAAATATGCTATTTGACTAAAGACCCCATTTATGCCCATTTCTGGCGTCTGAGGACTGGAACGAGACGTGACTGACTATGGAGGCAGCAAGCAAAAATGTGAATGAGACACGTAATTTACATGGCTCTCCGTCCAGTACTTTTGCTGCTCCCGAATTTCGATTGATATGATGTGCTGAGTGAATAAAAAAGAACTGACAAATAAGCATTTTGTCGCTGATTACTCTTTTCGTCTATGCAAAACCATCGTTCAACCAAACCTGTGTTCTGTCATTGGCCGCGGCTGTAGTGTTCAACATCTGGCGTCGGAAGACGACTGAAGGCAGGCCTTTTGTATCAGGTATTTTGTTGTTGTTCTATTGCGAATGAAACTCTGTCACATCGAAAATCTTAATATGGTATGATAAAAACTTTGCTAAGCGCTTAACCGATGCAATTCGTGTATCAAATCTGGGGCAGGTTTAAGGCCGAAACGACATACGATGCCGCTTCGGGCGCCAAATTGAGAGAGTCCACGAGTTTTAAGATTTCTACATAGGACATATCACAATTAGTAGCAGCTGCTTGGGGGGCCAAACTGAGAGACACCCAAGGGTGAGATTTGTGTACATCGCGTATCAAAATTAGTAGCAAAAATGACACCGTAAAAGTGTAAAGGGGTTGAAAGGGGGGCGAGGGGCAAAGGATAAGTCGCTCATGTGGAAAAATGTTATCGAACCCATCGTAATCAAATCCCAACGGACAGTCGGTTTCGCTGTGCTTCATTTTCATGAGGCCTATTTACAAGATTATGATTACCGGTAGTTAAACACGGGTAGAAAAAATTACAGAAAGGTACATATCTGTGTGTGTGTGTGTGTGTGTGTGTGTGTGTGTGTGTGTGTGTGTGTGTGTGTGGGTGAGTGGGTGGATTGGGGGGGGGGGCATTTTGGTAGCAGTTCTGACAGCGGTTTAGGATGCCATAGGTACGGTTCTACAAACGGCAGTTACCTGCGCTTTTTCCAGATTCTTGTAACTTGGCGTTAGGCACGGGCGTAAAATTGGGGCATGAAATATGGACGGGCTCTATATTTAGGAGCCCGCAGAAAATCAAATCAGATATTTATTTTATTGTTATTAGGATAAAAAATGAATATAAAAATTAAAATATATGCAAATGAAAATACAAAAATACGTATAAGATAAATAGTCAAGTCAAATGAAAATGCTAGTCTGTCCAGAAATGATCAGATCAAAACAGTCTTGTAGAATCGGTCAACGTTGAGTTCAGATTAGCACAGCTGTAAGGTAAAGGCACCAAATTTCGTCTCCGTGCCTAATTTCGTCCCCCGAAGGTTCACTGTTCAACCGGTAGGAGCCGGCCGTGGTGGCCGAGCGGTTCTAGGCGCTTTCGTCCGGAACCGCGCGACTGCTACGGTCGCAGGTTCGAATCCTGCCTCGGGCACGGATGTGTGTGATGTCCTTAGGTTACTTAGGTTTAATTAGTTCTAAGTTCTAGGAGACTGATGACCTCAGATGGTAAGTCCCGTAGTGCTCAGAGCCTGGCAACCGGTAGGGACGTCTTCAATGATATTTTTCGTTAGTTGTGCTCATGACCAGCAATTAGTTGTGAAAGTTTCATGAGTCCAGTCCCCTGCGTGGATGGTCCTATTTTCGTCCCCCATCTGTTTCTAAATTCATCCAGGGCACGAAATTTAGAACATATTTTTTCATTTTGTTTCAGGTGCCGCCTAGGAAGAAGTGGGACAGAAAGGCGATGTAATCGGCAATAACTGCGGTAAGAAACAAGGAAATGGGATATAAAGCTGCGAGCAAGAGATTTAGTGTGCCTATGGTAACTCCCAAGGATTATATAAAAGGAGAAGGCAAAAGTGCTGAAGTACGGCTGGTCCCGGCGAAGGTTCGAGTCCTCCCTCGGGCATGGGTGTGTGTGTTTGTCCTTACGATAATTTAGGTTAAGTAGTATGTATTCTTAGGGACTGATGACCTTAGCAGTTAATTTCCATAAGATTTCACACACACTTGAACTTTCAAATGTGCTGAAGAGTTAATTGGAAAAGCTATTAGTAGAAAAACAGGTTTTTCACGTGAGTTAGAGGGTGAGTTAGTGTCTTACTGTAAGGACAAGGAACAAATTTCTATGGCCTTACTCTGAATGGCCTTTCAGCGTGCTATACCCAGTAATGTTGCTCACCCATTTTCAGTTGGACGAAAGAACAGCTGGACGGAAGTGATTGCCTCTCTTTCTTCGGAGACATCCAACGCTTTCTACACGAACGCCGCAATCCTTGTCACTAGCTAGAGTACAAGGTTTCAACGAGGAAAGTGCTAAGTTCTTTTTCCCTATTTTGAAGCCCGAGTTGGTGAAATACAATTTAATGCTCTTAAAGTGTTCAAAGTAGATGAAACCGGCATCACAGTGGTACAACACAAAGTAAGAAAGATTGTTGCTATGAAAGGGATGAAGTCTGTACACAAACTGTCGTCTGCGGAGAGAGGTGCACTAGTGAAGCTTGTTTTGTGCATGTCGGCACCAGGTACATTTGTGCCTCCTCTCATGATTTTTCCCAGAAAGCTAATGAAGAACGACTTCATGGATGGAGCTCCACCTGGGTCAATAGGAGCAGCAAATGATTCTGGGTGGATCACAAGTGATCTTTTTGAAAAATGGTTTCGACATTTCATTTCAGTTGTAAAACCATCAAAGAAAGATTCTATTGTGTTGATATTGGACGGACACTACTCACATTCTCGCAATGTGAATGTCATTATCATTGCTCGTGATAATGGTGTTGCCATAGTCTGCTTGCCTCCTCACCTCACTTCAAAACTGCAGCCTTTCGATGTGTTGTTCATGTTTCCTTTTAAAAATTTTATGCTCAGGCAATAGAATATTGGCTGTCTAACCATCGTGGCAATATTGTTGGCAACCTGCAGATTGCACAGCTATTCAAGGAAGCCTATGAAAATGCAGCAGTTGTAAAAGCTGCCGTGAACTGTTTTAAGAAAACTGGGGTTCTGCCTTACAACCCGAATGTGTTTGGCCCAGAAGACTTTTCGGCGATTGCTTATGCCTCCTCAGCTCCTGACCCACATCCAAAAAATCAACCCTCAACAAGCACAACTATACAGCCGGCCTTTCCAGCCGCTGAACCTTAAAGCAGCACACAGATGCCACAGTTAACAGCAGTTAGCCCAAGAGATATCTACAAGTGCCTGGTATTCATTCATCTTCATCTAAGCGATGAGGCAGTGCTTCTCTTATTACAGGCTCACCTTACAAGATGAAACTACAACAACCGATCGTAATGCGAGAAAACGGTTAGATCTAATTCCGAAGACATTGCCAGGAAAGGTAAAGAATCCGTTAGAAAAGAAAAAGAAACTGGAAAAGTCCAGAGACACTGATGACGACTGCGATGTCCTGTACCAAGATTCAAGTGGAAGCGAGGATAATGAAGATGACGCGGAGTGCCCCATTTCCTTAAAACGTTTTTCTCAAGCCAATTATGAGGAAAAATGGGTGCGTTGCACTCAATGTTCTGTGTGGTAACACGAAATGTGCTCAGGAGCAACGAATAATATACATTCTCTTGTTTGGAAGGGTAAAAAATAGCCGTACAGTTGCTACTCAATATTTTTTATTTAAAAAATGAACGTTTGTAACCTATATCTAATATAAATAAATATTGTAACATATCTTTATTATTATTATCTTGTTTTTAAACTGTTAATATCTCTTTTACAAGACGTATTAGTGGGGGACGAAAAAGGGCCACTTTTTCAAGTTTGGTAAAAGTACAGTGTTTTTAAAGTTTTTTTCTGTAAAGATAACAAATCGTTTCTGATATATTTTGAGCTGAGTGCCAGGTGTAGGCTTAGTTGGTGCTGTTATATAAATTTTTTTGGGAATAATTGTCTTAAAGATATGGTATTCAGAACCCAAAATGAGAAATATTCGAAATTTGTGGTAAGGTTCTGTGGGACCAAACTGCTGAGGTCATCGGTCACTAGGCTTACACACTAACTAATTTACATACACCCCTACCCGAGGGAGGACTCGAACCTCCGACGGGTGCGGGAGCCGCGCGAACTGTGCAAGACGCCTCAGACCGCACGGCTACCCCACGCGGCGCCAAAAACAGAATGGAGAACGAAATTTGGCGCCATTACCTTAAAAGTGTTTGTTCTTGCCGCCTCTCTTCACACTTGGTTTGCAGCAAGTTCCTCAGTCCACACAGCAGAGCGGTCCAAATTAGTTATCACAAAACAGTGAACAACAATGAAAATGAATACCAAAATATCACATTTAAGTAGGAGATAATTCTTTCTTGATGTACAATGTACGTGAGATTATATTATGCACATTTTTTCCAAACATTTAACTTTTGTCACAGATTTATTCGACAACAGTGTCAATAATCGAATCAAATGTTGTGATGTAGTAACGACCAATCCATAGCCAACAAAGTTTCAGACAAGCTCTCGTCGCGGGATGTTAATAATAGATGTATCATTAAGTGATGTGATGTTTTTCAAACTTAACTTCAACAGTTTAAAATTTATCATTTTTCGTATTTATACGTGTAATTTTACAGAAAAAAAACCTTTTAAACTTAAAACGAACATTCAAGTGGTGCACAAGAAACAAAGAAGGAGAAGCCAGAATTAGATAAAAGAAACAAACAAATTAGTGAAAAAATAGAAATATTTTTTTCTCTTCATAGCTCCACGATTGCAGAAGTTTGCAGTATCCACAAGTAAGCGTCGTTTGAATGTGGGAAGTGTTAACAGCAATTGTGAAATAAGTCTATTAATATCCCCCATGAACCATGGACCTTGCCGTTGGTGGGGAGGCTTGCGTGCCTCAGCGATACAGATGGCCGTACCGTAGGTGCAACCACAACGGAGGGGTATCTGTTGAGAGGCCAGACAAACGTGTGGTTCCTGAAGAGGGGCAGCAATCCTATCAGTAGTTGCAGGGGCATCAGTCTGGATGATTGGCTGGTCTGGTCTTGTAACACTAACTATAACGGCCTTGCTGTGCTGGTACTGCGAACGGCTGAAAGCAAGGGGAAACTACAGCCGTAATTTATCCCGAGGGCATGCAGCTTTGCTGTATGGTTAAATGATGATGGCGTCCTCTTCGGTAAAATATTCCGGAGGTAAAATAGTCCCCCATTCGGATCTCTGGGGGGGGGGGGGGATTACTCAAGAGGACGTCGTTATCAGGAGAAAGAAAACTGGCGTTCTACGGATCAGCGCGTGGAATGTCAGATCCCTTAATAGGGCAGGTAGCATAAAAAATTTAAAAAGGGAAATGGATAGGTTAAAGTTAGATATAGTGGGAATTAGTGAAGTTCGGTGGCAGGAGGAACAAGACTTCTGGTCAGGTGAATGCAGGGTTTTGAATACAAAATCAAATAGGGGTAATGCAGGAGTAGGTTTAATAATGAGTAAAAAAATAGGAGTGCAGGTAAGCTACTACAAACAGCATAGTGAACGCATTATTGTGACCAAGATAGACACGAAGTCAACGCCTACTACAGTAGTACAAGTTTATATGCCAACTAGCTCTGCAGATGATGAACAGATTGATGAAATGTATGATGAGATAAAAGAAATTATTCAGGTAGTGAAGGGAGACGTAAATTTAATAGTCATGGGTGACTGGAATTCGAGAGTAGGAAAAGGGAGAGAAGGAAACATAGTAGGTGAATATGAATTGGGGGTAAGAAATGAAAGAGCAAGCCGTCTGATAGAAATTTGCACAGAGCATAACTTAATCATAGATAACACTTGGTTTAAGAATCATGAAAGAAGGTTGTATACATGGAAGAAACCTGGAGATACTAGAAGGTATCAGATAGATTATATAATTGTAAGACAGAGATTTAGGAACCAGGTTTTAAATTGTAAGACACTTCCAGAGGCAGATGTGGACTCTGACCACAATCTATTGGTTATGACCTGTAGATTAAAACTGAAGAAACTGCAAAAAGGTGGGAATTTAAGGAGATGGGACCTGGATAAACTGAAAGAACCAGAGGTTGTACAGAGTTTCAGGGAGAGAATAAGGAAACAATTGACAGCAATAGGGGAAAGAAATACAGTAGAAGAAGAATGGGTAGCTTTGAGGGATGAAGTAGTGAAGGCAGCAGAGGATCAAGCAGATAAAAAGACGAGGGCTAGTAGAAATCCTTGGGTAACAGAAGAAATATTGAATTTAATTGTTGAAACGAGAAAATATAAAAATGCAGTAAATGAAGCCGGCAAAAAGGAATACAAACGTCTCAAAAATGAGATCGACAGGAAGTGCAAAATGGCTAAGCAGGGATAGCTAGAGGACAAATGTGAGGATGAAGAGGCTTACCTCACTAGGGGTAAGATAGACTCTGCCTACAGGAAAATTAAAGAGACCTCTGGAGAAAAAAGAACCACTTGTATGAATATCAAGAGCTCAGATGGAAACCCAGTTCTAAGCAAAGAAGGGAAAGCGGAAAAGTGGAAGGAGTATATAGAGGGTCTATACAAAGGCAATGTACTTGAGGACAATATTATGGAAATGGAAGAGAATGTAGATGAAGATGAAATGGGAGATACGATCCTGCGTGTAGAGTTTGACAGAGCACTGAAAGACCTGGGTCGTAACAAGACCCCCGGAATAGACAACATTCCATTAGAACTACTGACGGTCTTGGGAGAGCCAGTCCTGACAAAACTCTACCATCTGGTGAGCAAGATGTATGAGACAGGCGAAATACCCTCAGATTTCAAGAAGAATATAATAATTCCAATCCCAAAGAAAGCAGGTGTTGACAGATGTGAAAATTACCAAACTATCAGTTTAATAAGCCACAGCTGCAAAATACTAACACGAATTCTTTACAGACGAATGGAAAAATTGGTAGAAGCCAACCTCGGGGAAGATCAGTTTGGATTCCGTAGAAATATTGGAACACGAGAGGCAACACTGACCTTACGACTTATCTTAGAAGAAAGATTAAGGAAAGGCAAACCTACGTTTCTAGCATTTGTAGACTTAGAGAAAGCTTTTGACAGTGTTGACTGGAATACTATCTTTCAAAATCTGAAGGTGGCAGGGGTAAAATACAAGGAGCGAAAGGCTATTTACAATTTGTACAGAAACAAGATGGCAGTTATAAGAGTCGAGGGGCAAGAAAGGGAAGCAGTGGTTAGGAAGGGAGTGAGACAGGGTTGTAGCCTCTCCTCGATGTTATTCAATCTGTATATTGAGCAAGCAGTAAAGGAAAAAAAAAAGAAATTGGAGTAGGAATTAAAATCAATGGAGAAGAAATAAAAACTTTCAGGTTCGCCGATGACATTGTAATTCTGTCAGAGACAGCAAAGGTTTTGGAAGATCAGTTGAACGGAATGGACAGTGTCTTGAAAGGAGGATATAAGATGAACATCAACAAAAGCAAAACGGGGATAATGGAGTGTAGTCTAATTAAGTCAGGTGATGTTGAGGGAATTAGATTAGGAAATGAGACACTTAAAGTAGTAAAGGAGTTTTGCTATTTGGGGAGCAAAATAACTAATGATGGTCGAAGTAGAGAAGATATAAAATGTAGACTGGCAATGGCAAGGAAAGCGTTTCTGAAGAAAAGAAATTTTTTAACATCGAGTATAGATTTAAGTGTCAGGAAGTCGTTTCTGTAAGTATTTGTATGGAGTGTAGTCATGTATGGAAGTGAAATGTGGACGATAAATAGTTTAGACAAGAAGAGAATAGAAGCTTTCGAAATGTGGTGCTACAGAAGAATGCTGAAGATTAGATTGCTAGATCACATAACTAATGAGGAGTAGCATCAAGGGATCACCAATTTAGTATTGGAGTGCAGCGTGGAGGGTAAAAATCGTAGAGGGAGTCCAAGAGATGAGTACACTAAACAGATTCAGAACGATGGAGGTTGCAGCAGGTACTGGGGGATGAAGAAGCTTGCACAGGATAGAATAGCATGGAGAGCTGCATCAAACCTGTCTCTGGACTGAAGACCACAACATCAACAATATATACATAGGATTGTACAACACATGACACTAAATTTCTACTTCTGTCTGCTGTAATTAAAGTTGTGTGTTTGTTACTGATAAGTACTACTTTTTATTTTTGCAGGTGGACCACTATCACGTACGTTACACGTCTTGCGCTGGGTTGTATTTGCGATAAATGCAAGTTAAGAAAGGGCCAATGCCAAAGAGTAGGTGCGAATGTTTTACCTTGGTACATTTCGCTTCAAGCCAACCCTGCGATAGAAGTTTAAAATATCTTCGTATTCCATTTTGAAATGATGGCATTCGCTTTATTTACGGTTTTTCCAGAGAATTTAGGTTTTTCCATGAGTGAAAACACGTTTGAAGGTGCAATATGGCCGTGTACCTACGACCAAATACTCTACTGAAATTGAAAAGCGTTGCGATCTAGAAAATCTTGTAAATTCTGTATTTAATGGACCATATGTTACATTGTTACTCTACTGCATCCAGCAATCAGTTAAGTGAAACCAAACTAAGCTATGGTGACCAGGTGTTCCATATTTTACGAGATCGTCCATTATTTAGCTAAAGTTCCCGTTGTCCGCACAAAATAAATACGTGACCTATATTGTCCCGTATTTGTTAACCGTGCCATATTTTTTGAAGTAGCGTGTTTGTTAATAATGTGTAGCGTAACTAAATGAGGAACAAATGTGGTCATAATCAAAGGATAAAGTAAGTAGTCTGATTAAACTGAATGAGAAGTTCTTTGGTTGTGTCACTGAGTAGAAATATTTGTACTCTATGGTTGGTACTACGTAGTGCTTTCACATGGCAGCTTTTCCGTGGTATGCAGGCGTAGTGCTTCACATGGCAGCTTTTCCGTGGTATGCAGGAGTTGGTAAATGTGTGATGGATCACGAGAAATCCAAGACGACCAATCCCTATTTCGTTCTTCATTTGTTTCGAAGCCAACACCGCGCACTAAACCAGGAGTGGTTTATCACTCTGTATTTCTTTTTGCGTTGTCTGCTGCCTCATGTTACCGCTTTTAGAAGTGTGATTTAACTGATTTTAGACGGTTAGAGTCGCAGATTATGTTGTCTGGTGTAACATACTGCAAACTTTTACAATTCTCAGCAATGCCAAAAAGGAAGCGTGCATTTAGCGTCGAAATGAAAGCTGAATTTCCATTTTTGAAATTAGAACCGCTTACCCAGAAATTATTTTGCACATTGTGTAAAAGCACTTTCCCAATCGATCATGGAGGTCGACCTGATGCTGTGCAACACATTAATGTGAGAAAACACAAGCTAGCTGTTTCAAACAAAGTTTCATCACGAAGTATGATGTCTTTTATTACAAAATGTGAGAAGAGTGCTATTATGAATGACGAAGAAAAGCTTCTTGCTGTCTAGGAAGATTTACTAGCTTTTCATGCAATGGAACGCAACCATTCTTTCAGATCAACGGACTGCACTGCTGTGATCATAAGGAAGCTGTTTGGGAAGAAGTTTACTGAATGTGTTGGCTCCATATGCATAGCATCAAATATGTGTAGAGCTGAAAGGTACGAAGTATATTTTAGTTACGATGGACATATCCAGTCACATGAAGTGTAAACTGATACCAGTCCTTGTTACATATAAGACTGATACCAGTGTTTGTTAGATATTTTGTGCCGGGGAAGGGTATTCAAATAAAGGTGAGTGACTTCCAGAATATAACAGGTGAAACGACTGATGTTATAACAAGTCTTGTCATGGAAGCTCTTGATAAATACCATCTCAGGGATAAAAGTGTTGCATTGTTTGGTGACAAATGCAACACAAATTTTGGAGGGGCAGGAAGAAATGGGCAAAACAATGGTTTTTCAAAACTTAAACCTTTGCTGAAGAGCAAAATTCATGGTTAAGGATGTGCAGCACACATAGTGCACACTGCAGTACAAACCAGTGCTGATATTCTCCCAGTAGACAAAGAAACAACATTTTTAATACTAACACATTTACACCATGTGAAGAACTAAAAGAATTTTGCTAGTTTTATGAAGTGAAACACAATCAGGTGCTCTGTAGTGTTAAAAGCACATGGGTGTCCTTGGAACTAACAGAATTATCGATATTTACGATGAACTAAAATCCTATTTTTTGTCTCAAGAAAAATGTCCTGATGTCTTTAAATCACTTTTTGGGCCTATTTTATTCAGAACCAGTTGAAAATGCTTTCATCAACAATAAAAACTACTGAGGCATTAGGTATGTTATCAAATGAAGTTTTAGAGGAATTAGAAATGTTGATAAGAAAAGTTCAATTGAAGATGGAGAAAAACTTTCAATATATAAAAATTCAGCCATTGGTAAGTACATTGCAAGACAATGACTTGCTGAAAGAGTCTGATTTCTGGGACATTTCAAGTTAATTTTATGAGACATTAATTGATTGTATCGGGTAGTGGGTTTACCCATTACATGTGCTGAAACCATTTAACTGGATTCAACTCAAATATCCTCTTCTCTGAAAGTCTGTTCAGCAAAGTCTTGAAATTTCAGCTCAATTCGATGAAAATATTCTGAAAGAAATATGTGAAGAGATTTTTGAGGCACTGAATCACGTGAAAACTGTATGTGAAGTGAAAATTGATATATTGAATTCTATGAAGTTAGTTGGTGAAAAACAATCTGTTATTTCCAACTTGCTTGTAGCTAAAGATAACAGCTGCAAAAATAGGAAGCTCATTATTTCCTTTGTGCTAGCTCTACCTGGCACCAATGCCGCTGCAGAAAGAGTGTTCTCTGACACAGATAGTTTATGGACTGGTGAAAAGAACAGATTTACTATGCAGTCTGTGAGGCAAATAATTATAGCAAGAACTCGTTTTCAGAATACTTTGTGTGTTGAATTTTATGAAATTCTATCTGCAAATATCAAACTCCTGAATGACATAGATGCTTCTGCAAAATATAATTGATAGAGGAATAAGTAATCTCCATAAGTAATAATCATTGTCTATTCTAATTGTTTGCTTGTGACAGCTATAAAACGATAAAATATTTATTCGATTAGTAATGCTAGTTATTTTTACTTTTTTAGTGCAAGTATGTCTGACTATTTTTTTGCGTTAGCGATTGATTTGGGACGCCTTCGTTATGGGGATTGCCATATATTTAGTTTCCCCCACCCAAAACCCTTCAAGTCCTGCACTTGTCCCACTGGTTTCATGTTCTTTCTGCAATTAAATATTTTTTGTGTTGTGATCATTTTATACTCAAAAGCCTCATTTTCTACCATCAACAAACTATACTGAAAATGAAGTGTTTTCGAAAGAAGAAAGTGTATGTATGAGAACCATTAACTACAACGCGTTAGCTTTGGAAAGCAAAAAGATAGCTTCGTGTCCTCCTATACTATATGTGTGTTAACTCCTGTGTTTGTGCCTGCCTGCATTAACGAGTGACGTCGAGGTCGGCCGCATTGCGTGTTTTAAGGGTTGACTGCCATGTTGATGAAGTCACGGGGCAACGTCGAGGTTTGGTATCACAATCTTCAGTACCCATATGTGTCCTGTATTTGGATTTTGGAAATCTGGTCAGCCTAGACTAAGCAGAAGTATTATCAGAAACCAGTTACCAGTATAAGATAAATACCTCCCGAAATTGAAGCTGTTGCAAACTAACCCAAAATTTCATTTTCAGGACAGATAGAATGGTTAATATACTAAAGAAATACAGTTTATTTGCGGGTATCACGTGTTCCGTGGTGCTATATTAAGGTGCAAGATGGTGTATGACAGACGAAGTATGGATTAACTGTCCATATGTTATATAAATAGTTCGAAAATATGTAACATTTTCTTAACATAAAATTCTGTACCTGGAGAATTAACATTATATTCCAAATAGTTCATTATATTATACAACACTTCAAAGTGTAGAACCCGAAATATTTACGAAAGCTGCGTAAAACACTGCCAGATGTCTAACAACAACAAAAGCTATAGAAAATGGCGGTCTCTACTGTGCATTCCTGTATGTGATTCGAAATTCAGTCACTGGACTAAAGTACTGAGCAAATAACATCGTGTGTTCCTGCGTACGCTACCCTCTCATAGAACAGTCTTCCCTACTCTCTCTAAAAAACCAAATTGGAGTTTCATCCGAATCTGGCGACTTGTTGGTTTCAATTCTTTCAGTTGCTTTTCGACGCTAGGGACGCCCATTTCTATGCCTTTCATATGGGAGGTTCTGCGACGGCCATACGATGTCTGTAAAATCCTCCTGCGGGAATGATTTTTTAAATACGAAGTTTAAAACTTCACCTTTCGTCTTGCTGTCTTCTGTTACCCCACCATACTAATCGAATAGAAGCCTTTGACTCGCTCTGTAGAATTTTCCACAAACATATGGCAGTTGTATATTTTGCACATCGTTCTGTTTACAGACTTACGAAGTTCTACTATCTTCTGTCTGTTGAGGCTTCTGCGTTCTTTTTTGGACCAAAAGTTCGACAATCTCTATTTTTTCAGCATCTGCAGAATTATGGTAGTAAACCACCGTGGGTCTTTTCCGTCCTTAATCCACTTATTCGGCACATGCTTCCCCAGAGCACTAGCTACAATTAGTTTAAGCTTTGGCCATAATTCCTGTATGACAGAAAACTGAATCATTTAACTGTGTATAATTTGTTAACTGCCTCTCAGGATGGCTTTTGTAAAGGATTATTCGTGAAGAAAGCAATACACGATTTCACGAATGTAGGGCTATCAGAGCTAAACAAGAAAAATTAACCTGATAACATATTCTGTGATCATGCCAAAACCTTTGATTGTGTTGATCACAAAATTCTACTAAAATGGAATGGCGTTAAAGGCATCCGTCTATGGACGGAATCTCACCTTCATAACAGCAAGCGGAGGGGTGTAACATTCCAACTCAAAACATCGTCGTGACAATAAATTATAATAAAGTTCAGTTGCTCCAGATTATTAATTTGCCATGATGTCACATTATAATACTTAGCTTTGTACGTTCAGTCGTTGAAAAATCCTGTCGTTCACATCTCCTCACTATAAAAAGTTCTAAGTTTTTTCTATATGGAGCACGGCGACGTACGATTGGCAATATGTGAACGGAAAATCCTTAAACAAAATCCGAACACTTGTACATTTTATTCAATCTATCTTCTTCACAAAATTAACTTCCACACATTGTGACAGATCTCAGCTAAAACTATCCGCAGGTGAAGGAAATACAGGAGTTGAACAAAAATATCGAAACACCGTGGAAAATACTTAATTCAACATAAATGAATATGTTAGCCAAGCGTGCAGATTGTGTTGTATGTAACCATGAACAGCACATATGCAATGACCTCAGTATGTTGCAAGTGCCAATTGTAGCCAGAACAGTGTTCTGTCATAACAGTGCATTAAAAAACTGGGCAAATTGTTGGTGGTCATATGAGTGGGTGCTTCCGGAACCAAGGGGCCGAGATTTTTGGAGTTTCAAGAAGCTCCGTATCAAAGATAATATCGCACATAGGGTAAGCAGAAAAACATCACCCGATAAGTCATGACGCGGATGAAAGTGTATGTAGAGTGATCATGAAAGATGGTCATTGAAGACAACTGTGAAGACAAATAAGAGGACGACAGCCACAAAGTCACTGCAGGACTGAATACCGCACTCGTGAACCCTGTCTGTGCCAAAATAGAGCGAAGGGAGCTCCTTAAGGGGCTCCGGAACGCCCTATACTTGCAATGTTAAAATAACGCTTATAAATTACATCTTTCCTCACAAAGTATTTGAGGTAGGAAGTTGAACTTTTTACAGATTATTTATTGGAATATGGGCTACAACTTAACACAGGGATTTTACAAAATTTTAGTTCAGTTATTAAAGATGATTTTTTTCAATTGTAATGAAAATTCACAACATTTTTTTGCAATTTTTTATTTATATATTCAAAAATATACAGTTTTTTGGAAAAAGGCTGTGTTAAATTATGCAGAAGGTACTGTGTAACATTTACTGAAAGTTTGAAACAAATATGTTTGGAAGATCCTTAGAAAACATGTAATTAGTATGAGAAAATAAAAGTTTTGGGAATCGAGCGACAAAGATTGGATTAACTTTTTAGTGCATTCCAGGTCCATAGGATGGATTATCTTCATCCTCTGCAAACTCCTCCTCCAGCTTCCTCTTGTTCCTCCTTCTGTTTACTCTTGCTTGTATTTCTAGACTCTTTACAGCCCTGTCTGCAGCCAGAAGGCGTTCCTTGTCTAAAGCAAGCATCGCTCGTTGTTGTGTTCGTAGATTTTGCTACCATTTTCTTCAGTTGCAGTTACTGCAACACTGTTCCAAAAGGTGGTCATGTATGAACAGTTATCAGATTTCAGTTGTATTTCACTAGCAAGTCCTACGTGCTTTGTTATGGAGAGTTCCAGACCAACTTCACTTCAATGAATACATCTTACACAGTTTGAAAAAATTCCTTTGAGAACCGACATATCAAATATTTCATTCACATCCGATTCGCCCATAAAACATTCATAGTTTTCAATCATTGAACCAAGCTTCTTCTGTGAAGTATTTTCTTTCCCACTTTGACTGCTATGGGCAGGTGTACTTGAGAGGTTAGGTTCACTCACTTGGTTATCGTCTTTATTGTTTACAGTAATAACACATACCTTTGCCTTTCCAACATTTCTCCTTTTCTTAAAAGCCTTCAGAGGATTTCTGATAACTTTACTTTTACTCATTATTATATTTCAACAAAACAGACACTCAAGAAACAGAATTAATTACGAATATTTTCGAGATAACGACAGAGTAAATAAACATGAAACAATCGACAATCACACCAGCGATATATATTGAACCATCACAGGTTAGCCACAACACATACTTTATCTCACATCACTGAAATGTACCTGATGAACACGGACGTTAATAATAACACCATTTGACAGCAGTTTAACAGCG
This sequence comes from Schistocerca piceifrons, assembly GCF_021461385.2. Classification (NCBI taxonomy): domain Eukaryota; kingdom Metazoa; phylum Arthropoda; class Insecta; order Orthoptera; family Acrididae; genus Schistocerca; species Schistocerca piceifrons. The sequence continues at coordinate 312,339,672 of NC_060138.1, forward strand.
CCACAGTGGGTCACGCCCATGTAGAACAAATTTTAAAAAAAATTTAAAAATAGTTGTAGTCTTCGGAATTGAATAAATTATATATCTATTAAAAGGTAATAGTCTGCAGATTCAGAAAACGCAAAAAAGTAAAAATTGAACTTTTCATGATTTTGAGCCTTTCCGGAGCCCCTTAAGCAGGGGACTGCAGGGCCGACCGCTACGGTCGCAGGTTCGAATCCTGCCTCTGGCATGGATGTGTGTGGTGTCCTTAGGTTAGTTAGGTTTAAGTAGTTCTAAGTTCTAGGGAAATGATGACCTCAGAAGTTAAGTCCCATAGTGCTCAGAGCCATTTGACTGCAGGGCGAGCTGGAATTCAAAAGCCGCTCGTCAGTGATGTAAATGCTCGTAGCAGGACTATGTGGTTCTGAAACCATGAAACCAAGACTCTGGAGCAATGGAAGAATGTCATTTGGACTGACGAGACTTGTTGTAGCCCGTTTCCAACTTCTGGCCGAGTTTACGTCCCTATGGTGAAACATAACGGGGTTTCGATGATTATTTTGGCAACCATATTATGGTATTTCATGGGCTCCATGATTTCTCTGTAAAGTCTCATTACTGCCAAGGATTATTTGACCAATTTGGCTGATCAGGTCCATCTCATTGTACGATGTTTGTTGCACAATGGTGATGCTGCGTTCCAAGACGACAGGGCCCCTGTTCGCACAACTCACATCGTCCAGGACTGGTTTTGTGAGCATCAGGCTGAACTGTCACATCCACCCTGGCCACGACTCATCTGATCATATTACTGAGCCGCGCGGTCTTGGGCCCCTTGTCACGGTCCGCGCGGCTCCCCCCCGTTGGAGGTTCGACTCCTCCTTGGTGCATGGGTGTATGTGTTGTCCTCAGAGTAAGTTAGTTTAAGTTAGATTAAGCAGTGCCTAAGCTTAGGGACCGATGACCTCAGCAGTTTGGTCCCATAAGACCTTACCACAAATTTCAAATTTCATATTACTGAGCGTTTGTGGTCTGCCTTGAGGAGAAGGATGCGTGTTTACTATCTACCTCCATCATCATTATCTGATCTTGCCACTATTTTGTGAGAAGAATGGCATAATATTCACTTGAAAACCATACAGGAGCTGTATTTATCCTTTCCGAGGCGACTGTAGGCTATCTTGAATGCTAACAGGTTTCCTACACCGTATCAGGCTAAATTTACACTGCCCGCGATGCGATGCGATGCGATGCCGAGCCGAGCGGAGCGATGAAGCGCTGAAATCGTGTGACAATGGGCAGGCTTGGTTTAACAGAGGCAACAGAGCGGTGCCCGTTTAGACTGCAGGCTTGGCCGAGCGATGTGATGCGGTGCGATGCGATGACTCCGCTGTAGTCGCAACCGAGTTTGCGTTTCGCGCGAGTGTTTGGAGCGATTGCTTGTTTGCGCTTGTGTCTGGAGTAATTGCTTGCTTGCGATGTACGTCGAAAGACAAATCAACAATGTGCGTGAACGCCGCGTGTTGTGGGACCAGAAAAATAAATATTACCACAATAGGGATTTTGTACGTCAAGCATGGAATGAAATAGCTGAAGATTGTGGAACAGACAGTAAGTACAAAAAAGTAAAATAAATAGCTACAGGACTCCAAGAAATAAGTAACACAAACAACTTCGTTTATTTTCTAATTTTAATTGTGGATAGATACTATTACAGTATTTTGATAATGAAATGACGTTCACAATAGTTACAGTATTTGATAATTTCGACATGAAATATATTTGCATTAATGACTGTTGACATAGTTTTTGAAGGCCTCTCTGACACTCGCTCTTCTTGAAGCACTACTGTTTGCTCTGTCATTTTGGAAGCATGCTGCTAAAGCACTGTGTTGTGTTATGTCCTGGTCAATGCACACATTGTGTGACTGTAGTTAGACCCATCCGAAACGACTGTGACAGTGCATGGAAAGACATCCCAACCGACAAATATCTGAAAAAGAATGAAATGAGCGTAATTGAAGGATGTGTAGGATCTCCGTAGGATTTGCAGTTAATGTACTAAGGACAAAAAATGTATTAAGTACAGGGCTATTACAAATGATTGAAGCGATTTCATAAATTCACTGTAGCTCCATTCATTGACATATGGTCACGACACACTACAGATACGTAGAAAAACTCATAAAGTTTTGTTCGGCTGAAGCCGCACTTCAAGTTTCTGCCGCCAGAGCGCTCGAGAGCTCAGTGAGACAAAATGGCGACAGGAGCCGAGAAAGCGTATGTCGTGCTTGAAATGCACTCACATCAGTCAGTCATAACAGTACAACGACACTTCAGGACGAAGTTCAACAAAGATGCACCAACTGCTAACTCCATTCGGCGATGGTATGCGCAATTTAAAGCTTCTGGATGCCTCTGTAAGGGGAAATCAACAGGTCGGCCTGCAGTGAGCGAAGAAACGGTTGAACGCGTGCGGGCAAGTTTCACGCGTAGCCCGCGGAAGTCGACGAATAAAGCAAGCAGGGAGCCAAACGTACCACAGCCGACGGTTTGGAAAATCTTACGGAAAAGGCTAAAGCAGAAGCCTTACCGTTTACAATTGCTACAAGCCCTGACACCCGATGGCAAAGTCAAACGCTTTGAATTTTTGGCGCGGTTGCAACAGCTCATGGAAGATGATGCGTTCAGTGCGAAACTTGTTTTCAGTGATGAAGCAACATTTTTTCTGAATGGTGAAGTGAACAGACACAATGTGCGAATCTGGGCGGTAGAGAATCCTCACGAATTTGTGCAGCAAATTCGCAATTCACCAAAAGTTAACGTGTATTGCGCAATCTCACGGTTTAAAGTTTACGGCCCCTTTTTCTTCTGCGAAAAAAACGTTACAGGACACGTGTATCTAGACATACTGGAAAATTGGCTCATGCCACAACTGGAGATCGACAGCGCCGACTTCATCTTTCAACAGGATGGTGCTCCACCGCACTTCCATCATGATGTTCAGCATTTCTTAAACAGGAGATTGGAAAACCGATGGATCGGTCGTGGTGGAGATCATGATCAGCAATTCATGTCATGGCCTCCACGCTCTCCAGACTTAACCCCATGCGATTTCTTTCTGTGGGGTTATGTGAAAGATTCAGTGTTTAAACCTCCTCTACCAAGAAACGTGCCAGAACTGCGAGCTCGCATCAACGATGCTTTCGAACTCATTGATGGGGACATGCCGCACCAAGTGTGGAAGGAACTTGATTATCGGCTTGATGTCTGCCGAATCACTAAAGGGGCACATATCGAACATTTGTGAATGCAAAAAAAAATTTTTTGAGTTTTTGTATGTGTGTGCAAAGCATTGTGAAAATATCTCAAATAATAAAGTTATTGTAGAGCTGTGAAATCGCTTCAATCATTTGTAATAACCCTGTATACAGTGTACTTAATAATTTATGCATATTTTCACATCTATATTTTCAGGCGAGGTACTGAAGAATAAATGGAAGAACCTACGTGACACTTTCCGCTCTGAACTCAAAAAAACTCGTGCTGAACGTTCAGGAGACGAAGGTGGCATGCCGCCTTTCCAATCCAATTGGCCGTGGTACGAGCTAATGACCTTCCTGACTGACATAATGACGCCACGGAAGACGAAGACTAATGTTACGCAGACGACGACGTACCATTTTCACCAGCTCTTACAGAGAGAGAGAGTGTTTCACCTGATGAAACCAACCAAGCCAGCTCTTCAAGACTGTCTGTAAGTTCAGAGGGTAGCGTTTCGATGCCTCCTCCCTCACCCACCCTACACACAAACCTAAACAAGAGATCCAAGAAATCGACAAACTCTGAGTTGCTAAACATTGAGAAGCAAAAGTTGAAGCTAACTGAGCAACAAATGTCGAAATCAGAAACGCAAGATGACAGCTATCATTTTGTAGTGAGTTTGCTGCCAGCAAAGCGAAAACTATCACCAGCAGCTCAGTTGAGAGCCAGGATAAAAATTCAGCAGGTTCTTTTGGAAGAATTGGAACAATCAACCGCTTCCACTGCACATTCGTTGATGTCACCCTATGCACCTGAAAATCCAGTTGAAATTGTAATTGCTGGAAATCCGCAAAATGAAATAGTCATTTCTGAAATTCAACCTGATGACATTGTTATTTCAAGCCACCAAGATGCTGAAAACTTTGATACTTAAGTGAGTGAACTGTGATGTATTTTACTTCTGATTGTCAACTACATCAAAATTTATTAAATGAAAGTTTGAATCTATCACAATTTGTAAATTTTTCATAATAAAATGGTAGCTGTAAACTTAATATTGTGTACTTACCTGATGGTGATCATAACTTCCTCTTCAGGGGTAATAGCCATTCTGAAATTTGTGTTTTGCTTCTGTAATCTATTTGAAACAGACGACACTATATAATCAAATGTCTCTGTACTCATTCTGTAATAATTCCAAAATTTGTCCTCATCTTTTCTCAAGTCACTGTACAAATGATGAAATTCTCCTAAAGCCCTCCTCTGCTTGTTGATTTCATGCACCCATTCACGACTGCGTTGAATTCTCAGAGCACTGTTTTCTAATAAAAAAGAATTCACTGGGCCGAGGATAAACGACATCGTGCCGAGACTGCTCAATTGCTGGCCAGTTCGCGCGCGCGCTGTATCGTGTGCAATGTGAAAGCTCCATCGCATTGCATCGCTTTGGCTATTATGCCTCGCATCGCGTTGCGTCGCATCGCATCACAGGCAGTGTAAACGTACACTTAGGCATGGTAATGCATTGTGTGTTTGGTGTTTACATATCTTTGTACAAGCTCTATATACTGCTTTAACCATGCCAACAAGTATGACAATTATTGAAGAAAACTTTTGAATTGGCTCACAATTACTAATAATACTTACGAAATGGTGTAAGTGTGCTATGATGCTTATCACAAAATACATTTGCAGTCCCTATGGTAAGATTTAATAGATTCGTATATTTTCCAAATCATAACTCGTATTGTGACTGTTTTTAACAGTTAATATTACAAACCACTAATTTTAGACGTAGTTAGATTGGCTTCTTTCTCTTCATTCGGGTCAGTTCCTTGTAACATTTTATATCCTTTTATAGATACTGGTGTGCAAAACTTAAGTACGAAAGTAACTTTCGTATGGTGTATCACTGTCTTGTGACATAGTTCGATGACACGTAGACCGTACATAAAAAGAACTACAGTATAGTACAACAGGTAACGGAAAGAAATACGTAAATTACGCTGAAGTCACTGCGACATAACAAAAGGCAGGACACAGATCTTAATAGGGATGTGTGAACACCATGGATGGGAATGCATTTTCTACAACGTGCTCCCATGCTGGCCACAAAGTTCGTATAGGGTTGTTGTGGTAGAGAGTTTCATTCATCGGCCAGCGCCACTGAAAACTGCTGGAAGATCGTTGGTGCACATATATGTGCGGCAATACGTCTCCATGAGGCGTACCATACGTGCTCGATGCGATTTAAGTCAGGGGAACGAGTAGGTTAGTTCACTCACCGAATATCTTCTCGTTCCACCCTTGCCAATCGAAGCAGTCGCGTATTGTCATCCATAAAAATGAAGTCAGGGCCGATTACGACTCCTGAAAAGACCCACACGGAGAAGGAGTCCAGTGTCACAATAACATTAACCAGTGAGTGTACCGTGTTCAGAAGTTTGAGAGTTAGTACACCCACGCAACATTACACCTTCCAACACCACAACACCTGGACTACCAAAACGGCCATGTTCGACAACGTTTCTGTATCCATCAGGTTATCCTACCTATCACGCTGTGAGTGAATCAGACTGAATCTGATCTTGGAACGATCGCAAACGGTGCCGCTGACGTGCGAATGTCAACGGAACACTACATTCTGATAGTCGGGCAGAGAGACCACCCCCGTGCAGCCGTCGTGCCACTGTGGAGCGTGAGATTCCGTGCTTTACAGTCCTGTTAGATGTGGTAGCGACGGTACACACTGTTTTATGTGGATTACTTCTTACCTGTTGCTAAGTGTAGTGATCATATGCTACCGCTGTTGATCTTGGTTGTCAGCCTCCTCTACTTTGGGTAGCAGTGCCTGTATTGCGGAAAACTCCCAATACCAAACTCCTGGGTTACAATTGTCTCACTTCGCCCTTCTTGCCGACCGCTGTGGCCGAGCGGTTCTAGGCGCTTCAGTCCGGAACCGCACTGCTGCTACGGTCGCAGATTCGAATCCTGCCTCGGGCATGGATGTGTGTGATGTTCTTGGGTTAGTTAGGTTTAAGTAGTTCTAAGTCTAGGGGACTGATGACCTCAGATGTTAAGTCCCATAGTGCTTAGAGCCATTTGAACCATTTTTCGCCCTTCTTCTGTTTCCCGATGACTCTTCACTGCTTGAAGTCATGGAAATGTTGTCTCCGGGTTATGCTGTAATGAAGAAGACTACCACAGTGCACTGTAACTGCTGACTGACCGACACGCACTACCCTTTCCCTTTCCTTCAACTGCTTCTTCTTGCGGTGCCAGCCTCATTTAGCGCTATAGTCACCATGATCTCACTCCGTGGGAGACATCTGGAAACATGCTTCTGGATTTTCATTCATTTACACTGAGTTGTTAATGTGTTATCTTACTTTGTACATCATTCTCCTTTAATTTGTATAAAACGTTGAAATTACAGCATGTCTTTATTATGTGACAAACAATTGTGTACATGATTTTACAAAAATGGGAAAAAGATACTACGAAGGAAATTTCTATTTTGGATAATAAAAAGTAATTAGAAAATAATATTTTTGTATACATTTACAAGTGTAGTGGAATTTAAGAGTACCGCTGTTGTTTAGTAGTCTGATTTATCGTTTCCTGCAGTTCATGGGTCTCCATCTGGTTACATAACAAGGATCTTATTAACAACTCTGTCACAGGCATGAAACTAATCTCAGAATTGGTGAACATAAACGGATTGCCAGAGGTACTGGTAATGGACACGCTTGTGTTTTTAACTTATACAAATTATATTATAATGACTTTAAAGAGGCGAATCAAAAACTGTGATGTTTCCTGTTGATAAAGGCTTACTGTCAGCAGTCCAAACTTAGTCTTCGTTAGCAGACACAGTTCAGGTAATAGCTGAAACTGGCAGAAGTAGCTCACGGCTAACAGTTAAATCTTAATCTCACAAACACTCATATTAAGCAGTTTCAAATCAATAATGATGATTTGTTGACCCACGCGGATAGCCGAGCGCGTTAAAGCGCCTTTTTCGGGGTAGGGGAAGACGAATCCGTCTCACGGATTAACTGCGAAGGCTGGTGAGCCGGCCGGCTTGGATATTATTTTTGGTGCTTTCCCATTTCCATGTAGGTGAATATCGGGCTGATACCTAAATCCCGTTTCAAAACTTTAGAAAACGTTCTCACTTTTGAACATACATTTACTCTAGACAAGACACAGACTGATGGCGTGCACAGACATCGTTCGGGGAAAGGGGGAAGGGGGGGGGGCACGGGGGGCGGGGCCGGGAAGAGCATCCGGTCACCAACTGCCACATCATTGCCTCAACTCATGTAACAATGCCGACTCCGTAGAAGAAATGGGGAAAGGCAGGTGGAGGAGAAGAGCTGCAAAAGGTAGAATAATTCCTTGGGGTACGAGTTAACGCACAGGCAAGCTGATCAGAAAACTCAGTTCAGCGTGTTATGTCCTTCGAAGCATCTCTCATTGTGGTGACCTGAAGACAAGTGTGTTGGCTTATTTTGCACAGCTTCACTCCCTGTTTTCTTAAGTAAATAACTTCTGGAGCTGTGTACCTAAAGTAAATACAATGACGAGACAATAAATCATTGGATAGCGATATGCACAAATACAAATGGCGGCAGTATTGCGTACATAAGGTATAAAAGGGCAGTGCATGGGCGGAGCTTTCATTTACACTAAGGACAAAAATGATTCAAATGGCTTTAAGCACTATGGGACTTAACATCTGAGGTCATCAGCCCCCTAGACTCAGAACAACTTAAACCTAACTAACCTAAGGACATCACACACATCGATGCCCGAGGCAGGATTCGAACCTGCGACCGTAGCAGCCGCGTGGTTCCGGACTGAAGCTCCTAGAACCTCTCGACCACGGCGGCCGGCCACTAAGGTCATTCATATGAAAAGGTTTCCGATGTTATCATGGCCGTACCACGGCATTTAATAGACTTTGAACGCGGAATGGTAGTTGGAACTAAACGCATGGAATATTCCGTTTCTGAAATCGCTTGCGAGTGTCAAAGAGTGTGCCAAGAATAACACATTTCAGGCTTTACGTCTCATCACGGACAACGCAGTGGCCGACCGTCTTCATTTAACGACCGACAGCAACGTGTTCGCGTAGAGTTGTCAGTGCTAACAGACAAGCAATACTGCGTGAAATAACCGCAGAAATCAATGTGAGACATACGACGAACGTATCCGTTAGGACAGTGCGACAAAATTTGGCGTTAATGGGCTATAGCAGCAGACGACAGATGCGAGTGCCTTTGCTAACAGCACATCGCCTACGGCGCCTCTCGTGGTCTCGTAACCATATCGGTTGGACCCTAGACGAGTGGAAAATGATGGCTTTGTCAGATAAGTCCCGATTTAATTTGGTAAGAACTGATGGTAGGGTTAGAGTATGCCGCGCGGGATTAGCCGAGCGGTCTTAGGCGCTGCAGTCATGGACTGTGCGGCTGGTCCCGGCGGAGGTTCGAGACCTCCCTCGGGCACGGGTGTGTGTGTTTGTCCTTAGGATAATTTAGGTTAAGTAGTGTGCAGGCTTAGGGACTGATGACCTTAGCAGTTAAGTCCCATAAGATTTCACACACATTTGAACATTTTTGGTTAGAGTATGGAGCAGACCCTACGCAGCCATAGATCCAAGTTGTCAACAAGGCACAGTGCAAGCTGCTGGAGGCTCCATAAAGGTGTGGGCTGTTTTTACGTGGAATGGACTGTGTCCTCTGGTCAGACTGAAGCTATCATTGATGGTAAATGATTGTGCTTGGCTACTTGGAGAACATTTGTAACCATTCATGGACTTTATGTTTCCAAATAACGATGGAATGTTTACGGATGACAATTCGCCGTGTCATCAGGCCACAATTGTTAGCGATTGGTTTTAAGACCAGTCTGAACAATTAGAGCGCGTGATTTGGCCACCCCGATCGCCCGACATGAACCCATCGTACATTTATGGGAATCAGTCAGAGTGCAGTTCGTGCACAAAATCCTAAACCGGCAACACTTTCGCAATTATGGACAGTTATGGAGGCATCATGGCACGATATTTCTGCAGGGGACTTCCAACGACTTGTTGGATCCATGCCACGTCGAGTTTCCGCACTGCGCTGATTAGAAGGGGGTCCAACACGATATTAGGAGGTATCCCATGACTTTTGTCATGTCAGCGTTAAGTGTTTATTCAGCAAGAGCTAGCAGTAAGAATATTTTGTAAAGTAGATAACTTTGCAGCTTGCAGAAGCATTTTTAAGCATCTTAGAATTCTTGTACTCACTTCCAAAACCACTTACTCCTGAATGTTTTTCGTAACTGACAATAAAAGTCAGTTTCAGTTGAAATTTAATTTGCACAGCAACAGTACAAGCAACAAAAATTATTTTCGTGTGGATTTTCTCTCCTTATCTAGGGTTGAGAATGGAGTTGTGTACTCCAGTGGGAAGATATTCAATAAGCTCTCGTCCAATATAAATCAAGAAATGGGAGTTCCTATCAGTTCAAAAGAAAATTACAAACATACCTCATTAGCCATCCTTTCTACAAATTATCATAACATCTACAGTCAGGAATTGAAACATAAACTACGTGACAAGTAGCAGTGATTTTTGTAATGCTGCATAAGAAGTACTAATGTGCTCTATCTAGGAACCAGTGATTACAAATATAGTAAAATTTTTGGGATGTACACATTCTTCCTTGGTATGCTTACATAGCCCACATGGGTTAGTGAAAATGTCGATACTTACCAATGAACGAATGTCCTATCAGTAATAAAGTCTGGAGGAGAACCAGCATGGATTCTGAGACATTGTTTGTGTGGAACTGTACTTACACTCATCATACACAATGTCCTAAGAGCTATGGATGAAGGAACTAGATGAATTCTTTTTCTTGGCGTTGAAGAAGTCTTCATTCAGGACATTCATATGAGATATAAATATCACATAAGAACGTTCATACATAATGCGACGTACATAATGATACTTCTTTGAAAGTCCAATTACACTAAACAGATGTTTGTGACTGGACTGAGCTTATTGCCAGACTGAGCTCTGCTCATTATCCTGCACCAACAGTCACTTTCAGACATGTACTTAATTTCATGTGCGTCCTATGGAAGTGTGGTAGTGCTATTGCTGGTCTTGTTTTGTATTAATGACTTAGCGGGCAGGATTGGTTGCACCAGACTTTTGCGGATCACACGATATCTACGAAAGGGTGTTACTGTATAAAAATTATAGTAATATGCAATGGTATCTTAAGATATATCAGCCTGCTACTAAGACTGGCAGTCAGCTCGTAGAGTACAGAAATTTCAAGTCATATAGTTAAAGGGCAGAATAGTCTTTGACCATGTGTCCAAAAGCGCCACGACATGACTCAGCCAAATCGGTCAATTCTTAACACGTAGAAAATATTTCGCTTCTAGGAACGGACAAGAGTACCTGGTTTCTGTAGTTGTGACGTCAAAAAATGGTCGTCACTACTGCTATGTTAGCGCTTGGCCATGGGTATTGCCATTGTTGAAATGCTTCAATTAGCTTTCTAAATCTATGATGGGTCGTCGATGCCAATGAATTTTACGTGAAATCTGCGAATTTTGGGTCAAAATAGTGTCTTGCTAGTAAACACAGGTCCCGGTACTGTAAGTTTAATTTCTCTTACGCGCAATGACGGAGAAATCTGGACGCAAACGAAATGGTATTTTGGTTAAAATGAAAATGGAGCTGCCCAAGACAGTTTGTGGAAGCCTGCTTGGTGAAAACGGAGATCATGAATGGAAATTGTAATAGTCCGAGACTGCCAAACTATCGGTGATAATTAAAAGTCAAAGATCATATTGTGGTAATGTTTGAGCTCTGCGTGATCGAACTAGACAGTAAACTTACGAGAACGCCTAAACACGAAGAGATAAGAGAGTATGTTGCTTGTTTGTTTCAAGCGAGCTACCTCATAGAGAGGTGATGAACTTACAAAAAGAAATGTGTGTTTAATTTTCTGCAAATTCAGGCTTGGTTTGAATGGTCCGAGAAAAGGAACATTATAGAACTAAACTTTTTTGAGGAAACTCTAACCAAGTTTTACCGACTCTGACTATAGATTGATTGTCTTCTACGTCGCCACCAACACTTGATTTGTGTGACACGAAATATCATTTCAGCGTCAGTCGTATTAAATGAGGAAAATCGTAGGCGAACGATTTACGATATTGACACGATATAATTCGGATGGATATCCTAGCCGTCTTTGGTAAAGGTTACCAACGGAATATGTAGTCTATAAAAAAGTATATATAGCGATTGTTACGTTCAGCGATTGCATTCCCAACTTGGGTGAACGATAATATATTTTCTTTCAAGAAAGAACTATATACCGTTATTGTATATAGAATTTCAGTGTATAATGTTTACCTAGAAATGTAAATTTTAGCAGGAAATCGAATTACTGTACTGTAATAAACTGTAGTCAAATTAAATCAAGCAATTAGAGTAGCAAATGGGACAGTAAAAGGAGTACACGAGTGTAGTTATTCGTATAGGAAAATGACTGACGATGACCGATGTAGAGAGGATGCAAAATGCAGATAGGGGAAAATCAAGAAAAGCTTTCCTGAGAAAGAGAAATTTGTTAACATCGAATATAAATTTACAGGCTGTTAAGCAAGATCGAGGTCGGGTTAATCAGCAGAAAAATGAGTCTGACAATAAATTAAAACATATACATGCATCAGATACGCACAAAAAAATGCAATTCCAATTAATAATACGTCCAGTCGCCCGCAGCGTCGATTTGCTTGGCATCACCGAGGCACGCTTGAAACCAAGTTTTACGCTTACACGCGAGTGAGAGAACTCCAAATGTGTCAGACTCGCGTTTACAGCTGTTTCAAAGTGAGTTTTACTCGCACTTGGCGCAATGTTAAGAATTGGTTTCCCGAAAAACTATTGATAACCATTTTTTTCCACTTTTGGAATCACTTTACCGACTTTCTTCGAAGTCATCCACTTTTTAACAAATTTGTAGCGTGTTAACCACTTTTGTACAAATGACTGCTTTCCCCGTATATTCAGAGGCCGCAGCATGACTCATTTTCAGACCTTTGGAGTGACCACGGAGAAACGCACTGACGTGACGCGTAAGCTGCACTCATGTCTCTTCTTGCGTATCTCAGCTAAAAATTCAAAATAAACTAATGCTTTATGGACACTGCGTGAAGGAGAAAGGTTCCTTCTATTGGGCTGTGAAAGAATTAAGGCGATATCTGTGTCTAATGCCGACCACGCTCTTACTTAACAGACTGTAAGTCTAGGAAGTGTTTTCTGAGTGTGTTCGCCTGGAGTGTAGCTTAGTGCGGAAGTGAAATGTGGACGATAAATGTCCTGACAAGAAGAGAATATAAGCCTTTGAAATGTGGTGTTACAGGAGTATGATGAAGATCTAGGGAAGATCGGATGAGTAACGGGGTGAAACTGAGTTCGACTGGGAAATAAAGACGTTTTTGGCATAACTTGACTTAAAGAAAGGATCGCTTGGTAGGACACATCCTGAGGCATCAAGGAATCACCAGTTGGTAATGGAGGGAAGTTTGGAGGGTAAAAATTCTAGAAGGAGCCCAAGTCTTAAGTACAGTAAGCAATTTCAAAAGAATGTGGGTTCGATAGTTATGCAGAGATGAGGAGGCTTGATGAAGATAGACTAGCATGGAGAGCTGCATCATACTAGTCTGAAGAACAAAAACCACGAGGAAAACAACAAAACTGGAGGGTTAGAAAACAGGGTTGCTTTTGTTTTTCACTTGCAACTTGAATCTGAAAAGTATTTCGGTCCCCTCAGTTTCGCACTGCACGTGTTCCACTGTTTCGTTGTTGCTTAGTTCGCTATGGAAGCAGTGTGGTGGTGGCAAGCCCAGAAGCTCGCGAGGTGTGCCCCTCCGGAGCGTCCTCGGCGGCTTTCCAGTGTTGAGAGCTAGCGCGCGCACTGCCGCGAGAGCCACCGCGTACGGGTACTGCTGCGCATGGTAATGCCGCCTCACTAACCCAGATGGGCCGGCGCGGAGAAAAACACGCCGCCGATCCGGTTCACAGACAACCTACATCCAGTGCCACTCCCAGCCGCTCTGCCAAAAGTGAGTGAACCGTCCGCGCCGCCTCGTGCTGCTGGTGGATGCGCGCCAACTGCGGCCGTGCGTGAGTGCATTCGACGGACCAGAGCGGGGGGCGTTCCTGCAGTCTTGCCTCACAATGCGTCACCAACGTTTGCGAATCTATCCGCTATAGCCTCCGGTAGTAGCTGAGACTGAAAAAGTTTGTAAACACCAAAGAGCAGGATCGATTTCTGTTCGTTAGAGTGGTATTTACCATCGATCATGGAGTGTATTCGGAGTTCTTTAAAGCTCCAGACCCCCCGGACGAAACGATGGCTGCTAGAATTCTTCTAGGAAATATTTCCAACTGGTAGACTACTTAAAATGCTTAAGAAAGGTAAAGATATGCAATTTTGTAATGTCTTCATCTACAATGTGGTCAGAAACAGTCTGAAAAGCTTGTAAGGTTACTGCAGGGTATGGTATAGAATTCGATAAGGATAGAAGCTGAAGTAATGAATTAAAATTTGTGGCAATGTCAGGACATCAACTCAGGTCTCCTGCTTACTCCTCAGGTTTGGTGTCCACTACACCACCATGGCATTGTGTCTAACACAGCTACACCGAATACCTTAGTCCAAAGTCCTTCCTAACACAAGCTTCATTTCACACCTCAGCCCATCTTGATTTTTCCCTCTTTTTAAATCGTCTTGTTGCCAAGGTTCTCCGATACTGGAATAGCACCCTAGCTTTGTACGTAAGGGGGAAATCCTGCCTGTACTTCAAGCTTAAGTGATCTGTTGATCTTCCGTAATTAAATTTTCCTAGAGACATATTGCCTCAACTTTTATCTTCGATAAGGATAGAAGCCGAAGTAATGAATTAGATCAAGATGGGCTGAGGTGTGAGTTGAAGGCTGATTTAGGGATGGCATTGGATTAGGGTATTCTATGCAGCTGTGCTAGCTACAATGCCAGGGTGGTGTAGTGGATAGTACATCATCTCCCTAGCCTAGTAAACTGGGATGCTATTCCAGTATCGAGGAGCCTCAGCAATACTGACAATTTAGAAGGGGAAAATAAAGATGGACTGAGGTGTAAATTGAAGTCTGTGTCAGAGAGGGCATTGGAATAGGGTATTCCACGCAGCTGTGTTAGCCACAACGCCAGGGTTGTGTAGTGGGTGGCACATATGCCTAGAAAGCCGAATACCCGGGTTCGAGTCCTGGCCTTGGTACAAATATTAATCCATCACTTCAGATTCTATCCTTACTTCTAACCTTATCGAAGATGAAGTTGAGAGTCAATATGTCTGCGGGAAAATGTAATAACATCAGATCAATGAAAAATAATTGTTAAGAAAAGAATTCGATACGATGCGCCGTTTCCATTGTAATTAACACTGAAGGTAGCCAGTCAGGTCGTCGTGTGCACAAAGTCAATCAGCCTGTGAGAGACGGTGTCGCCAACAAATATTTTTCGTTTGGTTTCCTCAGACCGAACAAACGTAGCTTTTGCTCACCCAGCTAAAATTTGTCACATCCGAAAACGGTACATTTTAACTGGTGATGAGCACTTCAGTTACGGGCAACTCACGCACTCACAGACGTCTGTGCATTACCGCGTTTCAGCACGTGTAGCTGGTTGAATTTGCGCGCCCATTGACCTGACTGCATAATGTCAATGTTAATTAAATCGGAAACGGTGCAACGTATCTGGTTTTTTTCTTAACAGTTATTTCTCAGCACAAGCTACACCGCAACACACTTGCAAGCTTTCCATATTGTTTCTGAACGTATTCTCTGTAAGCACCTTTCAGCGTGTGGTGGAGCCTTCCAGTCACGGTAGGCGCGAGGGAAGAACGATTCTTGGCAGGCAGCTGTGTGCCCTCCAATCTCTCTTCTTTTACCTTTTCGCAAAATATTCGAAAGAGCATACTTTTTTTATTCTTTAGGCACGTACGATCTCAGAATTTCTTACAGCAAACCACTCCGAGGTGCAAAACGCTTCTTTTGTAGCGTCTGCTTACTAGATGAAGCTGTGGCGAAACGAGCTGCCCTTCTTTGAGTATTTCCTCAATCAGACCTATGTGTTATGAGTTCCAGACTGAAGAGCAGTACTCAAATACCTTTTAACCTCCCCCTTCCTAATCGGTCTACTGGATTGCGAAATAACTGATCGTGATCGCATATGCCTAATCAAATTTTTTAGTGTGTAGTGCTCGCACTACCGAAGGAAAATAACACAAGTTACTCGCAGGAAAGTGTACCAAAGATCCCTCTGAAGGAAGAATCTATTCTAAATATATTCTATACTGATGCTAATTTTGATGTGGAAGGAATATACTGCAATCGCTCACGAACTACACAGGGGGGGGGGGGGGGCGGGGGGGAAAGGGATATCACGTAATATTTACTACAAAAATTACCGATAATATTAAGAAAACACTGATTAGCTAAAAGGGGGGTGATTAAACGCTCACCAGCCTGCTTCGGCAATAAATCTCCAGAACCTTAAGAAAGATAATGGCAAAGAAATGTAAGCAAATAATCACTGGCGTGGTAACAGAAGGCTGTCACGATTTTCACAAAACAATATTTCACGAGAAAATAAGTGAATCAGAAAGCACAGAGCTTGCAGTTACTTATTCTGAAACACTAAATTTTGAAAGTGAAGTTGAATGAAATTATCGGATAAATAAATGACTGGCTTAAGTTAAACTTTGTTACGTAAAAAATGACTTTCAGTAACCACATTGTAACGTAATGCAAAATTTAGAAAAAGGCAAGTAATTTACTGTTGATAAGATTGAATTGAATTTACTTTTAGCAAATGAACAACTGACATTACTTTTAAAATAACAACAATAATATACATACCAAGACAGCAGAAATCACTTGCTAAGCTAAATACAGAATAAATGAAATACCGCACTCTTAACCCATTTCTGCCTAGCGTAACATATATGTCACGGAACAGCCTGTCATTGTTTTCTCTCATTGGCAACAATGCCTGCATTTGGAGTGGCTATTGTTGTATGGGTTTCAGATAAGGAGGCTTTGTTGTTCATGTTTAGGTAGGTTTCAGTCAGTTGCAAGCATTAAGTGGTCAGTGACTGGTGCTTCAAGTACGGAAGACTTTTCTGAGTGAGATTATGTCTTGGAATAAGAAGTAAGTATCATTTTTTATCGCAAATTATAATACAATTTGTTTAAATTATGGTTGATTATAATGTTAAAGGTACTGAAATTGACGTTAATGGTTCTCTACAAAATGCAAATTCTTTTTTTTTTTGGCTCCAAATACAGTTTTAATTTTGTGTCGCATATATGTCACGCTAGGCAAAACCGTGAAGATAACGATTCGTTCTCTTTAGAGGTCTATCTCTCCATGAGATCCTGGCTATTCTTGAAGGGGAGAAGAAGATGCAACAGATATATTTATTGACCCTCCTGAAGCTAATGTGGATTCGGATGAAGATTCTGGGGAAGAAGATGGGGGAGGAAACATCGACAATCTTGGACCAAGGCAACTCCAGGCTAGTGCAGAAGTGGTTTTAGCAAGTAAACACAGGTTAGGTAGTGAACCTGAGATTAATTTCTCTCCTGATGATAAACCAGATGAACAGGAAAAGTCACAGATCTTAAAAACTGTAATCAGAGATTGGAAAAAAGACGATCTGCGTAGTGTTAGTTCTGTATTTCCTGAGAGTGATTATAGTAAATACAGAAACTTGTCTCCACTTCAGTGCTTCGAATTATTTTGGAACGACGAAGTAATTGAATTTCTTCTCACTGAAGCGATGAAGTATGCTTTGATTCCAATGATCGATTCTCCTCCTGAAAAGAACAAACATTTTCCCTACAGGTTTTATTTTGACAACCTGTTTACATCACAAACATTGTTGATTTACCTGAAGCAACGAGGTTTTGGTGCAACTGGGACTATTCGTGATAATCGTCTGTCTAAAAAGTGTCATCTCATACATTCTAACACTATGTCCAAAAGGAATAAGAGAGGAGATTTTGATTACAAGAGCAGCAAGGAAAGTGGAATAATCGTTGCCAGATGGTTAGATAATTCTGCAGTAACAATTGCTTCCACAAGTCATGGTATCAGAACAGTCAGCACCGTTGCCCCAATACTCTAGACAAGAGAAGGAAAGAATACTTGTACCTCGACCTAATGTAATTGGAGAATACAACAAAAATATGGGAGGGACTGACTGAATGGATGAAAATGTAGCGTTATATAGAGTGAATGTCAGAGGAAAGAAATGGTGGTCGCCAATTTTTACATGGCTTCTAGATATCTCTATACATAATGGGTGGCTTCTTCATAGAAAGACTGGTATAAATATGCCTCAGGTGCACTTCCGGCGCTACATTGTGAAATATTACCTGACTTCCAATGCTGCAGTACCAAGAGGTCCTGGACACCCTGCAGGTAATTCAAACCAGGGCAGAGTGCTGCATCATAGTAGATATGATGAAACAAATCATCTGGTAGCCATGGTGCCACAGAAAAAAAGAAGACGCTGTGGGGAGGAAAACTGCAAAGGAACCCCAAGAACAATGTGCTGCAAATGTGATGTTGATTTAGACATAGAATGTTTTGTACCATATCACAGAAAGTGAGTACTGTCGCCTGAACTGGATGTAAATCACATACAGTGTATTATTTTACTTGCTGTCATATATTCTACCTAAAATGTATGTTCTGCCTAGCATGACATACATGTTCCGCCATTTTTTGCTTCAGTTATTGATTATTTTTTGTTTTGATTGTTGTATTGCTTTTCTTTGATAACAATAAACACATAAATATCTATTTTGTAGAAATCAGAAGAAAAAAATAATTCAGGCAGAAATGGGTTAATTTGTGCTGTATCTTTAGTTACTAGTTTTGAAACTGAAATTTAACGTTAATTTAAGTGAATGAAGTTACTCAAAATTGCAAACTAGTCATGCCTCTGTTATGAAATACAAGAATGAACAGTTACTAAGGCAGAAAATTTAACTGAAACTGGACATTACCAGACAAAAGAACTGGCAGTAGATAGTTAATCATTTTTCGTATTCTTACGACACTCGGTGATTGATGGAAAGGGAAGGTACTCTGCTTAGTAATAATGTCCGGGGACAATGACAACACAGTTACCTTACAAGTTATAACTATTGCAGATTATTATTCAAGTTATTCATGTCACTAGGTAATGCCTCTACAATACTATATCTGTCACTTCAAGTATTATGATGATGTAGCTGTGCGGACGACGAAGAATGTAGCTGACGACAGTACTGAGCTGCCGCTGCTGCTACTGCAGCTGGTTGAGAACCCCGAGTCGTCTCCAGAGCGACGGATAATTATGGGACAATTAGTAGTTAGAACTGCAGCTTCCTCCGCCTGTCCTCTCCTACCGAGCTCTCAATGCTCGTGGGTTAACGAATTACGCGCGCCTCACTGGCGCGATCATGGCTGCACACCGCGTCTGCGGGCACTCCCAACAAACGCTTCCGCACTCTTTTCAAGATTCAAGCTGCTCTGGTTCCTCTCTGCTCACAACGCGAGACACTCTCCATATTCAAAAGATAACCAATGGCGCAGCTACTGCCATTTCGTCGTCGGTATCGATACATTTAAATAAAGTTCCCTTGGTTATTACACAGCAATTTGCAATATATTCGTTACAATCACAATCAATTATACACCGTCAGAAAAAAATACACTGTTATATCGATTACGTATTATATACAGTTTCTGTAATAATGCATACAGATTCAGAAGTTCAGTACAAGTTATCAACGGATATAAAATGGCGAAAAATTTTGGATGGCGCAGAAGGTATTTCATCTGCATTTTCGGCTTTACAACGTGCTTCACGGATGGCTTAACTTCCTAAGGGTTCTTGCAATGGAACTGGCTGGCATCTGCCTTACCAGCGATTAGTTTGACGCGCTCGTTTCTCCTTGTCACTACATAGTACAATATTAAATTTTTAATGAATGCGATGATTCTAGTGATTTTCAGTAATCGTGTCATCGTTCGATGATGGATGTTTCTGGCTATTTATGAGTATTACGTTACTTTTATATATGTTGAGGATCAACTGTCAACACCTGCACTAAGCGTCGATCCTCCCCGAGTCTTCCTGAACATCCCTACAATCTTCCCGCGTTGTGACTTCTCTGTCCATAACAGCATCATCCGCGAACGGCCACATGGAGCGAAGATGCAACTGATGTGGCTATGCATCGACCCATCTCTCTACTCAACAAGACACATAAATTACTGCTGAGGGTAATTCTCAGTTGCATACTAGAATCCATTGAAAAAATAATCCCCATCGAGCTGGGTGGCTTTAGAGAAAGATGAGAATTGCTGCCATCAGGTGGTAACGCTTACAACATTGGTTGAATCTGGATTTAAAAAAAAAAAAATGGCTCTGAGCACTATGGGACTTAACATCTGTGGTCATCAGTCCCCTAGAACTTAGAACTACTTAAACCTAACTAACCTAAGGACATCACACACATCCATGCCCGAAGCAGGATTCGAACCTGCGACCGTAGCGGTCACGCGGTTCCAGACTGAAGCGCCTTTAACCGCACGACCACACCGGCCGGCTCTGGATTTCAGAGAGGCCTCAAATCTATTGCAGCTTTCGTGGCTCTGTCGGTAGATTACGGAAGGGGGGGGGGCTGACGTTCAAGTTTATTGATGTTATTCCTATCAGAAACGTATTCAATAACTTGCACTCTTATCGCAGGTTTTCAGTTTCTTAAACTAACATTGGTAATTATTGCACAAAGAGTTCTGTCCATGACCATGCAACAACTTAGATTTACCAAGAAAAAATAAACATAAAACTCAAAACAGCTTATTCTACCAAGGGATAAGACTGTACAATAAATTACCAAAAGAGATTAAAGAAATTGCAAAAATACACTTATTTAAAAAGGCAGCTAAAAAGCACCTGTTATGCAATACATATTATACATTGAAGGATAACTTAGCTAAAACAGAGTAGAGGTTTGATAAAAAATGTTATACAAATAAATAATAATAATAATGATTATAAAATATCCAACATTCCACATAACACCTTCACTTCATGTTTTTTCCTTCTTTTTTTCATTTTTAGAAATACTTACTCCCAAGCTGTGCACAGCACAATACTAACACCTCTTCCTCTTTCTGAGCTCAACATCTCACTCATTATGGAGGGATGCTGACTCAGTTTTTCAGGATAGCAGATGGGAAGTTGCAGTACAGAAAATGGCCCAGAGATCGCTAGAGTGTGTGTGTGTGTGTGTGTGTGTTTGTGTGTGTGTGTGTGTAGTGCGTGAAGTGTTATGAAACAATATGTGTATAATGTGTGTGTGTGTGTGTGTGTGTGTGTGTGTGTGTGTGTGTGTGTCTGTGTGTGTGTGTGTGTGTGTGTGTAGTGAGTGAAGTGTTATGAAACAATGTGTGTATAGTGTGTGAAGCGACTGATAGTGAGATATGAGTGAACAGTGTGGCATTACATTATTTAATAAGTTATTTGTAAAAAAAAGTGTTGTATACCAGGAGTAAATCTAATGATTGTCTCCAACTAAAAGTCTGTAATTACACTCCTGGAAATTGAAATAAGAACACCGTGAATTCATTGTCCCAGGAAGGGGAAACTTTATTGACACATTCCTGGGGTCAGATACAACACATGATCACACTGACAGAACCACAGGCACATAGACACAGGCAACAGAGCATGCACAATGTCGGCACTAGTACAGTGTATATCCACCTTTCGCAGCAATGCAGGCTGCTATTCTCCCATGGAGACGATCGTAGAGATGCTGGATGTAGTCCTGTGGAACGGCTTGTCAAGCCATTTCCACCTGGCGCCTCAGTTGGACCAGCGTTCGTGCTGGACGTGCAGACCGCGTGAGACGACGCTTCATCCAGTCCCAAACATGCTCAATGGGGGACAGATCCGGAGATCTTGCTGGCCAGGGTAGTTGACTTACACCTTCTAGAGCACGTTGGGTGGCACGGGATACATGCGGACGTGCATTGTCCTGTTGGAACAGCAAGTTCCCTTGCCGGTCTAGGAATGGTAGAACGATGGGTCCGATGACGGTTTGGATGTACCGTGCACTATTCAGTGTCCCCTCGACGATCACCAGTGGTGTACGGCCAGTGTAGGAGATCGCTCCCCACACCATGATGCCGGGTGTTGGCCCTGTGTGCCTCGGTCGTATGCAGTCCTGATTGTGGCGCTCACCTGCACGGAGCCAAACACGCATACGACCATCATTGGCACCAAGGCAGAAGCGACTCTCATCGCTGAAGACGACACGTCTCCATACGTCCCTCCATTCACGCCTGTCGCGACACCACTGGAGGCGGGCTGCACGATGTTGGGGCGTGAGCGGAAGACGGCCTAACGGTGTGCGGGACCGTAGCCCAGCTTCATGGAGACGGTTGCGAATGGTCCTCGCCGATACCCCAGGAGCAACAGTGTCCCTAATTTGCTGGGAAGTGGCGGTGCGGTCCCCTACGGCACTGCGTAGGTTCTTTTTTCCATTTCCAGGAGTGTATATGTGTATACGAATTAGCTTATTTTAAATTGATCTAAATTTGTAAGTACTTTCACATGTTCTATATCCTTGTAAAAAGAGAACTACGGATGAATAAAGTTACTGCTACTACTACTTAATGGAAAAGCTAGTCATGAACCGCGGCCTGTCTCAAGGACATGTTCTGGCTTCGATTATGTTTAATTTTTATGTCCAAGACATGTCAGCTACTAACCTTACCACATCAAATGCATCCTGTTCCAATTGGAGACTTCAACCAAACCCCATTTAAAATATAGGTTTCAGCGTTCCATCTCTCCATAAGAGGCACACGGAAATGACTCGGTGAGGTCGAAGTTTCCCATGACTACTTCCCTAAAAAACTAGATGTCATCCTCTGCTGGACATTGTCATTTAAGCAGTACTGCACTAACCTGTGTCAAAAGTAAGTCTATTTTACAAAATAGCTGGAAACAACTGGGGAGCATGATACAGTTTGCACTCAGTTGCTAAATGTGATGTACCTGCACGTGAAAACATCGAACATGCAACTAAGGTAGAGGAGCGTCTGAATGAGGCATGATGACTATTACCAGCATTGTTACAGATAATCCCATTCAGTGCCAGCCTGTTCTATTTACGATTGCTCCTGCGGATCTCAGCAAAGATGCCCACATGCAAATTCTTGAGAAGGCAGAGTCACATAAGAACTCATTTGTAAATAACAGTCTCCAGCACGCTTCCATTTTCTTCTTTTCCGATTTTTTCACAGTCCGTGATTCACTTCTATACAATTCTGTGCTTCAGATGCACATTCTTACAGATTTCTTCCTCTAATTAAGACCTATGTTTGATATTGCTAGACTTCAGTCAAATGAATATGAATGACAAAGGTGCTTGGACAAGGTCTTGAAACGTCCCCTTAGAAAAATCTGTGAATGATTGTGCTGGTAAACCCCTTACATAATTTGATTTTCAAACAGCTGAGCAAAACTGAACGTACTCAGACATTTCTCTCTTTATTTATTCTGATCATCACTAAACTGACACAATATTTTTAGCGCAACGCAATCTGACTTTTAATAATCCCTACAATAGAATGGCTTGACTAACAATAACCTATACCTTTCATAAATCACTTACCTCACAAAAATCTTCATTACTCGAACTACTGCAATACAGCGAGCGCCAATACTGCCAGCTAAATAAAAGATTCTAACTACTGAAGTCGCTAACTAATGATAGGCATAGTTAGCAAATGAAAGATTTTGACAGAGAACAAACAATGTATTTACCTTAATAGTGTTCAAAAGTTATTATATATATATATATATATATATATATATATATACATATGAACTGATATATATATATATATATATATATATATATATATATATACATATGAACTGATATATATATATATATATATATATATATATATGACATCCAGTCTTACAAATTTACTGTCTCTGATGGACACACGTCCAGATCATCAGCTCTCAAAACTCCGCCATCTCTCTCCCCACATCCACCACTGCTGGCGGCCCACCTCCAACTGCGCAACGCTACGCGCTGTTAACAGCCAACTGCCCAACACTACAATAGCAAATTCCAACAATGCAAACCAACAACAGACTGCACACAGCACAGCCAGTGATTTTCATACAGAGCTCTACGTGGCGTTACCAATATAAAAACCTAAACAGCCTACTTACATAGCCCTCATGCTCCCCACAAAAATTTTTACAAATTGTTTTGGGCAGTGGCCAATACAGATTTGAAGAAATTTTTCATAATTACAATAACAAAGATATGAAATGCACAGACGAGGATACCTCACTGGAATCTTCTGATTTTTTTTTTGTAGTTTGTGTAATTAGTGTAGTTATTGTTTATTTCTAGAGCGTAATTATGGAGAGAATTTCCTTTGTAGTTGTAGTTTTTCATTGTTGTAGGGTAAAAGAGTTGTGCATGCATGTAGATTTGCACCAAGTATTTTGCAGTTGCACTAGCAATTAACGAGATATTATTTTCAGTGCTATATTAATGTGTTTTTTTATTTTCCTCTTCAAATTGTGCTTTTCTGTGTTATCGTGTGAAATATTGCGACAATAATGGCGTGTGAAAAACATAATACTAGGGTCCAAAGTAAACTGAGAAATGACAGTGAAGACGAAAGCAGTGTGTTAGCGCCACCGAGTAATGAATTAACTAATGTTCAAAGTAGTAATTTGGTAATTGTGCATAGGGAAATGGAGCGGGCTGCAAATAATGGTGTAAACAGTGAAACAATTAGTGAACAGGGAAGCATTATCGATCGATCGGTCGGCAACAACTCCCCTCAGGAATCCGAAATGAAGGGACATAATCTTGTAAATACTGTAGATTCAGGTTTTGCGTCCTCACCGTTTTCTCAAATAAGTCCAGACACATTTTCTGCTTTTCAAAATGCGAATATTGCCGGTTCAAATGCACTGACGAATAGCACTGAGGAACATGTTTCAGACACCAGTGCATTGTTATTACAGTTAATGCAACAAATGGGACAAAGACTACAAAAGTTAGACACAACGCTTGAACAAAATCAGAAACAAATGGGACAAAATCTTCAAAATTTAGACACAATGGAACAAAATCTTCAAAAGTTAGACACAATGGAACAAAATCTTCAAAAGTTAGACACAATGGAACAACACCAGAGACAAACACAGCAACAGTTAGACGCAATGGAACAAAATCAAAAACAATCACAGCAACAGCTTCAAAAGTTAGACACCACACTTGAAGAAACACGTGAAGTTTTAACTGCTGAGTTACTTAAAATCGGTTCGAAATGTCAAAAAGTCTGTAATGATGTAAAAACACAAATTTGTGAGCATTTGAAACCCATTTTTTCGCGTCATGAAAATGCATTACAGAGTCACGAAGCAGCCATAAAGGAACTGCAAACTATTGTTCAAGAAAATCACGACACCTTGCAAGTTAAAATTGACTCAGTTGCATCTACCGATTCGGTTACGCAACTTACGCAGGAAAACTTAAAGGACACAGTAGATACGATTTCAATACAAATGGACACTCTGAAACTTTGTTCAGAAAAACACACTGAGGAAATAAGTTCGCTATCGGAGAAAGTAGCCGAACTTTCGGATCAGTTCACTAACTTGTCTACTAAGGTAGATGATGATCTGATTGACACAAGACCTGTAGTATTCACTGACACAGAAGAGTATGAACAAATTAAGAAATTCAAACAAAATCAGAATCAAATTAATACGCAACACAAAAGAGAAATCTGGGAAGTACAAGATCAGTTGGCACAAGTAATACAAGAATTACATATTTCAGAGGACACTCGCGCTCCAACACGGGAAGAGGGAGTTAGAAATACGGAAAAGCCACAAAATAATAACACAAGGCATTTCGGAAATTATGAAAGAAATTGGCAAGGTGCACCGAATTTTGAGATGGAACCGCCGACACGACGTAGCAATGACCGATATGCGACTCCCCGACACGATGATTTTGACTATAAGCTGTTCATTACTACACGTAAATTCAAAACATTTAAGAATTCTGGCAACGACATTCATCCACAAGCGTGGCTTCATCAATTCTCTCATTGTTTTCCTCCCAACTGGTCATTAGAGCACAGATTAGAATTTATGTGTGGCTACTCAGAGAATGAACCAGCTGTAAGAATGCGATCGGTCATTCACGATTGTCACAGTGAAGGAGAATTTTATCATGCCTTCCTCTCAGAATACTGGTCTCAAGCTACACAAGACCGAGTAAAACATAGCATCATAATGATGAAACATTTCGAACAATCTGAATTTTCCAGTCTTGTGAAATATTTTGAAGACATGTTGCACAAGAATCAATACCTGTCAAACCCATACAACCCCTCAGAACTCATCCGCATTTGCTTCATCAAATTGTGAACATTTACGACATATTATTTTGGCAGGACATTGCAAAGACGACATTGAAACTTTTCAGGGACTCTTACAAGAATTAGAAATTGATACTGACAATCGCGGGACGCGAAAACAGGAACACAATTACAGGTCACACCCGTCACAATTCCGCGATGAAAGAAATAATAACTGGACACGACAAGGCTATTCTTACAACGCAAATCGTGACCAAAACAGACACCACCCGTATAACAACCATTGGAAGAGTAGTAATAATTACAGAGAAATATCACCTCTCCGTCGTAATGACTATCACAGAGACAATCAGAGAAACAGACAATATGGGAACCAAAATAATTATTATCAAGGGAGACAGAACAATTTTAGACGCAACGATCCACCGCGCAGTTACGATTCCGAAAGAAATTCTCCACCACATGACCGACAAATAAGAAACTATGGAAACTATCGACATAACCATAGACCTGAATTTCATCAGAACTGGCGGGATTCAAACAGGGCAGGGCCGTCTCGACAAGGTGAATTTGTAGAAGTTAGGTCTCCAAATCCCAATAACGACGCGCGCCTTCAAAGAGACAGTAGGCAATGACTCACACCGCTGGCAGCCACAAAACGTACTTATGAAGTTGACGACGTAGCCGCCGTGGCTAGTAATTACATAAAAATGGAAGACATTAGGGACGTCTTACTCCAGGAACATGACGTAAAACATAACAACATTGCATATCCTGTAATTCACATTACAGTAAATTTACGGCAGTACTTGACTCTGGCAGTCCCATTTCAGTAATTAGTGAAACAGCCTTTAGCAAATGCAACAAATCGAACGATTGCCCCACACTTCCGTTACGTAAGATTAAATTACAAGGTGCAATTTTTGGAAAAAGTGTAGATGTACGCGAACAAACCAACTTAGAATTCCTTTGTCAAAGCCACAGCTTCTCTATGAACTTTCTTATTGTTCCGTTACTGTCGACGGATATTATATTGGGAGTAGACTTTTTGAATGAATATAAAGCAAACTTAAACTTTCATGATACTGAAATAAGTTTAGAGAAAGAAGGTAAGTCAATAGCTTTGAAATTTGAAGATTGGCTCTCAAACCATGACGAGGAAATTAATCGGCTTTACCTCCTGTCAGACAACAGTTCGGAATTTTCGACGGAACTTGACATTAACAATCACTCTGCAAGTATTGAGAGGGATGATATCGGCGGCGTATTTGATACTAATGAGTTAATACAGAATAAAATTCAAACAATTGAGAATTGTAATGACACTGATAGGCAGAACCTTTCTGAGGTTTTACAAGCACATTCCACAGTTTTTACTCACAAAACTGAACGTACTCAGACATTTCTCTCTTTACTTATTCTGATCATCACTAAACTGACACACAATACAGGATTATTACAAATGATTGAAGCGATTTCACAGCTCTACAATAACTTTATTATTTGAGATATTTTCACAATGCTTTGCACACACACACACAAACTCAAAAAGTTTTTTTAGGCATTCACAAATGTTCGATATGTGCCCCTTTAGTGATTCGGCAGACATCAAGCCGATAATCAAGTTCCTCCCACACTCGGCGCAGTATGTCCCCATCAATGAGTTCGAAAGCATCGTTGATTCGAGCTCGCAGTTCTGGCACGTTTCTTGGTAGAGGAGGTTTAAACACTGAATCTTTCACATAACCCCACAGAAAGAAATCGCATGGGGTTAAGTGGGGAGAGCGTGGAGGCCATGACATGAATTGTTGATCATGATCTCCACCACGACCGATCCATCGGTTTTCCAATCTCCTGTTTAAGAAATGCTTCTGCTTTAGCCTTTTCCGTAAGATTTTCCAAAACGTCGGCTGTGGTACATTTAGCTCCCTGCTTGCTTTATTCGTCGACTTCCGCGGGCTACGCATGAAACTTGCCCGCACGCATTCAACTGTTTCTTCGCTCACTGCAGGCCGACCCGTTGATTTCCCCTTACAGAGGCATTCAGAAGCTTTAAACTGCGCATACCATCGCCGAATGGAGTTAACAGTTGGTGGATCTTTGTTGAACTTCGTCCTGAAGTGTCGTTGCACTGTTATGATTGACTGATGTGAGTGCATTTCAAGCACGACATACGCTTTCTCGGCTCCTGTCGCCATTTTGTCTCACTGAGCTCTCGAGCGCTCTGGCGGCAGAAACCTGAAGTGCGGCTTCAGCCAAACAAAACTAGTTTTTCTACGTATCTGTAGTGTGTCGTGACCATATGTCAATGAATGGAGCTACAGTGAATTTATGAAATCGCTTCAATCATTTGTAATAGCCCTGTATTTTTTGCGCGACGCAATCTGACTTTTAATAATACCTACAATAGAATGGCCCTGACTACAAGTAACCTATACCTTTCATGAATCACTCACCTCACAAAATCTTCGTTACTCGAACTACTGAAATACGGCGAGCGCCGATACTGCTAGCTAAATAAAAGATTCAAACTACTGAAGGCACTAACTACTGATAGGCATAGTTAGCAAATGAAAGAATTTAGTAGAGAACAAACAATGTATTTACCTTAATAGTGTTCAAAAGTCATCATATATATATCTATCAATTCATGACATCCATCTTTAGAAATTTCCTTTTTCTGACAGACACACGTCCAGATCCTCCGCTCTCAAAACTCCGCCATCTCTCTCCCCACATCCACCACTGCTGGCGGCTCACATCCAACTGCGCAATGGTACGCGCTGTTAACAGCCAACTGCCCAACACTACAATAGCAAATTCCAACAATGCAAACCAGCAACAGACTGCACAGAGCACAGCCAGTGATTTTCATACAGAGCGCTACGTGGCGTTACCAATATAAGAACCTAAACAGTCTACTTACGGTCTTAATGGACATGTTTCCCATTCGCTTCCTTCGACCTACACACATTATCAGTTGAATTAGAGAAGCCATGCGAGGTATCCGGGCGGTCTCAGGCAACATGTCACGGTTCACGCGACTCGCCCCGTCGGAGGTTCGAGTCTTCCCTCGGGAATGGGTGTGTGTGTGTTGTCCTTAGCTTAAGTTAGTTTAAGTTAGATTAAGTTGTGCGTAAGCCTAGGGACCGATGACCTCAGCAATTTGGTCCCCTAGTCCTTACCACAAATTTCCAAATTTTTCCAATTAGAGAACGTACCTAGTAGCGTGTAAGACCCCATTTCACCTTGATGACGGCATCTACCCTTTGTGGCATGTATTCCGTGCGGTCATGAAAGCATTGGGGAACCACTTCGAGCTGTCACCTTTCAACAGCCACCCACATTTCACCGGGACTGGTCGGAACTGAGTCCAAGGCGCGTAAATCTAACTTTTTTGCTCAATAGGATTGAGTTTTGGTGGTATCAGAAGCTATACAAGAACGTTCATGCCATAGGAGTGCCTCTCATACAATCCGACACAAGCTGGGAGCTAAAGCGTGGTGCAGTGTCTGACTGAAAATATGTGCAGCCTGTAGCGTGCCATATGTGAAGAAATGGACATGGATAATCGTTCTCTGAGGAAAAACTATGGCAGATGTGCCGGAGACCTCATTTCACCACAAACAAACATCATGTTAAAAATTCTAGCCTCTTCGGTCAGGCACAGAAGACCCCCAACGCCGACAGACCGCCTTGCCGTTCTTTGCCATGTGACATCCGTTAGCTGCAGTAGCAGAGGGCCAAGGTGTCACTACGCCACTCTAGCAGCCGTTTTCGGCTTTCTAGACCTCGGAGCCGCTGCTTGCCGTTCAGTTGCCATCACGAGGCTGAGTGCACCTATCGACACACCTCCCACCATGGAAAAATCGCAGGCAGTCAGACGTGCTGACCACTCAGCTACTGAGACTGTCTATAGATGTCCATTGCCGGCCGCTGTGGCAGAGCGGTTCTAGGCGCTTCAGTCCGGAACCACGCTGCTGCTACGCTTGCAGGTTCGAATCCTGCCTCGGGCATGGATGTGTGTGCTGTCCTTAGGTTAGTTAGGTTTAAGTAGTTCTATGTCTAGGGGACTGAAGACCTCAGATGTTAAGTCCCATAGTGCTCAGAGCCATATAGACATCCATTACATGAGAATATATCGGCCAATAGCTTAAACGATACTCCATTGGCAAGGGGATGTAACATCTCGTGTGGTTTCCGGGATAGTCATCGGCGTGTACCTCGATTCAATCCAGGAGGCCTTAATCCATATGCTTAGAGCGCTGAGTGGCGGTAATCGTGCGCGCATGCTAATCTCTGTGCCCTATGACTTCCAATTGCTCCAGAGGATTCGCCTACTGTGGGGACACAAGTGTTTCCCAATAAAGGCTCATTACATCTTCTTTATGAGCCAGAGCAGGGTTGAAAGAGGCGACAGCTCCATCCTTTTTTCCTTTATTTGCTCTGTGCTAATACTTTATAGCTCCAAAAGTCATATACCGTTTGCTAGGAGCCATTCTGACTGCTGATTCAGTATTTCTTGCACTTAAAATGTGTTAAATAGCAATACAAAAACAAAATAAGTCGAAAATTGAAAAGAAGCGTATTCCAAGTGAACGAACTACTAAAGAAACGTTGAAAAGCTTTCCGAAACGTCGCAAATGTTTTCGTACACTAACTCTGTCGCTCAAACCAACAGTGCGCGCTCAGTTGTTGGGCTTTTGGTTCTCGCACGCTCAGTTGTTGGCCTGTTGGCCCTCGAACATTCAGTTGTTGGTCTCTTGGTGCTTACATGCTCAATTGTTGGCCCGCTGGTGCTCAAACATTCAACTGTTGGCCTGTTGGTGCTCTCGCACTCAATTGCTGGTCTGCTCACGCTGCTTGCACACTCAGTTGTTGAAAGTGCTGGAACTGAGTCATGCGAACAGAAAAAAATGGTTCAAATGGCTCTGAGCACTATGGGACTTAACTTCTGTGGTCATCAGTCCCCTAGAACTTAGAACTACTTAAACCTAACTAACCTAAGGACATCACACACATCCATGCCCGAGGCAGGATACGAACCTGCGACCATCGCGGTCGCGCGGTTCCAGACTGTAGCGCCTAGAACCGCTCGGCCACTTCGGCTGGCTGCGAACAGAATTTCGAGTATATAACGACAATATATTGAATCGTTACTAGGATTATTCGATACGATACTAGTTATAAATTACTGATATGAGTAAAATTATCAGTTGACGACTATCGGGTAAAATGTATCGTAGCGATACTAAGAAGCATAAATACTTTCTCCGTTTCCCGGTTCATGGTAGGTCACATCCAACCAGCCACAAGACTGATTAAAAAGAAAAAGAAAACAGCGGAGCTAATACGAAGTGGCACAGCCCACTGATAAAGTGTAGAATCATGGGGTAATTCCTTTTCTGTGTTTGAAGGGGACATGCTGTAATAATCCATGCTGAGTTGGTAAACGTGAACGGTAACAATGCACCATTGTAGGATACAGTGGTTACATGGCGCAGATGCATCCATTGTGATTACACATACCTGAATGACGTACAACAAAGTGGCAGGCCATATCTCTGTGAGGATCGCAAGACACGTGGAGGCTCTGCTGATCGAAGACCGGCGTACCACAACGAAGACGATAATGGAGGAAGTGAAAATTAGTCGTGCATCAGTTTTCAACATCTTGCATGACTTTTTGAACATGATAAAGGATGTAGAGGCTTAACTCACTAGGGGTAAGATAGATTCTGCCCACAGGAAAATTAAAGAGACCTTTGGAGAAAAGAGAACCACTTGTATGAATATCAAGAGCTCAGATGGAAACCCAGTTCTGAGCAAAGAAGGGAAAGCAGAAAGGTGGAAGGAGTGTATAGAGGGTCTATACAAGGGCGAAGTACTTGAGGGCAATGTTATAGAAATGGAAGAGGATGTAGATGAAGATGAAATGCGAGATACGATACTGCGTGAAGAGTTTGATAGAGCACTGAAAGACCTGAGTCGAAACAAGGCCCCGGGAGTAAACAACATTCCATTAGAACTACTGACAGCCTTGGAAGAGCCAGTCCTGACAAAACTCTACCATCTGGTGAGCAAAATGTATGAGACAGGCGAAATACCCTCAGACTTCAAGAAGAATATAATAATTCCAATCCCAAAGAAAGCAGGTGTTGACAGATGTGAAAATTACCGAACTATCAGTTTAATAAATCACGGATGCAAAATACTAACGCGAATTCTTTACAGACGAATGGAAAAACTGGTAGAAGCCGACCTCGGGGAAGATCAGTTTGGATTCCGTAGAAATGTTGGAACATATGAGGCAATACTGACCTTACGACTTATCTTAGAAGAAAGATAAAGGAAAGGCAAACCTACGTTTCTAGCATTTGTAGACTTAGAGAAAGCTTTTGACAATGTTGATTGGAATACTCTCTTTCAGATTCTGAAGGTGGCAGGGGTAAAATACAGGGAGCGAAAGGCTATTTACAAATTGTACAGAAACCAGATGGCAGTTATAAGAGTCGAGGGACATGAAAGGGAAGCAGTGGTTGGGAAGGGAGTGAGACAGGGTTGTAGCCTCTCCCCGATGTTGTTCAATCTGTATATTGAGCAAGCAGTAAAGGAAACAAAAGAAAAATTCAGAGTAGGTATTAAAATCCATGGAGAAGAAATAAAAACTTTAAGGTTCGCCGATGACATAATTCTGTCAGAGACAGCAAAGGACTTGGAAGAGGAGCTGAACGGAATGGACAGTGTCTTGAAGGGAGGATATAAGATGAACATCAACAAAAGCAAAACGAGCATAATGGAATGTAGTCGAATTAAGTCGGGTGATGCTGAGGGAATTAGATTAGAAAATGAGACACTTAAAGTAGTAAAGGATTTCTGCTATTTGGGGAGCAAAATAACTGATGATGGTCGAAGTAGAGAGGACATAAAATGTAGATTGGCAATGGCAATGAAAGCGTTTCCGAAGAAGAGAAATTTGTTAACATCGAGTATAGATTTAAGTGTCAGGAAGTCGTTTCTGAAAGTATTTGTATGGGGTGTAGACATGTATGGAAGTGAAACATGGACGATACATACGTAGTTTGGACAAGAAGAGAATAGAAGCTTTCGAAACGTGGTGCTACAGAAGAATGCTGAAGATAAGATGGGTAGATCACATAACTAATGAGGAGGTACTGAATAGGATTGGGGAGAAGAGGAGTTTGTGGCACAACTTGACTAGAAGAAGGGATCGATTGGTAGGACATGTTCTGAGGCAGCGTGGAGGGTAAAAATCGTAGAGGGAGACCAAGAGATGAATACACTAAGCAAATTCAGAAAAATGTAGGCTGCAGTACGTACTGGGAGATGAAGAAGCTTGCACAGGATAGAGTAGCATAGAGCGCTGCATCAAACGACTCTCAGGACCGAAGACCACAACAACAACAACAACAACAATGGTTGCCACCCGCTGGGTTCCGCAACTACTCGCACGCATTCAAATAGCACACTGGACCGAGGCCTCACATGATATCCAACGACCTCTTCTCCTTTTATTGCTTGCTACTGGAGCCATAGTGAGGTGATACTACGCTCCTTGTGAATCTGTAAAGGCTGTGCTGTATACTGCACGCATGTACCTTTTCCACCGTGGTTACTTTCACAACTCATACACTAAAAGTTGTACAGTTTTCTGCTGGATCTCAGTTGAATCTTTAGTGTATACAGTCTGGTGGTAATGTTCCATCAGTATACACTAGACGACGCCATGTCGTGCCGTTTATTCTGCGCAACAGCTGGCAAACCTGTCCGACTTATAATTGTGTACGAGAGAATGTGTTATTATGTGATTGTGCAAAATCTACCGATATCAGTTTACTGCAAAACTATTGCTGTTTTCAATTATATCATGTATGTAACTCGATTAATTCTGAAAACAGATCACTGACTAGTTTCTTGTTCACATGTATATATCCGCCGGTATATTACGATTTCTGACGTCATGTACATGATTTATCTGTTTTGAGATTAAATTGACCACTGGTCATTGTTACCCCAAGATTACAGATACACAGTTTATTGAACAGTTGATACCGATGACAGTGTGGAAAAAAAGAATACAAAAATTAACCATCGGTATATAGAATATAGACGAAGGTGCATTTTTAATTGTTAATGTACCTACAACTAAGAAAAACAAATATCAGTCATATAGTGCTAAAACTGCAAACTATTGTGGTTCAGGCAGTGATTCATGTATAACACATAATGTTAAATATCTCTGGAAACAAGGAATGAAGTTTGTTTGGCCACAAGGGCCAGATATTGACTCGATAAACTAAGAACGGATATCCTTAGTTCTAATTGCACTGGATGTGTTGAGACGAGGGTTTGGGTTTAAGATGGGTAAAACTGAAGGTATTTTTGTCAACTAAATTTGGAGCTATGTGTGTGGTACTACATCCTAATAGCTTTCATTATATTTATAATTTTGATCATGGATCGGATTGTTTGATTTATGTACCATACTAGCCTTTTTCTTTTATGAGGCTTAATAAAGAACTTAAGAAAGCTTTTGATCAATGTATTTATTTCTGCGTGGTCCGAGTTTCACTGTGTGTTTGAAATATTGACCACAAATGGAATGGTAGTTGACCGTTGCGGTGGAAATATATAGCCTGGTCAATCGATCCACAAGGACATAGTAACTTTGACAACCTAAAATTTTTTCCATTTCTGCATTTTAGGAAATGTATTCTACTAATTGGTATATAACACTTTCATACAGTCCCCTATGTTCACTACCATACATAACACAGAAGTTAAAAAGAGTCAATTATCACATTTGGCCGCCCGGAGTGGCCGGGCGGTTCTAGGCGCTACAGTCTGGAACCGCGCGACCGCTACGGTCGCAGGTTCGAATCCTGCCTCGGACATGGATGTGTGTGTGAAGTCCTTAGGTTAGTTAGGTTTAAGTAGTTATAAGTTCTAGGGGACTGATGACCACAGCAGTTAAGTCCCATAGTGCTCAGAGCCATTTGAACCATTTTTTTTATCACATTTGAATCTGAAAATCGATCAGAGTATTCCTGGTTCACTGTACTCCAACAAATCTCATAAAACTATATTTCTGCAAATTTTCTTTCTAAGTGAATTAAAAATTTTTTATTGTATTAGTAGGTTCCATAAAATGCAGATATAACTCAAAACGTTACTTAAATGAACCATTTTAATGAAAAGTATTCCACACAGCAAAATAAGTGTAAAAACTATATACATTTTTAAAACAAATGGAAAGTCAAATGAAATTTAGTGTTTAAAGCAGCTACCGTTCAAAATGTTTCAAATGGCTCTAAGCACTATGGGACTCAACATCTGAGGTCATTAGTCCCCTAGTGTTAGAACTATTTAAACCTAACTAACCTAAGGACATCACACACATCCATGCCTGAGGCAGGATTCGAACCTGCGACCGTAGCACAGAGTGGTTCCAGACTGAAACGCCTAGAACCGCTCGGCCATAACTGCCGGTGCAGCTACCGTACATTGCTTTTATGATGATGTATAATAAAAATTGATTTTATTTCCTTATAAGTCGGACAAAATGGTGTAATGTACGTGAGCTGAAACTGTCTCGCTGCAGTTATTTGTCGACAGAAATCGGCAAGAACCAGAAGCCTCCGGTCGAGAACGAGCTGTGTAAATAGCAACCGTGTGAACCAAACACACAGG
This sequence comes from Schistocerca piceifrons, assembly GCF_021461385.2. Classification (NCBI taxonomy): domain Eukaryota; kingdom Metazoa; phylum Arthropoda; class Insecta; order Orthoptera; family Acrididae; genus Schistocerca; species Schistocerca piceifrons. The sequence continues at coordinate 312,375,198 of NC_060138.1, forward strand.
AAAGGACAGTGAGTGAACAGCATGCATTTACAGTTTCTGGCAGAGAGAAAGGCTTCTTCTCGTAAGCAGAAGATAGGAACACGAAATAGGAGGACTGACGCAAATCTCCCTGTTGATTCTCAAAACGTCTTATTCGTTTTTCCGGCTGTTGCGCCACCTCAGTGCCTGCGCCCTTGGCGACGGTGTATCTCGCCACACCCTCCGCATGGCCCGGAGTGGCAGGCATTTACAGAGAGACGATGAGGCGATGTTTCACCAGCATCCAAAACGCCGACTTCTACAGCCAAGGTGTCCGCCAAAACCTTGTAACAACCTTTGTACATATGCATTTTTATTTGTCAGCAGCTGTATATACACTGATCGAAAAACGTAGCTAAACCAAGAAGGAGTTGTGCGACGTAAACGAAATTTGGTAGGCGTGTTTCTACATCTGAAAGATGTCCATTCAAATTTCACTTCAGTCGCATAAGACTATGGGGATGCAGATCAGGTTTGCTATAAATACACGCTGTAATAATCATGAGGGTCCATTACCTTTGGGATTGAACTTGGTGAGTTGATGATAATAAAGAATGCCTTTAAGGCGACAAAGACGCCATTATTAACACCTCATTGAGTGTAAACAAGGTCGCGTAATAGGACTACGAGAAGGTGCATGTTCCTTCTGCGATACTGCCGAAAGACTTGGCAGGAATGTAGCCACTATATTTGACTACTGGCAGGGGTGGTCACGGAAACGTATGGTTGCAAGAAGACCGGGCTTCGGATGGCCATGTGGCATTACCTAGAGGGAAGACCATGGTGTTCTGTGTATGACACTGAGGCATCTTTACTGCATCCGCAGCAGCAATTTGAGCAGCAGTTGGCACTAAAGTACACACCCAACTGTTACAAATCGGCTACTTCAAGGACAGCTCCAACCTAGACGCTCTGTAATGTGCATTTCACTCATCCCACACCACCGCCATTTGCGACCTAGTGGTGTCAAGCAAGAGCTCATTGGAGGGCAAGGTGGAGGTCTGTTGTGTTATGACGAAAGCTGGTTCTGTGTCAGTGGCAGTTATAGCCTTGTGTTGGTCAGAAGGAGACCAGTTGAGGGGATGCAACTAACCTGCCTGCATGCTGGGCACACTAGACCTACACCTTAAGTTATGATCTGGGGTACGATATCATATGACAGCAGGCACATTCTCGTGGTTACACCACGCACTCTGACTGCAAATTTATACGTCAGTCTGGTAAGTCAAGCTGTTGTGCTGCCATTGATGAACAGCTTTCCAGGGGGTGTTTTCCAATAGGATAACGCTTACCCACACGCTCTACAGAGTGTCAAAATGTGCCTTGGCTTGCTAGAACATCAGGTCTGTCTCCAATGGAACACATACGGGACATCATCACAAGACAACTCCAGCGCCACCATCCACAAAACAGCTTTAACTGTCTTTGTATTGACCGACCAAGTGTAACAGGCGTATAACTCCATCTCAAAGCTGATATCCAGCACCTGTATGACACAATGCATACACGTTTGCATGGTTACATTGAACATTGCGGCTGTTAAACCAGTTATTAATGTACCAGCATTTCACATCTGCAGTGGTTCATCTCGCAGTTACATTAACCTGTATTGTTGGAATGTTAATCACTTCAATATGTTACCTTGACAAATGTATTCCCGAAATTTCATTGTTGTTGTGGTTTCTCCGAGGTCGGCTTCTACCAGTTTTTCCATTCGCCTGCAAAGAATTCGCGTTAGTATTTTGAAGCTGTGACTTATTAAACTGATAGTTTGGTAATTTTCACAACTGTCAACACCTGCTTTCTTTGGGATTGGAATTATTATATTCTTCTTGAAATCTGAAGGTATTTCGCCTGTCTCATACATCTTGCTCACCAGATGGTAGAGTTTTGTCATGACTGTCACTCCCAAGACCGTCAGTAGTTCTAATGGAATGTAGTCTACTCCTGGGGCCTTGTTTCGACTCAGGTCTTTCAGTGCTCTGTCAAACTCTTCACGCAGTATCGTATTTCCCATTTCATCTTCATCTACATCCTCCTCGATTTTCATAATATTGTCCTCAAGTACATCGCCCTTGTATAGACCCTCTGTATACTCCTTCCACCTTGCTGCTTTCCCTTCTTTGCTTAGAACTGGGTTTCCATCTGAGTCCTTGATACTCATACAGGATGTTCTCCCTTCTCCATAGGTCTATTTAATTTTCGTGTAGGCGGCATCTATCTTAGCCCTAGTGATAAATGCTTCTACGTCCTTACATTTGTCCTCTAGCCATCCCTGCTCAGCCATTTTGCACTTCCTGTCGATCTCATTTTTGAGACGTTTGTATTCCTTTTTACCTGCTTCATTTACTATATTTTATATTTTCTTCTTTCGTCAATTAAATTCAATATTTCTTCTGTTACCTAAGGATTTCTACTAGCCCTCGTCTTTTTACCTACTTGATCCTCTGCTGCCTTCACTACTTCATCCCTCAGAGCTACCCATTCTTCTTCTACTGTATTTCTTTCCCCCATTCCTGTCAAGTGTTCCCTTATGCTCTCCTTGAAACTCTGTGCAACCTCTGGTTTAGTCAGTTTATCCAGTTCCCATCTCCTTAAATTACCACCTTCTTGCAGTTTCTTCAGTTTTAATCTACAGTTCATAACCAACAGATTGTGGTCAGAGTCCACATATGCCCCTAGAAATGTCTTACAATTTAAAACCTGGTTCCTAAATCTCTGTCTTACAATTATATAATCTATCTGATACCTTCTAGTATCTCCAGGATTCTTCCATGTATACAACCTTCTTTCATGATTCTTGAACCAAGTGTTAGTTATGATTAAGTTATGCTCTGTGCAAAATTCTACCAGATGGCTTCCACTTTCATTTCTTACCCCCAATCCATATACACCTACTATGTTTCCTTCTCTACCTTTTCCTACTCTTGAATTCCAGTCACCCATGACTATTAAATTTTCGTCTCCCTTCACTACCTGAATAATTTCTTTTTTCTCATCATACATTTCATCAATTTCCTCATCATCTGCAGAGCTAGTTGGCATATAAACTTGTACTACTGTAGTAGGCGTGCGCTTTGTGTCTATCTTGGCCACAATAATGCGTTCACTATGCTGTTTGTAGTGGCTTACCCGCAATCCTATTTTTTTTTAGTCATTATTAAACCTGCTCCTGGATTACCCCTATTTGATTTTGTATTTATAACCATGTATTCACCTGACCAAAAGTCTTGTTCCTGCTGCCACCAAGCTTCAGTAGTTTCCACTATATCCAACTTTAACCTATCCATTTCCCTTTTTAAATTTTCTAACCTACCTGCCCGATTAAAGGATCTGACATTCCATACTCCGATCCGTAGAACGCCATTTTCTTTCTCCTGATAACGACGTCCTCTTGAGTAGTCCCCCCCCCCACCCCCCCCCCCCCCCCGGAGATCTGAATGGGGGACTATTTTACCTCCGGAATATTTTACCCAAGAGGACGCCATCATCATTTAACTATACAGTAAAGCCGCATGCCCTCGGGCAAAATTACAGCTGTAGTTTCCCCTTGCTTTCAGCCGTTCGCATTACCAGCACAGCAAGGCCGTTTTGGATAGTGTTACAAGGCCAGATCAGTCAATCATCCAGACTGTTGCCCCTGCAACTACTGAAAAAGCTGCTGCCCCTCTTCAGGAACCACATGTTTGTCTGGTCTCTCAACAGATACCCCCGCGTTGTGGTTGCACCTACGGTACGGCCATCTGTATCGCTGAGGCATGCAAGCCTCCCCACCAACGGCAAGGTCCATGGTTCATGGGGGGAGGGAAATTTCATTACTCTAAATTAATTATTTTTTGTGTTGCGATTTTTCTTTCCGCCAGTGTATTATGTTTATAATTGAGCAGTTTCCTTTATTTAAACCATCACACTGAAAGAAAAATTATAACAGCTGTTGGTTTAAAAAATATATATCTCTTATTAAAGATATTTTCATATACCACATGCAACAATGCCAAAACGTCGAATGCATCGTAAGTAGTAGGGTAGTGGCGGCATCAGGACACTTTTGATATCAAACCAACAGCTTGTAGGTGAAGGGTAGAGTTTCAGTGTGTCTGTCACTAGTTTCGAATGGTACTGCGAGTTTTTTTCCCAGCAGCATAATACCAATTTTACGGTATCGTCAGTTTTTGAGTAGTATTGCGATTTTAGGTCATCCTTGTGTAGTGGTACACATGTAGTTGTGTAATTAGGCCCAATCTTTATGATTAATTATGTAATTAGGACCTATCTTTACTTCATTTTCCCGACCAAAATAAATACAGTACACTAACCTAATCTTCCTCTACTGCATCTGGACAGTTTTCATGTGTATGAGCTTTCCATCCAGTAGAATGAAGGTTCGAGTCGCAGAAAGGGCATCGCTATTTTTAATTTCCCATCAATTTAAAGCACCTCTGGTGGTATAATTGTGTTAAGGGGGTGCACTTGGGCTTTCTGTCCAGGAGGAGCAGGGTTCGAGTAGTGGAAAAGGTAATGCCAATTTTAATTTCCTGTCAATTCCTGGGTGGGGGCTGGGGTGAGACGTCAGTACAGTCCTGGGACAACGAAATTCCTACCAAAATTCGAAATCCCACCAAAATTCGAAAATCCCACCAACAGAGTAGGTTGAGGAAGGGGGTGGGTGGACAGGGGGGAGGTGATAGGAGTCCATGTGCAGGCTGAGAAAAACACTTGACATCATCCTGGGATGGGGGTGGGTGTGGTCATTGGTGGAGGTGGTCATGGTCAGAGGTGGGGGTGGTATGGGTCGGGGTGATTAATTGATCAATTTAATTAATTTGCATATCAATTTGATATCAAAAATGTCCTGATACCGCCACTAACCTACTACTAACATAATCAGATTTCGACAGTACGTTGAAAATTGAGGGAAATTGCACATACAATCCCAACACTTAAAAGGCGACCCCTGGTAGTTTATCTGAAGAAAACAGAAAGTTAGTGTCTTTATCTCGGTGATTAATGCAGTTGCAAAAATGCGTTGATCTTTCTTCGTTGGCCCCTGTGACACTACTGGTCTAACTGGAAAGACTTTTACCAAGACTCTCGAGGAGCCACAGTTATGTGAATTGAAAAAAAATTAGTCGCTTCACTCCTTACACACATATCCTCCTATGTGACATGAAGTTGAATGGAAACGTTTCTTTTACACAGTGTTCAACATGTCGCTGGGTTCCTGATTGTTTTGACCAGAGTGGATGACAATGTAGCTGTCTTGCGAAGGGTGTCTCGTTACACCTCTTCAGATCACAGAATAGAAGGCGGTAGGCAACAAACAGTTTGGCGTACACAGCCAAGTGATGCTACTTAAATGACATACAGTTCCCTTCACTCAGCAATAAAATAATTTATTATGTTGGGTATCCTTCCATTCATGAAACTCCGTCGTCACGTGTTCGCTTCGCTGCGAGCTTTACCTGACCGTCAGTCTCGTCAGTGTTTTCACATAAAAAAAAAGTTCGCGAAGGAATTTGTACGATTAAATCGGAAAAGTAATGGAACACATATAGTTGTATTTTTGACATTTTTCGATTTACTTATGATCTGTTGGCTACGAATGAGTTAATTTTAGAAGTCAACTGTTGGCAGATTTTGTTTTCGGTACATAACTTTTTTACCGTTTCAGCTGATGGCATTACGTTGTAATATTCGAAGGCAGACGAAGCTTTACTATTCGTTTAACTATTCCATCTGTTTTCCAAACTATCGGAAATGAGTGTCGCTGTAATTTTTCGAATGGCTTGAACAGCATTGCTGTAGCATATTTGTAAATAAGGAGAAAAAGCATAACACTCTTTCACTATATCCTCGTTACCCGTATTCTTTAAATGCTACCTGAGCGCCTAGCACTTCATATTTTTCCGTATTTAGAGCTCTACTTAAGATCTAGTCACTCCAGAGTGATTCTGAATGTGTTGGTCTTCTCGCAAGAAGACCGGCACACATGTGATTCATTCCCACGGATCCCAGTTATAGTATGAGGGCAGCTATCTCTGATCGCTACATAGGAATGTTCGGACACAAGCATACTGCTAGATTAGATTAGATTAGATTAGATTAGTACTTGTTCCATAGATCATGACTACGGCACTTCGTAATGATGTGAAAGGTGTCTATACAAGATATTACATTAGACAAAATATTACATGACACTAATTTTTTTTGTGGGGGTTGGGAAATTACCCACTTACTATATCCAAAAATTCATCTAATGAGTAGAAGGAGTTGCCATTAAGAAATTCTTTTAATTTCCTTTTAAATGCTATATGGCTATCTGTCAGACTTTTGATGCTATTAGGTAAGTGACCAAAGACTTTTGTAGCAACATAATTTACCCCCTTCTGAGACAAAGTTAGATTTAACCTTGAGTAGTGAAGATCATCCTTTCTCCTAGTGTTGTAGCCATGTACACTACTATTACTTTTGAATTCGTTCAGATTGTTAATAACAAATTTCATTGTTGTTGTTGTTGTTGTGGTCTTCAGTCCTGAGACTGGTTTGATGCAGCTCTCCATGCTACTCTATCCTGTGCAAGCTTTTTCATCTCCCAATACCTACTGCAACTTACATCCTTCTGAATCTGCTTAGTGTATTCATCTCTTGGTCTCCCCCTACGATTTTTACCCTCCACGCTGCCCTCCAATACTAAATTGGTGATCCCTTGATGTCTCAGAACATGTCCTACCAACCGATCCCTTCTTCTGGTCAAGTAGTGCCACAAACTTCTCTTCTCCCCAATCCTATTCAATACTTCCTCATTAGTTATGTGATCTACCCATCTAATCTTCAGCATTCTTCTGTAGCACCACATTTCGAAAGCTTCTATTCTCTTCTTGTCCAAACTATTTATCGTCCATGTTTCACTTCCATACATGGCTACACTCCATACGAATACTTTCAGAAATGACTTCCTGACACTTAAATCAATACTGGATGTTAACAAATTTCTCTTCTTCAGAAACGCTTTCCTTGCCATTGCCAGCCTACATTTTATATCCTCTCTACTTCGACCATCATCAGTTATTTTGCTCCCCAAATAGCAAAACTCCTTTACTACTTTAAGTGCCTCATTTCCTAATCTAATTCCCTCAGCATCACCCGACTTAATTAGACTACATTCCATTATCCTTGTTTTGCTTTTGTTGATGTTCATCTTATATCCTCCTTTCAAGACACTGTCCATTCCATTCAATTTCATAAGTGAATACATATATTGTGAGGCTACAGTGAAGATTTCTAGCTCTTTAAATAAGTGTCTGCAGGATGATCTTGGATGAGCTCCAGCAATTATTCTGATTATACGCTTTTGTGCAATGAACACTCTTTTACTCAATGATGAGTTACCCCATAATATGATGCTATACGAAAGCAGAGAATGAAAATAGGCATGGTAAGCTAATTTACTCAGATGTATATCGCCAAAATTTGCAATGACCCTAACAGCATAAGTAGCAGAGCTCAAACGTTTCAGCAGATCCTCAGTGTGTTTTTTCCAGTTCAACCCCTCATCAATGCATGCACATAGAAATTTTGAATATTCTACCTTAGCTACCGATTTCCGACCGAAGTCTATATTTATTAATGGGGTCATTCCATTTACTGTGTGGAACTGTATATACCGTGTTTTCTCAAAGTTTAATGAGAGCCCATTTGCAGAGAACCACTTCATGATTTTCTGAAAAACATCATTTACAATTTCACCAGTTAATTCTTGTCTGTCGGGTGTGATAGCTATACTTGTATCATCGGCAAAATGTACCAGCTTTGCATCTTCGTGAATATAGAATGGCAAGTCATTAATATATATTAAGAACAGCAGAGGACCCAAGATCGAACCTTGTGGCACCCCATTCTTGATTGTTCCCCAGTTTGAGAAATCACCAGTTTTTTTGCATATTATGTGAACTGTTTATTTCAACTTTCTGCACTCTTCCAGTTAGGTATGATTTAAATCATTTGAGCACTGTCCCATTCATACCACAGTAATGGAGCGTATCTAGAAGTATTCCATGATTTACACAATCAAAAGCCTTTGATAGATCACAAAAAATCCCAACGGGTGACTTCTGGTTACTCAGAGCATTTAATATTTCGTTAGTGAAAGTATATATAGTATTTTCCGTTGAAAAACCCTTCTGGAAACCAAACTGACATTTTGTTAAAACTTTATTTTTGCAAAGGTGTGAAGCTACTCTACAGTACATTACTTTTTCAAGAATTTTGGATAAGGCAGTCAGAAGAGAGATTGGGCAGTAGTTGTTGACATCAGACGTATCCCCTTTTTTATGCAGTGGTTTAACAATGGCATACTTCAGTCTATCTGCGAAAATACCCTGCTTCAGAGAGCTATTACATATGTGGCTAACAATCCCACTTATTTCTTGGGAACAAGCTTTTATTATCCTGGTGGAAATGCCATCAACTCCATGTGAGCTTTTATTCTTGAGTGAGTTTATTATCTTCCTAATTTCAGAAGGAGAGGTGGGTGGAATTTCAATTGAATCGAATGGTGTGGGTAAGGCCTCTTCCATTAACTGCCTTGCTTCTTCTAATGAACATTTAGATCCTATTTTCTCTACAACATTTAAAAAATGATTATTCAAAATGTTTTCAACTTCCAGCTTGTTGTTTATCAAGTTTCCATTCGCTTTGATGGTGATGCCGTCATCCTATACTCTTCGTTGTCCTGTCTCCCTTGTAATAATATTCCAAATTGTTTTGATTTTGTTAACAGAGGTATTAATCTCAGACATGATACACATGGTTCTGGATTTTTTAATAACCTTTTTTAATGTAGCACACTAGTTTTTATAATATTTGGCTGTTTCTGAGTCATTACTCTTTCTTGTTGTTAGATACAGTTCCCTTTTGTGGTTACAAGGTATTCCTTTAGTAAGCCAAGGTTTTTTGCGTGGTTTCTTATAATTAGATTTAACTACTTTCTTGGGGAAACAGTTTTCAAATTCTCTTACAAGTGTATCATGAAATAGGTTATATTTTGAATTAGCATCAGGTTCCTTGTACACCTTATCCCAGTCTAATTGCTGAAGATTTTCTCTGAAATTTCTAATTGTTGAGTCATTAATTGAATGCACAACTTTGGAGGGTAGTTTTGAATTACTGAATGGAACTATGTCATATACTGTAACTAGCTGAGCATTATGATCAGAAAGCCAATTCTCAACAGGACAAGAATTTATGTTTTTAAACATATCTTGGTCTATAAAAGTGTTATCTATCAACGTGCTGCTGTCCTTTACTATCTGAGTAGGAAAATTAATGACAGATGTCAAACTGAATGAACCGAGCAAGACTTCCAGGTCATTCTTCCTGTTACGCTCTTTCAGTGAATCAATATTGAAGTCCCCACAAATAATAATTTGCTTTCCCCTATCTGACAGATAGCACAACAAGGCATCCAAGTTTTCCAGGAATAAATGAAAGTTTCCTGAAGGGGACCTGTATACTGTTACAATTATAAAAGAGCCCTCCTTCAGTTTAAGTTGACAGGCACATGATTCTATATGTTGCTCTAGACAAAAATTTTTTGTATCTAAGCTTTCTACATAGTGATAACTTTTGACACATGTGGCAACTCCTCCTCCCACCTTATTCTCTCTACTCATATGTGCAGCTAGTTTATAACGACTGATATTTACCTTTTCCATATCAGACACAATGTGATGCTCAGACAGGCATAGTATATCTATTACATTATCAGATTCAATGTCGTCTAAATTAACCAGGAGCTCATCTACTTTATTCTTCGATCCCAGAATATTTTGGTGAAAAATGGTAACATTATTTTTTACTTTACTTTTGTGAGAATCTACTTTTTCCTTTAATCCACCAATATTTTGGTTAAATATGGTAACATTATTATTTACTTTCCTGTTGTGAGAATTTTGTGAGTTTTGCACCTCTTTAGCACCTGCCTGCCTGAACTTCTCATTGGACACCGATATTAGTCTGAAAAAGAGGTACATCCATAAGTACTAGTGTCCCCCCTTATGGATTTCGCTAGCAACCCTGCCAGTTTACCCTTCCCTTTCCTATTGAGATGTAGGCCATGCCTTGTGCTACAGAAATCAGTAGGGAATGAAATGACACATCTGCATGAATGAGGAATTACACGAAATCTGGAAAAGTGAAACAATGGAGTATCGAGGCGCCTAAGGCGATCATGTTCTTCACCAAGTGATGAAGAACGTGTGCAAAGACCGATGAAATGATAGTTGTTATTTGAGTAAGTATCATAACGCTCCCCCTGCAGTCTCTTGATGTTTAAGTCATTCCAGGGGCGATTCTAGAAGTCAGTCAAGGGGGGTGGCCTAATGGCGGGGGGGGGGGGGGGGGGGGGTCTTGGGGGAATGGAATATGGCTTAACAAAAGGAGAGTTAAGGTCCTCCGCCGACAAATTGGTAAAATTTGTTGTTGCTTAAAGTAGTTTTTGGTAACTGTTTTGGAGTTCGGGGTAAAAACGTGTCATTAACTGCTACAGCCATAATGGGAAACGTAAGGGCACTTAGCCACTGACGGCGGATCAGGTAAATTAGGCAGCATTATCTCTATGGATTAGCATTTGGTTTGCGACACTTGGCGAGATTGGGGGCGCCGTCCATTTATGTCTCTCTCACACACATAGTATGTCGCTACGTGAAATATGAATCCACGTAAAATCTAGATTACACTATTCAAGACTAGCACTTTACAGTACCTTAATGTCTTCTACTAAAGGGTATGGTGCAGTCACATATACATTATCTTTTTTCTCGAATAAATGGTGAACTTAGGCCCCACTTCCTGACACCGTATAGAAACATATTGTATTGGGGAATTGGAAACTGCCATTAAACGCTGCATTTTGATCAGTTATTCGTGTATTTTATATTATTGCTCTACTCTTGAACACTAGGGTAGCATGTTAAAACATTTCAATCGATCATTAGTTGTTTCCCCCAGACGACGTGTTGTCATAGAAGTACTGAATTATGGGAGCTATGCTTCTGTATATTACTCGACCTTGGGGTGAGGATGGAACTCTAAATAATTTTATTGTTCGAAATGGAAGAATAAATTAAAAGCGTACTGTCAGAAAAGCAAATGACATCATCTACTGTAAAAAGAACTGGGGTTTACAAGTTATTTACTGCTCATGAATGAATTCTATACGCAGTGTTAGCAACAAGAGGTGAGAATTGCGCTCTTGAAACATGCAAAACACATTTATGTAAGTGTAGCATTATTTTCACTTATATGTAGGTGTAGCACGTTCATCAGAATACGGACTGGTGAAAACAAAATTACTTTCTAGAATGGTTAATCAGGATTTATCATTATAAACAGAAACTATTGTTTCGCCCTCAGGTCACCAATGAAAAGCCAAGAGTATTGGTCAATAACAGCTACAGAGCACTGGATGATGGTTGTCTGCAAATTGTTAAGTATTCTGCCACACTTTGGAAAACTGAATATATTTTGTGGATTGTCATTTGCCTTCGTTTCTTGTTCGAAACTACGTTAATGTTGGTGAACTGTGTTGCAAGCCCTCTAAATAATTGTGATGAAAGTCTTTTAATCAATCGTGACCTATTTTTACTCAGGTACAATGTAAACTGTCTCCTGGAAAATGGATCGTCGCAGATATGTGAAGCTCACATAGTGCTGCACATTGTGATTTCCAGTAAACGATTGGTCTTATTTTCCCAAAAGAACCCTTCTCTGCAATGACCATTCATTTATGTAATTGTAGAAAGGAATTCGTGAATTATTGCATGTGACACCCACTGTCATATCGTTACACGCGGAATTTGTTCTTTGGGCCAAGTTTGTATCATTTGTCGTGCAGAGACCAAAGAATGTGATCATGCGTACAACACAGACTCTAGATCCGTTACTGTGCTGTTAAGATACTCTCGCCGGCCTTCTACTGGCAACGCCAGTTTTCGGTGGTCACGGTCATTAAACAGGAGTAGTCGGCCACTATGTGCTGCATGGTGGGAGGCGGTGCGTCCAAGAAGTGCTCTCAGTTCATTCTTGAGGCTCTGGACCGAGACACGTGAAAGCCAGAACAGCTTTCGAAACGGACTGGTCTTATGCCTCGCTCAAATTTACATTCTGCGATCAAACTCATTCCAGGTTCGTGGGCAGTATCGAGTTTGTAGACGTTTCACAACACCCATAGGAGTCCAACTAAATCGGTAGTTCTCGGCTCATTCATGCTTCTTTCTCATAACACTGGAGCGCTTGGGTCTTTGCACAATACCATTTCTGGACTTTAGTAGCTCATTGCACACTCCTTCTGTAAGTCTGCAGAAAACTATCGAACGCGTGGTTCGATAGTGTGATATGGGACATACTGGGAAAGAGCAGTTCTCAGTATTTGTAGCGCAGTTCTAACTACGGTTTTATAGTTTGTCTCATGTTCCAGTTAATCATAATTATGCGTAACAAGACATTCTGCTTTCATATTATGCATTCATATGTAAATGTGTCTAAGTGCTGACGATTACGACTTTTTTCACGTGAACATTAGTAATTCCTGCCCGTCACATTTAAATATTCATAAATAGAACTTCTTCTATCGAATAGAAGGAGTTGTCAAGGCGAAATATGTTGTTTGTTTTCAAATTTAGCTTCGCAGTGAATCAGGCTTTTTATATACACTGGCGGAAAAAAATGCAACACCCACAAGGACAAGGTTATATTATAAAAAAGTAATGTGAAAGGTAGATTTTCATTGCAAGAACCTATGGTAACAATTTCAGACCAAATGAACAGACATGTAATCCTAAATGTTGTCCAAGAGTCGCAACAATACACAGTGTACCCCCGTCTGGCGGCAACGCAAGTGTGTAATCTCGCTTGCAAACAATCATACAGTGCCAAATGACATCCTGCAATAGATTGTCGCAACACCTTGCACTCTTTGTTGCATTTCGGCAATGGTTCTTGTGAGCTCTGGAGAGCTGCGCGGGATTAGCCGAGCGGTTTAAGGCGCTGCAGTCACGGACTGTAAGGCTGGTCCTGACGGAGGTTCGAGTCCTCCCTCGGGCATGGGTGTGTATGTTTGTCCTTAGGATAATTTAGGTTAAGTAGTGTGTCAGCTTAGGGACTGATGAACTTAGCAGTTAAGTCCCATAAGATTTCACACACATTTAAACATTTGAACAGCTCTGGAGGACGAATAAGTACCCACTTCATCATATCCCACACCTGTCCAATTGGAAATCTGGTGGTCTTGCTGGCCAAGACAGTTGCTGTACACCACAAAGAGCAGGTTGCCTGGCATTGTCCTGCTGAGAAAACACATCACCTTCCTGTTGAAGAAATGGCAGTAGCTCGGGTATAACAAGCTGTGGAATATATCGGTCACTGGTTACTTGCAGGGGCACCAAATGTGACCGAGTGTTGTAACAGATGGCTCCTCACATCATGACGTCTGGGGAGGAACTTTTGCGTCGTAGGCGCATGCACTCTAGAATAGGCCTCTCACCAGGTCTACGTCTTTTCCAGTTGGTTAACTGAGACAGGTTAGGGACAAGCAAGTCGCCGAAGTGGACTCCAGTTGAAAGACTTACACCTCGCCACCGAGCCACAGAAATTATTATTTACGTAACTATCGCATACACACAGAATCTGCTCTCATCATAGAAGATGGCCGAGCGCCATTCCACCCTCCTGTCGACTCTTTCACGAAACCAGAGAAGGTGTGCTTGACGGTCCCATAGTGACGGTGGCTGTCAGGCGAGAGACACACACGATCTTAGTACTGTTGCAAGCAAATGGTTCCCAATCGTCCTCAGTGACAACAGATGTAATGTGTACCCGAATTTCTTCCCAGGATGATGTTGGGTTGGCCACCGAAATCTGTAGCAGATCTGACATCAGATTACTATACTGGTTTAGGCACAAGTGTTTCGGAGCACACCATTCAAAGCAAATTGTCAAGCGTGGGACTCTGCCGCAGAGGACCGCAAGGCGTTCCCTTGTTCAACCTACGGCATCGTCTGTTACGATTGCAGCGAGCACTGGATCATCGAGACTGAATAGTGGACCAGTAGAAAAGTGTCGCCTGGTCGGATGAATCACGTTTCTTGCTAATCCAGATCGATGCTCGTGTCCGGATACGACGTCATCCAGCCGAACGGCTGCTGGAAACACGCACCGCCCCAAACCGGTGGGCGCTGTATTATGTGCTATGGGGGACATTCACCTGTGCTTCCATGGGGTCTGTCGTAGTAATAAAAACTCGATGACGTCTATGGGCTACGTGAACATTATTGCAGACCATCTGCATGCCTTTATGCACGATATCTTCCCCGACAGTGATGGCATCTTCCAGCGGGGCAACTGTCCGTGTCACAAGGTCAGAATCGTGCCACAGTGGTTTGAGGCGCATGGCAGTGAACTCACTTCGATGTTTTGGCCACCAAATTTGCCTGATGTGAGTCAGATGGAAGACATCCGGCACTCAGTCGTACTCGATCTCCGTTCCCACAATTATTTACGTAATTTTCATTTACTGTGTGTACAGATCTGTTGGACAAAATGGCTATTAAACAGGTGGTCATAATGTTTTGGCTCACCAGTGTGCATACAGTGAAACAGTAGTCTGCTTAAACAGATGTCTACAAGATGATCGTGTTCGAGCACCGCATATTATTGTTACAGCCCTTTTTTGAGCAATGGAAACTTTTGTTCTTCAGGAGGAGATACCCAAGAACGTTAGATACATCTGCCTTTGGTACCCGGACTGACGTATGAGAGCACGAATGATATCATTATCTACGTCTGCAGATAACATAAATATATACCGGATGATCAAATAGTCAGTATAAATTTGAAAACTCAATAAATCACAGAATAATGTAGATAGAGAGGTACAAATTGACACACATTGTTGGAATGACACGGGGTTTTATAAGAACAAAAAAAACAAAAGTTCCAAAAATGTCCGACAGATGGCACTTCATCTGATCAGAATAGCAATAATTAGCATAACAAAGTAAGACAAAGCAAAGATGATGTTCTTTACAGGAAATGCTCAATATGTCCACCATCATTCCTCAACAATAGCTGTAGTCGAGGAATAATGTTGTGAACAGCACTGTAAAGCATGTTCGGAGTTATGGTGAGGCATTGGCGTCGGATGTTGTCTTTCAGCATCCCTAGAGATGTCGGTCGATCACGATACACTTGCGACTTCAGGTAACCCCAAAGCCAATAATCGCACGGACTGAGGTCTGGGGACCTGGGAGGCCAAGCATGACGAAAGTGGCGGCTGAGCACACGATCATCACCAAACGACGCGCGCAAAAGATCTTTCACGCGTCTAGCAATACTTTCTTTCTTTTTTTTTTAAGTATTAATAAAACTCCATGTCATTCCAAGCGTGTGTGTCAATTTTTACCTCTCTATCTACATCATTCCGTGGTTTATTAAGTTTTCAAATTTATACTGACAGTTTGATCACCCGCTAAATAGCACAGTCTGCAGACACATGTAAACTGTGTGGTGTTTGCCTCTACTTAAGCGAGTTACAATTTGAGGTTCATAACATAGCCTCAGGGGTTTCCCTCTCTCGTACTACTTGACTCTAAATTTCTGTAAATCCAAACGGTTTTGTTTTAGAAGGGTGTTTGCATGCCTATGGACCGCCCTGTATATCAAATAGTACGACAGTATCTGTTACAACATTTACTTCCTGCTGATGAGAACAGAGGAAGTCTAGAGAGATTGTCTCCCTAACCTGAAATTGCAGCCAAACGAGTGATGCAGTGGTAAGACACTGGTCTCGCATCTGGGATGGCAGTGAACTCACTTCGATGTTATGGCCACCAAATTTAGGTTTCCCACGGTTTCCCTAAGTCGCTCATGGCAAATGCCAGGATGATTGTTTTCGAAAAAGAACACTGGCGACTTCCTTCCCAAATCTCAGCACGTCCTCCGTCTCTAATGACTTCGCCGTCGACAGGATGTGAGACCCCTCTTTTCTTTGTTGACGTGGCAGATAAATATAGTCCATTTTATCTAATGTCGTGTTCAGATAATGCATTTGCGGTAGTGGGTGCGTATATCCTCAGTAATAACTACTTTATAGTTGGAAGTTAAAGGAGAGTGTCAATATTACGAATTCGTTTCCTCGTGCAGTGTAAGTACTGATTATTACTCCATTAGTTAACTCTGAGGATTGGTGGTCTAGAGGTGAAGTGTTTGCCTGGAAACCACCTGGCTGCAGGATCGAATCTCGATCGGACTGCGGATTTTTCTCTCTCCGTTTTAACCTAAACTTCACCGCAAACGATGCGAGGAGTCACCAGAAACGCAACGTGGTTCGGATTCCACGTCAAATTGTAGATCCCATTTTCCCTGTTGATTAACTGAGGTAGGTTAGGGACAAAAAAGTCGCCGAAGTGGCCTCGAGTTAAAAGACTTGCACCTCGCCACTGTGCCACAGAAATTATTATTTACGTAACTATTACTATCCGTTCGGCACGGAATGCCACTATATTGGCTCGAAAGCGCGGCACCCGGGACATGGCAAATGCGTTGTTGACATCTGAAACTAAATATGGCGAATTAGTGACCCTTCCCCCCCCCCCCCCCCATTTTTTTTTTTTACACACACACACACACGTACGAGTGCTTCCGTCGTACGAGAAGCTGCCTTATTATCCTGTTTCGCCTGCGTTAACGGAGGGCAGAGATGACTTATGCAGTTACCAAAAGGTACTGCAAAGAGAGATTGTTTTGTATCACGCCGGCCAGAGTGGCCTAGCGGTTCTAGGCGCTACAATCTGGCACCGCGTGACCGCTACGGTAGCAGCTTCGAATTCTGCCTCGGACATGGATGTGTGTGATGTCTTTAGGTTAGTTAGGTTTAAGTAGTTCTAAGTTCTAGGAGACTCATGACCTCAGAAGTTAAGTCCCATAGTGCTCAGAGCCATTTGAACCATTTTGTATCACATGCGACATAAATAATGATCCGAAAAAATCAATGTATCCATCGAAGTTTGTCTTAAATATATAGGCAAGTACAAAATGCAACGATTATTACATTGAGACGGATATCACGTTAACAGTGTTTAACATTATGGTCAATTAACGTACATGTGATTAACGAAATAGGCTATGTGCCAAATAATTTAATAACATGCCATACTTAACAACAACTTGTAACACGACTTCATTTTCAGCAAATACATTCAGCAATCACAACCAGAGCTGTAAGTTATGGAAAGTCCCCCCGTCTGCGATGACACTGAAATGTGCACCGTATGCTTCTTTCAAGCTGCGAGGTGCAAATATTAGCATGCTGTCCTACTGTGCGTTCCTCAGACAGAAAGTTAAGCAAACAGTGGGGCAACCAGTCGATCCCGCTACTGCCGGAAGATAATCTCTGGCAGTCGTCGGCCCTTTTGCACACATAACGCGGATTACTAAGCAGTTTGGCGTGCCCCTTTCTTAAGAAGCCTTCATGACGGACCAGAAGGATGTAAGGTTAGTGTTAAACGTACCCCTTGACTACAAGGTTATGAAAGTCAGATCACAAACTATAGCTGCACAAGGATGGGGCAGAAATCAGCCATGGCCTTTTTAAATGACCCCAGCAATCCATTTATTTAGGGCAACCGAGGGGTCAGACAAAAATTTGAGCCCTGTGTCTCTTGAGTGAGAGTTCAGTGCTTAACAACATCATGGTCTGCCCTCGCTGATATGTTACTATAGACTGTCAATGATAAACGTTTTTTGTTTGAAATCAATACTTCCACATCGATCGCAAAGTATCAATACAGCCTGTTTCTAAATCCTCATTAATCCGAGTGTTTACACGAACAGATGCTCAAAGGAAACAAAAATTGTGACCCGAAAAGTGACGTTGCCCTGTTACAGAAAAGCTTCAAAAAATAATGTGTTCCAGACTCCCGCATCTTCGGAGTGAACGAGCGATAAAAATTTCTTTTGATCCTGATAACTATTAAAATAATAATAAACTAACGTTTGTTGTGGTAATGATTAATGCTAGCTGCCGTTGTAGAAATGGAATAGATTGCGGTACATCAGTAGAAGAAAAGACAGGCGATTACACTTCTTTTGCCAGGCCTGGCGCCTGATAAAATGCCTTGTCTCTTAGATACTAACCAGAGTTATTAATCCACTCTCATAGACGTAGAATTTCTTCTTACGCACTTTTATGTTGCACGGGCCGGACCTCTGCTACTTTTGAAATGCTGACCATCAATATCCATCAGATCTTAGAATGTCCATTCTCATGTCCTTCCTTATCATCATTATCCACTTAAGTTGCGTATATTTACGACTACTTGATGCATTTTTTATGGGGAGATGTCTGAGTATCGTTTCTTCCTACTGGACTGGTGACATCTTACATGTTTACCTACAATGTGTTTTCCATAGTGATTCTCCCAGTACTCTATTGCATCGTATGTTCCCAGCTGCCTACATTTCAGTTATTAATATTATTGTAATGTACAGCCAAGCATCGACGGAAAATTCAATTAATGTGAATTATTTATGATTGCGGAATCTGCTGATTGCTGACTACATTTTCTTACCAGACAGCTGGAGAAGTAAAATGGTTAATTACGATAAAAGGACGATTAGCGTTTAATGTCCTGTTGGCACCGATGTGCGACGAATTAATGTCGACTACAAACTCAGATAGGGCAAGGATGGAGAACTATCCTTAATCTAGTTAGAGGAACAGCCAATGGCTCCTGTCAGATCAGCGAAGTTAAGCGCTGTCGGGCTGGGCTAGCACTTGGATGGGTGACCATCCGGTCTGACGAGCGCTGTTGGCAAGCGGCGTGGACTCTGCCCTTGCGAGGAAAACTGAGGAGCTACTTGATGGAGAAGTAGCGGCTCCGGGCTCGTAAACCGACATAACGGCCGGGAGAGCGATGTGCTGACCGCATGTCCCTCCATATCCGCATTCATTGACGCATGTGGGCTGAGGATGACACGGCGGCCTCATGGTCTGTTCCGTGGGGCTTAGTTTCGTTTTAGAGGAACCACGGAAAATTCAGTCAAGACGGGTTGACAGGGATTTGACCGTTGTTCTCTTCGAATGAACAGTTACGAATGCCGTAGTCAGTGGTAAGATCTATAGCAGCATGTGGTAAACTTTCTTTATCTATCTTTGTTTTGTCTTGATGCAGGCTTAAAGCCTAGCACAGTATCAAAGGTCGTAGCTTATGCTGATTAATTCAGAACAATGAAACCCTGAGAAGGACCTCTGCAATTTGAGAGAAACAGTTTCAGAAAATTCGCCTCCTACGTTCAAGAAGGCATAGGAATGACATCGCACAAGCCGTATAGTGCCTGTGCTATGCACTCTGTGGAAGGTGTAACTGTAGACAGCTGGAAACGGGGTTTTCCAGCAGTGGAAGACAACGCAGGCAAAAAGTGACGAGTTCTGTGTTCTGATGGCCATCGTGCCACCTGACTTATAATATCAAGAGACTTGTCGTTATTAAGAACAGTTCCTCAGATTAAAAGAACTACCTGAAGATGAATTAATTAATTAAGAACAAGAAAAGCTGTTCAATATTTCAAAAATGGTTCAAATGGCTCTGAGCACTATGGGACTTAACATCTGAGGTCGTCAGTCCCCTAGAACTTAGAACTACTTAAACCTAACTAACCTAAGGACATCACACACATCCATGCCAGAGGCAGGATTCGAAACTGCAACCGTAGCGGTCGCGTGGTTCCAGACTGAAGCGCCTAGAACCGCTCGGCCACGACGGCCGGCGTTCAATATTTAATGAGCAGTTCTACAGTGTAATACTTTCGATATAAACATAAACAAAGCGATGTTTTTTAGATACACAACTAAATAAAGAGAATGTAACTGCCAATACAGAAAGAAGAAGAAAGCACAGGTACTCAAGTGAAACGATTATTCCATCTGACTCACCGCAGAATGAGCTCATACGATGATAAAAGTAGCTGCCGTGTCAGAAGAACGAGGAAAGGAGAAAAGAAAATGTCATTTTGTAAACCGTTCTGTAGAATGGAGCAGATAGACATAAGAGCTGCTGCGTCAGTGTCGCACATCAGGAGCAACCTGAGTTTATAGCTGACACAGTCACTACACGTGCTGAATTGGCCTTGTCAGAATCTGATACGTTTCCAAGGTATGTGGAATCATCTTTGTCTTCATCATCTTCCTGGGCCGCTGAACGTGGGTGTTGTATGTTTCAAACAGCGAGCTTGACGCTCGAAGTGGTTCACAGATGTTCAATTGGATTAAGATCAGGAGAAATTGGAGTCCAGGGTGTTACTTTGACGGAATAATTACAAATCCCTATATCCGTGTAGAAAAGCTCATCTTACAGAAGATTCATCTTGGGACTCAATCGTCTTGAAATGAAGGGAGAAACATTACGGTTAATGTAAGATAGACTAAGGGGTCATTACTGAGAGAGAGCAAGCTCGGATTGGATAGGAACATGGACATGACTGTATATTGGGATTCGCCTTAAGTGGTTTAAGGGGGCCTGGACGTCATGAGGCACAAAAAATGGAATTTTTCACTTAATAGCTGTGATTATTGACGATTCTAAAAATATATGCTTTATGTTTACTACCTTATCATTACATTATCTCATTATTTAATTTTAACTCCGCTATTTCCATAGTAACTCATTTGTGTAACGTCCTTGAAGAACATATCGACTGTATTATGAGCAGGAATTTATTGCACTCAATCTTTCTGTCTATTCAAGTAGATTACTTGAGTTTACTTATGTTTCTCGCGTGAGTATGTGCTGCAAACTTGTCGTTGTGACTGCGTATTTCAATAATTTTACATTGTAAACTGTCAAAAAGCAAGACGTTTAACTGCTGTCATAAATTTAACGATAATCAACACAAGCAGGTTGTTGGAAATTGTGAAAATGAAGACTCTGTTTAGCCGCAGTGATGTGAGGTTAGGTCTAGAAGTTCACCAGGCAGTGCTTCAAAACGCAAGTTGAAACTTCTTACCGAAAATGAACAAGACGTTGGTGATGTAAATAATGAAAATGAAGGTTACATTTCAATTAGTAAGTGCAAGCTTTCAGAATTGCTTTTCTCTGCTGCTGAACGTAAATACTGCAATAGTGAAAAATGCCTTACGTGTAATGAGGACGTAAGTAAGAGAAGAGGCCTATCCAGAAAAAGTGTAGTGGAATGTTAAGTGCGTAAAGTGACGGAATGTACAATGTCATCTCCCGTAATTTGCACATAATGTAATGGGATGAATATTCGCCTTGCTTATGCCCTGAGGTGAACTGCGAAAGGAAAAAATGTAGCCCACATAATCTGTACTATGATGTATCTCCCACCGCCACCTGTCAAATTTGGTAGGTGTTATAAAAGTTTGCATAATGCCCTATCAGACGTCAGTGAAGTATCTATGCAGAAGGCAGCGAAAGAAACTGTAGATATTTGTCAATCTACTGATATTGTTGCTGCTTTGGACGGTTCTTGACAGAAGGCAGTCCATACATCACTGAATGGAGTTGTTATAGTTACCTCTGTAGAAGGAGGGAAGGTGATGGACTATGAATGTCTGACAAATCACTGGCTGGGTTGTGAAAGTAAATTAAATGAAATGTGACAAAAACTCCGAAGGTTTCAGTGGTGGTATGGAAAGCAAGAGGGTAGTCTTTATTTTTAGTAGGTCAACTGCTATAGGTGGTGTTGATGCATCTGCTCGCGCAATATTACTAAAATGGCTGATAATTTGACTTTAAATAAAAACTGGAATTCATCACTGGAAAGAAAACTGTTAAAATTAACTGGAGCAGAGGGCCATTGTTGATGGCGGATGCATCTTTGTGAGTGGCCAAATTGACTTCTAGAAAAATGCTGTAAAATTTAGAAAAGATTACATCTTTCAATACGACCACCAGTTTTGCGGGGCCGGTATCTATTATTTTCAGGGGAAACGGAATCACAACTGGGTGACAGTGGCCAGATCATTTAAAGTTCCACGCTTGCCTTCAAGTTTGCAAAACGCTTCGTGATGATCGGCAATTAATCTCGGGGACCCTGTAAGAAGTTGAAAATGAATAAATGGCAGAATGTTAACTTATTCGGCCATTGCGTCTCCACGCCACGATCCATTAAGCTCGTATTTGTCGTTGGCTATAACAATAAAGCATGTATTATATCTCTATTAGGAGAACTGTTAAAATGAGAACCCATGAGACTTGACTTATTTATATTAATTTAAATGCAAATGGTTCTAAAGCTAATGCATGACACATCACATTTATCTACAGACGAGAGAGAGAGAGACAGAGGAAGAGAGATCCAAGCAGGAACGTTCTTCACTTTCTAAAAAAAGCCCGTGGCTGATTACCGCTATATCTTTGAAATATTATTTATGGAATAATTATTACTTTTCTCAAAATTAATTTACTCAAGTTATTTAGATTTGAAGTTATTTACTGTAAATAAATAGATAAGTGCACATTTTTGTGCTTTCCGTTGTTTTTTGCTACATTAAATAAATATGAGATTACGTGAATCTTTCCATGTAATGCTTAAGTGTTCGATACATTCACTACCTTTGTGATAGCGACTCTAAAGGCTTCGTTAATGCTGTGGCTGCTAAATCGTATGATGAAACTGCAATTTAAAAAAAGTGGAATGTATAGGACATGTGCAGAAGAGAATGGGGGAAAGATTTAGGGAACTCTGCAAGGATATGAGAGGAAAAAAATTCTCTCGAGGCAAACCAATTGGTGTACAAAACAGTATCACGAAATTAGAAATAAAAAGACCTCAGAGAATGTTATGGTGCAGCCATCTGGAGGAACAGTGAAAAACTCAGTACGTGAGAAAAGCAGTTTTTCCCGTACACAAGTCCAATCCCTTACTCACTACGCAAGTTTATTGGCCTCGATCTACGAGAACGGCGTTATAACGAAACCAGTGAAAGAGCGGCTTCCACACGAATAATTGTTCTGGAAGATGCCACCGAAATATTCCCACGTCTGAAATACCGTCCACATTGCCTTCTGCTCATTCAGCAACGGTTGCAGAGTGTATGTTCTCCGATGAATCTCGCCGGACATTTTAAGATTTTTCCTTCTATAGAATAAATGCAAGCCTCCTCTGCTAATATATGTCTCGGCTAGCATGAGTTCATGTTAGATCCGCCTCCGGACAATACGCAGCAGGGAACGCTGGACTATTACCGTATGATATAATTATGCGAGTCCCGCTTACACCGCTCTGCAAAACTTAAAGACATAGGTGGAGTAACATAACGTATTAACCACTCGGTGGAAATGGTTGGTTGATTTGGTGGAGGGGACCATACAGCGAGATCATCACTCCCATCGGGTTAGGGAAGGATGGGAAATGGAGTCGGCCGATTTGGGGAAATCACAGAAAAGCTAAATCAGGATGGCCAGACGTGGGTTTGAACCATCGTCCTCCCGAATGCGAGTTAAGTTTTCTAACCACTGTGCCACCTCACTGAAACGAATGAAAGTGTGGGGACGTGTTCCTTGAGGACTCCTAGTATTGCACAGAAAGTTGAACGTGACGTGGCGTGAGGCGAGTGTGACTATAGCGCCAAATTTGGCTGGTCCCACAACACGAGGAAGTTGAATGAAATGGAAAAGAGACTGTGTGTCAATCAGTGAGCAGTTACAGTGCACTGTGGTGGTGTTCTTTATTACAGCATGACCCGGAGGCAACATTTGGATCATTTCGCACAGGGAAGAATCATTGGGAAACTGGAAGAAGGACGAAATGTGACGTCTGGAGTCCAGGAATGTGGTATTGCTCACAGTATTGTTTCAAGTGCAATAGGAGTCTTCCGAACCATAGGCAATGCTTTTTTAGATGTGGATGCGGGACTGTGGCTGATCAGTAACTCGTAGGAACTGTATTATATAGGAAAACAGATTCGATGCTTCATTAGCATCACCTTAAGATTGTCGTCGTGCGTTTGGAGTGTACAAATCGAATAAACAGAAGTTCACGGTATCCATTTCAGTATATATGGTACCTACTGAATGTGCACCAATGTTTTTAGGTCCAAGTACATTCGTTTTTCGCATATGGGCCTGATGATGACGCTAATGAAGTGTAGAAAACGATTGCTCAAATAATAACTTTTTTTAGGAAGAATTACGGCTGTAGGTATTTTTTTTTCTACTCGGAGAGAAGCTGGTAGACCACGGTGAACTAAAGTAGCAGATGACCGCTACATTGTTCAAGAGCCGGGAAAGCATCTACGTCAAAAAGCAGGTGCAGTTATAACTACATTTAACAGGACTGCAAAAAATGCAATCTCACACTCCACAGTGACACGGCGACCAGAGGTGGATGGTGTCTTTGCCCTAAAACCAGCACATCGTAGCAAAGCACGGCACCGTTTGCTTTACTGCCAAGAACGTAGGAACTGGACCAACGATGAATATGGTGGCGTGCTCTTCTCGGATGAATGTAGATTCAGTCACTCTCATATGGTGTGACGTGGGGACACGTAATGCACCCAAGGAACATTGTCGAACATGGTCGTTTTTCTGACCCAGGTGGTGTGGTGTGGGGAGGCATAATGTTGCATGGGCGTACTTACCGCTAAGTCTTTGAACACGCACACTCACCGGTGAACGTTATTGTGGTCCTGTATTCCTCCCCCACATGTGTCTTTCCACGTGTGTATTCGGCCCTGATTTCATTTTTGTGGATGACAATGCGCGAACTGTTCAGATGGAGGAGCTCTTGGAAGGAGAGGCTGTGTGAATTTGCCTTATGCTGCTGTGTAAGTCGTGTGACCTTGAAGCGGACTTTGCTGCTGAGCGAGACTGCCGGGCAACACGGGTATCGAATATATTGCTTTCCCCTACTTATACCTCCCGAGGAGATCACGAATGTAAAATTAGAGAGATTAGAGCGCGCACGGAGGCTTTCAGACAGTCGTTCTTCCCGCGAACCATACGCGACTGGAACAGGAAAGGGAGGTAATGACAGTGGCACGTAAAGTGCCCTCCGCCACACACTGTTGGGTGGCTTGCGGAGTATAAATGTAGATGTAGATGTAGACTCTCCGTGGTGATGATACGCCCTATTGAGAATCAAGGCCCACCTTTGGTAACGTCCAGAGGACCCTCATAAATTGCGGTGATTTTAGTGTAGTTATTGTCTTTAAGCAAACGTTTCAGTTCTGTTCGTCTCATTCCGTATTTTTTCAATTGCCTTCTGCACTATATTTGTAGCAGTTCTTTCTCTGTATGGTCCAAGTTTCATGAAGCTATCTTACTTTTCACTGACACATCTTGCGAATGTTACTTTCGTGCTTAAGTTCTGCAAACCATTGAGTGAGCATGCCAAGATGTTCCACTGTGGAATGACGGTTCACTTTCACGCAACATCGTAGTCGCCTGTCACAGCGAACACCACTAGTCCTGCAGTTTGCACGCAGACTATTTGCCGTGTTGCGTCACTCCACTTGCTACACCTTTCTCCCAGAGGCAAAGCGTACGCTCCACAGTGTAGAGCGTTTCAGAAACACTTCATTCGTGGTTCGAAACCCGATGATGACCTATTCTTTTATCTGAGACAGCAGAGAAAGGAATAACTTAGAAGCAAGCCGATTTGTAATTCTGCTGGATATCGTAGAGGCAGACGTTTCTTTCGGTCGTCCGATGAGCTTTCGTGGAGTCGCGCGAAGTCCCACAAATCTCTCCACGTACTGCTCCGCCAATTTACCCGAAGACGTTTGTTAGCGTACCCGATGTAGCTCTCTGCAGTCCTACGTCCTTGTGTGGATCAGAAGGGTCGCCAACTTCTGTCCGATCTATGCGACAGCGTTAAAACCGTCTCAACTCCTGTAGCACTAAGTAACTGTGGCAATCCACCTGTACTGAAATGACTCATAGCTCAGAA
Organism: Schistocerca piceifrons; assembly: GCF_021461385.2. Classification (NCBI taxonomy): domain Eukaryota; kingdom Metazoa; phylum Arthropoda; class Insecta; order Orthoptera; family Acrididae; genus Schistocerca; species Schistocerca piceifrons. The sequence continues at coordinate 312,401,181 of NC_060138.1, forward strand.
TACTAGACTGAAAAATGAACACAGCAAAATCTCCACAGTTTGAAACTGAATTTAGCCTTTCTCGCCGATAATCCCTTCAATAAACAAAACAGGATGGCATAGTAAAGGAAAAGGACACGCACAGAAACACTGCAAGTTTCCAATGGAAGATATGGAGTTTACCGTCTTTCAGCATACTTCGCAAAGGCCGCATCGTTCGTTAAGCAACACCTCCATTCCCTGCTAGGCGGTCTCTTCCTACAAGGCACTTGTACGCCCACACAGCTACAGCACTGCCTGGAAGACAGGCAAATGGCGAAGCCACACAGAGCACGGCGGCTTGCTGAGTATAAATGTACGTAGATGCCGAGCCGGTTCTCACTCCCGCACACGGATACGCGCTTGCGGGCGGCTTCGAAGCTTCCCTTATAGGAAGTACAACTTTACTGGTCGCTAAGGCGCATCCCACACTCATTTAACACACCAGCGCCATCCATAGATGCTACGACTCACCTGCTGCCATCGCGAGAGCTGCCAGCCAATGTCCGATTTCGCAACCTCGAAATTACTTCACGAGAAAATTAAACGTTTAGCCTTTTGAGCCTGTCAATAGAATTCAGGTAATTCCATTGGCCCATTCCTGTTCTCGCTAATGGCAATCTCTTCAAGGTGTTGCTACATGCCAGAACTTTTCAGAAATTTCTTTCCAGTGGGTGCTGGAAAACGTCTACGGACATGGAAAGTCACAAGCTATAGTGTCAATTCCGGCTACAACCCATTTAGGTGGGCTAGGATAAGACTGGTCCATCACTTCCAGGCTGAAGAAAACCTCCTTTCCACGGACACCTTAAACTGGTCCTAGCGTACACAACAGCCACAGGGGTGAAAAAGAGAAAGGAAACACTGTAAGAAGTACATGCTTGACCACAAACTGCACCAGTGCAATGTTCTAAATAAACTGCCAAGTGCCTCTCGTGTTCAGAACAGTATTAGGTATAGTTATAAGTGCACTATGTCGGAGCTCAGAGAATTCGAACATGGGCAAATTGTTTGTGCTCGTGTGATGGTTGCTTACGTATCCAAGCGAAGCGAAGCGTTTGATATTTCAAGGAGCACCGTATATAAGGTATATACCGTGTACAGCGAAAGTGGGGAAACATCGTCTGCTAAGTCAGGCCGCGAACGAAAATGTCTTGAGCGATCGTGGCAGAAGTTCATTGAAGAAGACTGTGACGAAAAACGAAGGGACGGCAGCTGCAAAAGTCACTGCAGAACTGAACGCCGCACTCGAGAACCCTGTCAGCACCAAAACAACACGAAGGAAACTCCATAAACTGGAAACTGCAGGGCGAGTTGGAATTCCAAAATTGGAGAAGAATTGCGCCTTTGAAGTTCTGTTTTCACCCATACATGTTTCAACGCTTGTTGTGCTATCTTCAGTAGATTTATTTATTTTCCATCTGCAAAATTTTTAGGCGTTAAAGAAATTCTTGGACAGATTATTTAGATTTATAAAATGAGCCCCGGCCGGGGTGGCCGAGTGGTTCTAGGCGCTACAGTCTGGAACCACGCGACTGCTACAGTCGCAGGTTCGAATCCTGCCTCAGGCATGGATCTGTGTGATGTCCTTAGTTAGGTTTAAGTAGTTCTTAGTTGTAGGGGCTGATGACCTCAGAAGTTAAGTGCCATAGTACTCAGAGCCATTTGAACCATTTTTTTTTTTTTTGTAAAATGAGCGATTATTATCAAATACTTTCTTTTACAGTGGTTTGCATACAGTACAGAGTTGAGCCACGTGTCACTGAGTTGAGGCGTTCTGTATTGTTTATTTTCGGTATATCTATAGTTTTTAGTTTTATGATACATTGGGAAATAAAGAGCATCTATGCACTTGTTTACGTAAGTCAATGTTTATTTATGCTAGTAGCTTTAGGTCTGCTAAGCAATCTACAGTTTGACATCTGCAAACAACAAAACGTTATTTTATTTGTCTGTTTATTATTCATTTCCGATCGAGAATCACATTGTATCGTGTTGTTTAGCATACTACTTACACTTTTTGATGTTGTGGTGTGTTTACACTGTTTGTCTCGAAATAACTTGCTTATTTCTTTCGCTTCTGTCGTTACTCACTCATATTATACGATTTGTTCACCAAGCACAGAGTTTTCGACACCATTACGCGTTGTTGTTTGTGCGTAGTGTTCATTTGTTTTGTGGTATGTTTGTTTCGGGTGTGGCCCGCGGATATGAAATGTTGAAGTGTATTATAAAACTAGAAACTTTAGACATATCGTAAATAAAATAGAGCGCCTCGACTCAGTGATACAAGTCTCAACGTTGCACTGTATGCAAACCACTGAAAAAAAAAATTGACAGTAATAGCTCATTTTACAAACGTAAAGATTCTGTACCAAAAGCTCCTATAAAGGTCAACATGTAAAAATTTCGCAAAAGGAAAATAAACAAATAAACCCACTGAAGATAGCATAAAAAGTGCTAGAACATGTCTGCGTGAAAACAAAACTGCAAAAGTGTCTTGCATAAGGTTGAATTCCTCTCCAATTTTGTTAGCAAGCACCGAAATAAAAAGAACGGCAACGTCCGCAAGATGGAATTCCAAAACCAGTCATAGATGATGCAAACGTCCGTAACAGGAAAACGTGGTGCCGAAGCCACAAAACCTAGATTATGGAGCAATGGAAGAAAGTCATTTCCTTGGATGAGTCTTGTTTTACACTGTTTCCAACTTCTCGTTGATTTTAGGTCGCAAAAGTGAAGCATGTCGGGGGTTAGGTGATGATTTTGGTGCCCGTACCATGGTATTCTATGGTCTTATTTCTACCAAAGATTGTGTGGCCATTTTGGCTGATCGGATCCGTCCAATGTTACAGTGTTTGTTCGCCCTTGGTAGAGCTGTGTCCCAAGACGACAGGGCCGCTGTTCACACAGCTCGCAGTGATGGCACAGACGAGGGGAGTAGGAGCCACGCCTCTCGCAGTCAGGGCTGGACCCAGTCCTCCCGTCCAAATCACGTACTTCTAGTAGAAGCTGTGAAACAATTTCCGCGTCTGTGGTGAGCAACAAGGAAAAAACAGCTCAGTCCATCGAGATCGAAAGAAAATCAGCCTCTAATGCTTAAATGTCAATTAATGGTTTGTGTACCAATTCGTTTGGCGTGCACCTCGAGGAGGTGAAGTGTGTCACACATCACAAGTATTTACATATTTTTCTGTTTTTAACTGTATTTACAAATTTATTCTCATACTAGCCTTCTATATATGTCCATCTATAAAACTGTTTTTTTTTTTTCGTTTTACTTTGTACTCCTAGGTTTATTTTATAGGAAACTAATTTCAAATACTCCATTCTTGTAATTTTTGCAACTTTGAAGCTCACCAGTTGCTGTGTCATTAATTTTAAAACCAGGCAATTCACTTCCTCTTTCTTGTTTTATTGTAAGAAAAATTTGATTTGATTTAGTTTCTGTACCTCGGTTTCATCACAGAAAAAGTAATGTACTATTTAAAGAAATATAACTCATTGATGTAACTCTCTGGAAAATAACTAATAAACTATGTTCATAATTATTCGGAAAGAGTATCGTTTGTTACGTTTACGTATCCAAATAAATATTCCTTTCACTTTTTTTGAGTTACAGTAAAACACGCTATTAGAAACCCGTCGTATATTCCAAATGATTGTTGTTGTTGTTTCGAAATATAACGGTGACGAAGAGTTTGAATTGTGTTTCAATGTAAAAGGAAAAAAAATGGTGATGCTAACTTACAGGTCCTTTAAATGCTAACTTCAGGAACTACCAGAAGCTAACTTCAGGAACTACCAGAAAAATCTTGGTAACTTCCATTTCTAGTGCACTTAATAGAATAGCGATAGGCGGAGGCTTCAATAAAAACATTCTGGGGAGTCCATAAAAAAGTACTGTTTTCCTCGCTCAGTTTGTTGCAAACAAGCGTGCAGTGTTTCTAAGCTTCATTGAACCCACGGGAAATCTTTGTAAATTTGTGTTCAATTATATCTACTGTTTTTATTCAATTGGATCTACCATATTATGAGTTTTATAAAACCGATCAGCCATGGGTGTCGAGTGCCAAGAGCGCACTCAGGACCTGGACTGGGGAAGGGAGAGCGACCCACAGCCCTTTTTAGTCTAGCGGCCAATGACGAAATAGTTTTACAGATTTCATGTCAAATGACTTGCTACTATTGAGTATTCGTTATATATTGTGGCTTCCTTCAAACTGGTGCTGAACTGATACATGTGTATGTTAGTCGGGGCAGAACGGGAGCTCAATTTTCAAAGATTTCTTTTTCCTTCAGGGACGTAGCCGACCCCCGCTGCGCCCTTCACAAGTGTGTATGTTGCAGTAGGATAGCTGAAATGGCAGTGTTTTGTGAAGCTTTTAGCTTGTGGTGTGAAAGAGAATGTTGTGCTCAGTGAAACTCCTGAGGGGAAACGCACATTAATACCAGAAAGGTAATAAAATCGCAGAACGGGAGGAGAAAATTTATGCTCTTAAGGTAGAGATAGAACACGCGAAATTTGAACTATGCCAGTAAAGGGGTGGAGAGGGTCGATGGGGTGGGGGAAGGTGGTATGACGTAAGCGTATACAGGGCCGGTTCGAGAACATTTCTACATTTCCCCACACAGAGGACTTACCATTTGTTTCATGTTTATGACAGCTGCTGTTATTTGTCGCTTGGGCTAAAGCATAATATAGCACAGGAACAAAACGAGAGATCTCGTGACAGTTGAAGCACGTAGCTGTAATTACAAGAGCTGGACATTTTGCAGCACAGGTAAATGTACATGGGGGAGTCCACTTGCTCAGATAATTTCATAATGATATGTCTTATTGCGTCATTGTAGTCAGATATCAGTTCGATAGCTGACGCTCTGTGGGGAGGAAGTGTCATAATTCTAAATGCGCATATCTCAAGAGTATGGGTAAAATCAACGTCCTTTTCATAAAAAAGTTCTGATCAGAGTGGAAAAAACGATCCGTAAATAAAAAAAAACAGCTTTTAAAAGCACCGGGTGATAATATAATAGCTCGCTCTGGAAATTTCATGTTTTTCACACGTCAAGTACATGTTGAATGGTCACGAGTGGGTAATCGAAAAATTTGTTTTGAACAAGCCGGAACGACCAAAGATATTGTATATCCAAAAACACTTAAATAAACTAATTTATATATAATGGAATGATGAGTATATCATTCTTTTATTCACTTTCTGTGTATGTAAGTGTCTGCTCCTTTGATATGAATCTACTTCCAGTAAATTACAAAGCAATTGGAATAGGCATTGCAACACATTCTGGGCATTACCTAGTATGAAATAAAGCAATGATTTTCATTTACGAACTTCAACTATACAACGTAACATTTGGGTGTGGGAGCTTTGCGCAATACGAAAAAAACGATTCGTTGTCCAAGCGATCGCACAGACAACAGAATCACATCGATTTTTAAAGAAGGAACATAAGAAAACTGGACATACAGATGACAAGACTACTTAATCGTGAGTAGCTCTAGCTATACATAATTGATGACGACTTGGAAACCACGACTTGAGAAAAGTGCAAACATTCTCAACTGCCTGCAAAATACGTATCACTGCTGCTGAGCCTGAGCGATGCTTACCAACTCTGAATAGAAACAATATATTTTAAGAAAGCAGACTGATATAAACGAGGTTTAATGCATTAACAATGGTCTCCACAGAAAAGGACGTGTTTCAAAGTATCCTTAAGTTTAGTGAAAAGGTTATTGACTTATTTCCTTCAAAGCTTCAAGGAAAGGCAGAAGGATGGACTCTGTGGACACCTAGATTCTCTCTCGTATACAAATGATACTGATGTTATTTTAGGAAAAGTTTATTTCATATTTAAAAATAAAATTATATGTGTTTCGCATGAACTTGGTACTGATTTTCAAATGGATGATCAATTTCGAATATGCACATGGACTCACAATTGTGTTAGCAATGAACCATTGCTGGATGGCCGAGCTCCTTGGGACGGCTGCAAGATATGATATTCGTACTGTTCCAATGAATACTATACGACGGTGAGAATGTACGTCTTATGGCCCTGACATGAAGAATGGCAAACAAAAATTAGTACAGGGCATAAGGGAATCCATCAAGACCCACAAATGGGTCACTGTGTTCTCAGGTCTGATGAAACGACTGTTTTAGGTTAAATTCATAGACACAAAAGAAAGGAAATTATTAAAAATGATTTTGCTGTCCAGCTCAACCACATATATGATTTCAACTAGGAATTAAAGGCTTCGGTCATCGCTGACCATCATCATATCACAGAAGGAAGCAATGGTTCACTCTAAAAGACAATGGGAGCACTACACTTTCAACCACTATTAAATTGATAAAGACTTCCAATTAATCTCTTAAGAATAGAGGGAAAGGGGAAATCAGTTGGTTTCTATAGAATATTGCGGAATAAAATAAAAATTAAATGATTTATTAGTTCTTTGGGAGATCCAGTTAGTTGGAAATAAATTTATGTCTTTTTTCTATCTGAGAAACAGATAGCAGCAGTGATAAAAAAATCTGAAAGTAAGCGCTTAAAAATCATCCACACAGTCAAATAGAACAATCTGAATATAATTTCAAAAATATACAAATAAATAAATTCTTTATAGATCAGAATGCTGAAGCGTGTGCTTAGAACTTAATATTTGGAAGGTTTTATTGTTGCAATACACGGGTCCCAGCAGAGTAACTTGGAAGTTTTCACGTACCGTTCTCATAACTTAATGTGCTGAGTGTCAGACAGAGAGCATGAATTAATGATTTGTGGTGATTTTAATGTTAATGTCTGGAGTCTATAGATGCTATTGACTAATTACAATTTAGTATCAATCATACATTTCCCTACTCGACTGGCTCAAGATAGTAGTACGCTAACAGATTGAATATTCGTGCAGTAAGCGTTTAATAAACACATGCAAATTTTGTGCTACATGGATTGTCAGCTCATGATGTACAGTCTATTTATCGTATACCAAATAAGCCATTAGAACTGCAGGATCAAAATTGGACTGAATCAACTGTGGCTCATTACTCATTTTGGGATTGCTTTAATAAACTGACAAATGAAAATAATAACAGTTTAACGTCAAGAAACAAACTGATTGCAAGTGAGACTGACTACTATTTTTGGACACTTATAATCGATTGCAATCGCCACATTATATTTAGTGGTTGGAGAAACGTGACACAGTACCCGAATTCGACAAAATTTATCTTCCAGCACCTTGCAGTAGTCTTACAGCCCTAGTCTTTTCTCTGAAGCTGCCCGAGTTTATGCCAACTGTCTTGCCGCAGTGGTAACACCGATTCCCGTCAGATCACCAGAGTTAAGCGCTGCCATGCATGGCTAGCACTTCGATGGGTGACCTTCCGGGTCTGCCGAGCACCACTGGCAAGCGGGGTTCGCTCTGCCCTAGCGAAACTTTCCTGAGAAGTAGCGACTCTGGTCCCGTAAACTGGCAACAGCCGGGAGAGTGGTGTGCTTGACCACATGCTCCTCTACATCCGCATCCAGTGATGCCTATCGGCTGAGGATGACACGGTGGTTGGTCGGTACTGTTGGGAGAGAGTTTTGGCCTAGTTTACGAATGCAAGTGAATCAGCTTATTATCTGTTAATGCAGAGAAATTGGTGTTCATCACATTTTTCTCCTAGTTCAGTCAGCATAGCCCTAATTTATATTTTAAAAATGTTCAAATGTGTGTGAAATCTACGAAGGTCATCAGTCCCTAAGCTTACACATTACTTAACCTAAATAATCCTAAGGACAAACACATACACCCATGTCCGAGGGAGGACTCGAACCTCCGCCGAGATCAGCCGCACAGTCCATGATTGCAGCGCCCCAGACCGTTCAGCTAATCCCGCGCGGCATTTATATTTTAGCTTAAACGAAGAGCAAACGGTGTTTTCAATTGAAGACATTGTGATTTTATTTGTGTCACACTATGTTGCATGTGAATTAAATAAAATCGGTTTTATGAAATTTTAACAGTTTATTGAAGATCATTTGTCTGGTGGGTATTGACTTATTATCTGATGTTCACATGCTGTGAGTGAAGTGTCATCTTCAGGCATTATTAAGTTTTTATCCATTGCTCTAAGAATTAAATAAATTAGCTGCACATGGGCACTGATTTACATCAATGGGGCAGTTTCAAAAATTTGTGCTGGATCACAATTCGAACCCTGGTATCTTGTTTACTAGGTAGATGAGCTGACCTCTCCACCATTCTTACTCAGTGGTCACCACAACGGCATGGACTAACCTGGCACGCCACCCGTTACACCGAATTTCTCAACTTCCGCCACACACTACAGATGCACTGCCTCTGCTCATTAGCCTCATTACCCGTTCCATCTCGCCCACTCTCGTAATATGGCTCTGAGCACTATGGGACTTAACATCTGAGGTCATCAGTCCCCTAGAACTTAGAACTAGTTAAACCTAACTATCCTAAGGACATCACACACATCCATGCCCGAGGCAGCATTCGAACCTGCGACCGTAGTGGTCGCGCGGTTCCAGACTGAAGCTCCTAGAGCCGTTCGGCCACCACGGCCGACACTCCCGTAAGAGTTCGAGCTTGGTGTGCATCTACACCGAAGGGATCATTGGCCGTCATCGCTTTAATTATATATGTAGTGTCTGATCTTTCTAGGCGCTGCAGTCTGGAACCGCGAGACTGCTACAGTCGCAGGTTCGAATCCTGCCTCGGGCATGGATGTGTGTGATGTCCTTAGGTTGGTTAGGTTTAACTAGTTCTAAGTTCTAGGGGACTAATGACCTCAGAAGTTGAGTCCCATAGTGCTCAGAGCCATTTGAACCATTTTGTCTGATCTTTTGATCCTGCAGCTACTAAGAATCAAGACACAAAGGAATTAAAAACATTAGCTGATTTGTACCAAAGGAGAAAGTTGAAAATTTGTGCCGGAACTCTTACGGGAATCGGCTAATGGGCAGGAGCGCTACAAGAGTGGTGCGTGGTATAAGTTGAGAATTTGTGTCTGAAGGAGGGATGTGCAAGGGTAGTCCGTACTGGTGTGTGACTACTGTGGCTGGGTGGCGTAGTAGTCAGTGCGTCACGCAAAAATTTTCAACTTTCCCCTTTGATGTAAATCAATGCCCATGTGTAGATAAAGCCTTTAATTCCTTTGTGTCTTGATTCAAAGTGGCTGCAGGGTCAAAATGTGCCTGTTCTTTCGGACATATATAATTTATGCTTTTTACGTTTGGGGAGTTCTCTCTTATGAAATGTTATATAACCACAATCTCTTTCGTCAGATTCTGTGCTCTTTGTTTTTGTTTGAGAATCGCAAATACAAAACTGCATGTACTTTTTGATAGGAGCTGGATTTGGTTCCCCTTATTAATTTGCCTTATTATTTTCTCCTACTTCCTTGAAAAGTTGGAATTTGTAATGACAATCAACCTATTAAACTGTAATATATTTATATGTAATGTGTTGTATGATTGCATACTGTTGTAAGCCATTACAGGGCTCTTTATTAACAAATAAATTATTGTACTTAGATGTCAATTGTCACTGGAAAGTTTTGATAGTATATAACTTTGATGGAAAGGTTGGCAATGAATGTCACGTATGTACTCTGATGACTGATAACAGGATATGTGCCTCCATCTGTTAAATGGTATTAAAAGCTTTAAACCAAGCGAACTTTCTTTCTGTAAATATTTTCGTGGTGCGAATCGAAAGTGCGCAAGTTTGTACGGCGGGTCGAAGCGCGGCAAGATTGTCTGGTATTTTTGGAAAAATTGTAGTAATTCATTACTGGAAGTATTCTACCGGGGGCGGACTGTCGGTGGTGTGAACTGTGAGACAAGCGCAGACGGGGAGATTTTGAGATTCCAACCGATTTAACGCATACTCCTAGTGACTTTCCGCCATTGCTACGACTACTGTTTCAGCCAAGACACGAAGTCGTTTCGATTTCACCAAGCTCCTGTAGACTGCAGTGTTGTACGGTTATGGTTTTGTCCGTACAAAAATAATAATATCCGTACGAACGGTTCTCATGTGTGTCTTTACTGACTAGCAGAAACAGTATCCCGTCACAGACTGGTTAACCCCTTATAATCTCATTGCTGACCATGAAGTATGTGCTTACAATGATAACTGAGTAATTAGACTGAATTTTTGAGCATTAATCTATACTAGTTTAGCACAGAAACAATTAACTATATCACTGAAATGAAAGTATCTGGGTGGTAATGGCCGCGCGGGGTAGCCGTGCGGTTTAGGGTGCCTTGCCACGGTTCGCTAGGTCCAAGGCGCTTTGCCACGGTTCGCGCGGCTCCCCCCGTCGGAGGTTCGAGTCCTCCCTTCTGCATGGGTGTGTGTGTTGTCCTTAGCATAAGTTAGTTTAAGTTAGATTAAGTAGTGTGTAAGCCTAGGGAGCGATGACGTCAGCAGTTTGGTCCCATAGAACTTACCACAAAATTCCAATTTTTTGGGTGATTAGGCCGTATCATTTTCCTTCCAGCTTTTTCCTCCACGCTCGACGTATCAACCCATCTGCTGGAATCTTGTTCAGGAGTCTATGCGTGTCTCCTGTTAGATTAACGCTACCGAAAATTGGTGTCGCGTTCATTTATGAAAGGGTGTTTTCCCGCACTTCTTCCAAAGAAGTGGAGTCATTGCACAAAATTCTTCCGGCTACTGTTGGGTAGGCCAGATAGCACGTAATGCGGGAGAGGAGGACTGGAACTGGGTGCACTCAGTCTCGTGATGCCGGCTGAGGAGCTACTTGGATGAGCTGTAGCGGCACCAGGTCTCCTCAACCGACATCGCTCGAGAGGGCAGTTTGCTGGAGCCACGCCTCCCCATGCCGCGTCTCGATGGAGCCCTTGGTGAGGATGACACAGCAGCCAGTCGTGATCGATTTGCACATCTGTGGCCAGAACGGTGGCGCTTTTTCTCTTTTTCGGAACAAGCGCGGAAAAACATCTTCTTATTAAGTGAATGTGACACTGGTTTCGACGCTGTTCGGGTAATAGGGGGCACTAGAAGACTCCTGCAGAAGACCTCAGCAGAGGAAACGTCGGGTGCTGAGGAAGGAGTTGAAACATGATGCGGCATAACCACCAAAAGATGTTACCCCCCAATTACAACGTTTGCGCAGGGGCGTACCCGTATCCGTGCTCGGGTGCCAGAGGGATCGGTTCTGGGACCCGTATTGTACAGTTTGTATACTATGGACACACCCACAGCCACCCTGGTGCACACCGAACAATATGCTGACGACGCAGCCTTCTACACACGCAATGTGGACAAGGACCTGGTTATTCATAGGCTACAAAGGGTTAGAGATGACATAGAAACTTGGGACTGTCATTAGCGAGTCACCATCAACTCAGAGAAGACACAGGCTATGCTGTTCACCCGGAGGCTTGGGAGATGCAGACCCCCTCAACGCCGTCAGACCCTCCACCTTCATCTACACGGAACCCAACTACCCTGCCACAGAACCGCTACGTACCTTGGCGTGACCTTGGACTCTCGCCTTACGTGGAAGCCTCACATAGACGAGGTCCACATCTGTGCTAGAATGTCCATCCTCTACCCTATCCTGAGCTCAACCAGCTCCGCTCCCTACTCTATAGGGGTAAATGCGTACAGGTACTTATATGGCCAGTAATGGAATATACGTGCCCTGCTTGAGGATACGTGACCAAGTACATCGGGACAAACTCCAGAGGCTGCAGAACCACGCCCTCAGGAGGGCGCTGCATCTACCTTGGAGGGCGCTGCATCTACCTTTTTGAGTTTCCAACAGACGATCTGCACCCTGCTGCTGAAATCCCCTTTCTCAAAGAGCGTTTCCAAGAACCGGCAAGGATTTTCTATGAAAACTCTGCCAGATTTGGAAACGACCTCATCCACTCCCTAGGACGGTATGACATGTCCGCGGCAAGCACAAACGTCCAATGACGACTAAGTCGAAGGGAAAAATCCCCATGTCCAATTCCTAATTCCGTTCCTTCACACTTAAAAATCAATCACCTCACCAACCTCAGGCAAGTGCCAGACACATACAGTCTAATCATCACAATACACAGACATCCCAAAATCATAGGAAAAAAATCACTCACACAAGTAAACAAGTGGAGTAAACACCAAAAGGCTACACACTCCGCCACACACTACCCCAAAGAGGAGAAAGTACTAGATGAGTGAGAGAGGGGCGTATCGAGGGTGCGGCGAGATAGGTTCAGCCGAGGGTGCAGAGAGAGTGAAAAAAAAAGTTAGTCGGCTCAAGAATTAACTGGGGGAGGTACAGATGTACGTGAATTGTTGAAGTCCTCGTGTTTTTATTTTCTGCTTACGAGAAGCTTCACCTAGGCCCTTTCCTGTAAACCCACCGTATTTTCACAGTATCTCTGTTACAGTGTCGTTTCGTCCAACAGAACCCTAAAGAGACGACTGATATCGAACGGACGTCTGTCTTTAACGTGGTTGGTGAGGCAACAGTGCGCTTGGTTCACACAGCTGACACCTACTTTTCTCTTCGATACCGCAGTACCTCAACGGTTGGTGAGTAGGTGCAGAAGAAAATGCGCGGTTTGGTGGAAGTCTTCTAATTTTTGCCGATTTCTGTCGACTGAAGACCAAAGTGAGACAAAGCCGGAAGCAAACGGAAAAGTTGGGGGGGTATGTATTGTAATTTACCAAATCCTGTAAAGATACTGATGCAGCTGCGCAGGTTAACGAAACAGCTGCTTTCAATTTGCAGGTAAAAGAGCTGTCGATGAGCATCGACAAAGCTTTACAGCTGGATATCTTGAAGTCTTTGTTCCAAAGTAACGGCTAAGATACGCTTATCGAAATATTTAAATAGCTTTGAGGATATTTAAGACGGTGCCAGTGACTGCTTACTTAAGGTCGAGTGTGAGTGAAAGCAGACTATCAAAACAGTTATTTTGTCGATGGAGTAAGACACAGCTGCTGAACCTTACGTCAATGACTTTATTAATGATATTGTTTTGCTCAAAGCAAGGGAACACAAAGGATAATTGTAGTAAAACACAGTTACTCGAGAGGGATATTTTCGCAACTCTTAATTATAACCTCTTTACTTTGGTTTTTAATTAAAAATTAATACCTTATTTATACGAGGGCAGTTCAATAAGTAATGGAACACATTTTTTTTCTGAAACAGGGGTTGTTTTATTCAGCATTGAAATACACCAGGTTATTCCCCTATCTTTTAGCTACACAACACTATTTTTCAACGTAATCTCCATTCAATGCTACGGCCTTACGCCACCTTGAAATGACGGCCTGTATGCCTGCACGGTACCATTCCACTGGTCGATGTCGGAGCCAACGTCGTACTGCATCAATAACTTCTTCATCATCCGCGTAGTGCCTCCCACGGATTGCGTCCTTCATTGGGCCAAACATATGGAAATCCGACGGTGCGAGATCGGGGCTGTAGGGTGCATGAGGAAGAACAGTCCACTGAAGTTTTGTGAGCTCCTCTCGGGTGCGAAGACTTGTGTGAAGTCTTGCGTTGTCATGAAGAAGGAGAAGTTCGTTCAGATTTTTGTGCCCACGAACACGCTCAAGTCGTTTCTTCCATTTCTGAAGAGTAGCACAATACACTTCAGAGTTGATTGTTTGACCATGGGGAAGGACATCGAACAGTATAACCCCTTCGGCGTCCCAGAAGACTGTAACCATGACTTTACCGGCTGAGGGTATGGCTTTAAACTTTTTCTTGGTAGGGGAGTGGGTGTGGCGCCACTCCATTGATTGCCGTTTTGTTTCAGGTTCGAAGTGATGAACCCATGTTTCAGCGCCTGTAACAATCTTTGACAAGAAATTGTCACCCTCAGCCACATGACGAGCAAGCAATTCCGCACAGATGGTTCTCCTTTGCTCTTTATGGTGTTCGGTTAGACAACGAGGGACCCAGCGGGAACAAACCTTTGAATATCCCAACTGGTGAACAATTGTGACAGCACTACCAACAGAGATGTCAAGTTGAGCACTGAGTTGTTTGGTGGTGATCCGTCGATCATCTCGAACGAGTGTGTTCGCGCGCTCCGCCATTGCAGGAGTCACAGCTGTGCACGGCCGGCCCGCACGCGGGAGATCAGACAGTCTTGCTTGACCTTGCGGCGATGATGACACACGCTTTGCCCAACGACTCACCGTGCTTTTGTCCACTGCCAGATCACCGTAGACATTCTGCAAGCGCCTATGAATATCTGAGATGCTCTGGTTTTCCGCCAAAAGAAACTCGATCACTGCCCGTTGTTTGCAACGCACATCCGTTACAGACGCCATTTTAACAGCTCCGTACAGCGCTGCCACCTGTCGGAAGTCAATGAAACTATACGAGACGAAGCGGGAATGTTTGAAAATATTCCACAAGAAATTTCCGGTTTTTTCAACCATAATTGGGCGAGAAAAAAAATGTGTTGCATTACTTATTGAACTGCCCTCGTAATTTATGATCAACAATCAAAATCTGCTTTTTATTATACGTCATACTGAAACCAATATACAGTATATACCATAAACAATAAGACATAGGTTTCGGTTTACTTTCATTTTTTAAAAGTTTACACAATTTGTACTTCATTTACTAGATTGATACTTTTTGTCTGTTGTCCAGTATTTTCCTTCAATACACAAGTAATATTTTTCGACAATGTTCAGTTTTATTAAACATGCTTACAATGGCAAAAAGTTGCTGAATCTGCGTAGGAAGATTGTAGAAAAATAGTTTTATGTATGTGTGGGGGAGGGGGAGGGGGAAGGGTCGTCGTCTCATATCTGGCAGTTCTGCTAGGGGTTCAGACTACGAAAGCCTGTGGACTTAAATACCTACTTCACTGCTGTGTAGATAAATGCGTGCTTGTGCCTGTTGCCGTTGGAATCTTCAAAGTAAGAGATGCCATTTGCGTTTTGGTCTGATGTCCTAAAGACTGTTTATTTATTACAGTGACATTACACCTATTAACTTTTGTGTTAATAATAATACAGACATCAGGAATACGTATTTGCGACAGGGAGGAAGTAATTCCTCTGGAGAGAGTTCCAAAAGTTCAGTAAGAACAGCGTTTGTGAACAGTGATAGCAATTCCCAAATATATTATGAAACCAATGAGAATAAATAATTACACGTGAAGCTGCTCTTTGCGGTACACACTACGACACCACAAAAATCCAGTTCCGTAAGCACTTCAGAAAGGTTCAAAGTAACAACCTGTCAGAGTTTCCTGTCAAACATCTGAAAAAAAAAGAATTTTACATTGTTATAGTGTGTCACATGTTGAACAACTATCATTTGAAATAACGGCTTCAGAAATCACTAATGAAGAACTAATTAATATTTAAAGCACGGTGGTTCATGTTATTCAGCACTGACAGCGAGACTGTTGAGTAAAATAATTTTCTGTGTTTTATTTAACACTTTCCTCACGATTTATTCGAATTCACATTCCGCTTTCATTTATTGGTCCGTGTGGAGCAAACTGTATAGAGATAATGACTGGCGTAATGACTTTCGTATTTCGCAATAACCTGTGCTTTCGAGAGGAACACATTTCACGTCACAAAAGCAACGTCCCTTAACAGTTATGTATTTGGTATTACGGTGTAAAACATACAAATTTCCTTTTCTTGTAGACAAGAAAGCATTGTTATAACCACCACAAATCGTTTCAACTACAAACAGGGCTCTCTTCCTTAATATTTTCCATTTTCAGATATTCGGGGTTAGGCTGAAAAAGGAAATCAATCCAAGTGTTCTACAACTTCTCGTTCTGCTCTCTTAAAAATAGGATTAAACACACCAAAAATAAATAAATAATAAACAAATTGCCGATTATGACGTCGCTAGGGATAGTGAGCGATTTTGACGCGGTTTACAGGAAACTGCGAAGTAACTACGTGCTTCCAAATGATTCGCTGAACTATTGCGTGACGTTCAGTCTTTTTTCTTGGTGTGATAACACTTCTTATGATATTTTCTTGTGCAACGTATTGTTTAGAGAAATATTTGCAATGGCAGTTTCCGCTTATCCGACAGACATAATTTGCATTTGTACCATGAAGTTCAACGGACTGGTACAAACTGCCATGACGTCGTGCATTAGTACACGTAAATGCTTTTAACGTACTGAATGACTTACTTTTTAAAACAATTTATGCCCCACCGGCCATGAGATTAGCCTAATTTCCGTAATAGGGGGATTAGTATCACTGTCGAAGCATTTAAGCTGGCGTGAATGTGCCACCACGTTGTACACGCTTGCCAACTGAGTAAGTGAGCTGGAAAGCGGAAAATTAGACATCCATCCAGTCGAATGGTTTCCGGATAGCATACTGGAATGCTACATATTTGATGAATTGCGCCACAAAATCAACTGAAGTATGTACATATAATCAGGAAAACATGTATTCGTCATGCGCTGTTATGAAAATGATCTAAAATAGTTTTGTGGCCCGTCAGAAGACATAATTAAATTAAGGATTTGCGATGGCGAAGGCAACCACCCACAAATACTTTCGAAAAAGCTTTACTTTATCGTCATTATCGGTTTCGGGCTATCATGTCCATCTTCATATGATTACACTTGTCTTAATAGAGTATTCCTTAGCAGCATGTTGTCTGCTCATGCAAGCAGTTTTAGTGGAAGTTGTTTTGTTGTTGCCACCTAATGTATTCCTGGGAGGAAGCACACATATATCGCCGACCGATGTGGTCGAGCGGTTCTAGGCGCTTCAGTCTGGAACCGCGCGACCGCTACGGGCGTAGGTTCGAATCCTGCCTTGGGCATGGATGTGTGTGATGTCCTTCGGTTAGTTAGGTTTAAGTAGTTCTAAGTTCTAGGGGACTGATGACCTCAGATGTTAAGTCCCATAGTGCTCAGACCCATTTGAACCATTTTGAACACATATATCACATAGACAATATGGCTCTGAGCACTATGGGACTTAACTGCTGAGGTCATCAGTCCCCTAGAAATTAGAACTACTTAAACCTAACAAACCTAAGGACGTCACACATATCCATGCCCGAGGCAGGATTCGAACCTGCGACCGTAGCGGTCACGCGGTTCCAGACTGTAGCGCCTAGAACCGCTCGGCCACCAATACCGGCTATCACACAGACAACTGTGCCACATTTCTTGTAAGCAACAACCGTTAGTATGGCTAGACAAATCGTTTCTTATTTTGTTTAACATGCTCCTCTTCTCGGAGACAGGGCATCGGCAACTGTTGTTAACAGACAGCAAGTTCCCAAATTTATTAAATGGGAGTTTCAGTTGCAGAAAACAAGACAGAACTTCAGGTATGATGGAACTGTCCGGCAATATGGACTATGTGGTTTCTCATCCGTAGAGCGGTGCTCGATACAGGGAGGCACATGATCTAATGTTCACGTGATGCTCTTTGCGAGTTAAGCTCGTCTTCATAAATTGTGTGAGTTGTTTTCGTAATTTGACAAAATTTTTGGAAGCAAGTTTTAAAAAATATGAAATAGTTATCGGAACTGTACACCAACGATTA
Organism: Schistocerca piceifrons; assembly: GCF_021461385.2. Taxonomy (NCBI): domain Eukaryota; kingdom Metazoa; phylum Arthropoda; class Insecta; order Orthoptera; family Acrididae; genus Schistocerca; species Schistocerca piceifrons. The sequence goes on from NC_060138.1 coordinate 312,418,789, forward strand.
AAACCATGCAATTCTGTAAAATAAAAGAGTGGAAGATCGTTATGCATTTGCTCGATTTTTAGCTATGGATACAGTTGTTACGTTGTGAAGTCCAATACGACACATCGGTCCATGTGGAATACAGGGTATTCCATAAAAGTCATTATGCAGGTGCTGAGAACAAAGATTAGACTTATGATTTTTGCTCATAGATGAATATAAAACGAATCAGGTCTGCTACATAGACAAATAATAGTTTCAGAACTTTGTCTGAAGTAAATAAACGTACAATACATTGCAACTATACGATAGCACAAAAGAGGAGGTGCTTTCCAAGCAGAGAGGTGTCACTGAATTTCTTTTGGAGGAAAACCAGAGAATCGCAAGTGTTCATAGGCGCTTGCAGAATGTCTTCGAATACTGAGCAATGAACAAAAGCACGGTGAGTCATTGGGCGAGGCGTGTGTCATCAACGCAACAAGATAGCGCAGACTTGTCCGATCTCCCGCGTGCTGGCCGACCGCACACAGCTGTGACTCCTCTATTGTTGGAACGCGCGGACACTCTCGTTCGAGCTAATGGACGGATCACAATCAAACACCTCGCTGCCAATTGGACGTCTCTATTGGTAATGCTGACCCACTCGTCCTCTAGTTGGGGTACTCAAAGGTGTGTGATCGCTGGGCTAGTCGCCGCCTGACAGAAGACCGTAAAGAGCAACGAAGGATCATCTGTGCGGAAATCTTACACCTTACGAAGTTTATCGTGACAACTTTCTACCCAACATCGTCACAGGCGGTGAAACATGTGTTCGTCACCACGAATCGGAAACAAAACACAATCCACCTGTCCTCTGGAGAAAAGGTTCAAAGCCGCATCAGCAAAGTCGTGGGGCAATGGTCTTCTGGGTTTCTGAAAGGGTTATTCTATTTTATGTCTGCCCTCTTGGTCTATCGATAAACACTGAAGTGTGTTGTGCTACTCTCAAGAAACTGAAGAAACGACTTAAGCGTGTTTGTGCCACAAAAATGGAAATGAACTTCTCCTTCTCCATGAAAAGGCAAGGCCTCTCACAAGTCTGTTCACCCGAGAGGAGCTCAAAGAAGTTCTTTGGACCGTTCTTCCTCATTCATCCTACTGACCTGATCTCTCACCTTGGGATTTCCATCTGTTTGATCCTATGAACGATGCACTCCCCGGGAAGCAGTACGTTCTTGACGGGGAGATTCTTAATGCAGCAGGACGTTGGCTCGATATCGACTAGTAGACTGCTACCACGTGGCCATACGGCTCTCCCAGTAAGGTGGCGTAAGGTCATCGCACTGAACGGATATTACACTGAAAAATAGCGTTTTGCAGCCAAAAGAATGAGGAATCCTGAATAAAACCAACCTGCTTTCAAATAAAAAAAAAAAAGTGTGTTGCATTGTTTATTGAACGAACCTCGTGCCTTCACTATTCAGTTCTTTCCACAAACATTTGAAATTCGCAGTAGATGGTTCAAATGGCTCTGAGCACTATGGGACTTAACAACTGAGGTCATCAGTCCCTTAGAACTTTGAACTACTTAAACCTAACTAACCTAAGGACATCACACACATCCATGCCCGAGGCAGGATTCGAACCTCCGACGGTAGCAGTCGCACGGTTCCGGACTGAAGCGCCTAGAACCGCTCCGCCACGGCGGCCGGCAAATTCGCAGTAGAGAATGAGGTCACAAAGCATACATTTCCTCCAACAAAAATAACTTCAGCAAGCACAGACAACACACACGCTCAGATATAACAATTGACAACTCATCACGCCATCCCGTGGCATCCCGCTGCACACAAGCACGTTGCCTTTAGGCCCGTGCAACACATAGTACACTCATTTGACTTATCACGGCACTGCACTGAGAGTTTTTTAAACCTTGTCAAGGAACAAGAGTGGCAGGATATGTATAGTGCCGATAACATAGATGATAAATATAATGTTTTCCTTAAAACATTTCTTATGCTCTTTGAGAGTTGGTTTCCATTAAAACGTTCTAAACGGGGAACCAGCTGTAATGGGCATCATGGTTGGCTGACTAGTGGGATAAGAATATCATATAGAACAAAGCGGGAATTATATCAAAATGTTAGAAGTAGTCACAATCAAGCTGCAGTAGCCCATTACAAACAGTACTGTAAGGAGCTTAAAAATGTTATTAAGAAGGCAAAGAGTATGTGGTATGCAAATAGAATAGCTAATTCACAGGATAAAATTAAAACCATATGGTCAGTTGTGAAGGAAGTGTCTGGTCAGCAGCACAAGATTGACGATATAAAGTCAGTTCATAGTAAAAATATTTCTGTTACTGATAAATCAGATATATATACAGTACTTAACAATTATTTTCTGAACATTGCTGGTGAATTAAATAAAAATTTAGATTCTACAGGGAATCATATAACTTTCTTGGCAAATCCTATTCGAGATTGATGTCTGAAATACTCCTCTGTGATACAAACAAGGGGGAGATTGAGTCAATAATTAAATCACTGAAGACTAAGGACTTTCATGGTTATAATGGTGTGCCTTGCGGAATATTAAAGTACTGTGCTGCACATGTTAGCCCTGTACTTAGCCATATTTGTAGTTTTTCCTTTACGAATGGTCAGTTTCCTGCACGATTAAAATACTCAGTAGTGAAGCCTCTTTCTAAAAAGGGAGAAAGAGATGATGTAGACAATTTTAGATCTATTTCTATGCCATCAGTGTTTGCTAAAGTTATTGAAAAGGCTGTGTATGTAAGGATAATTGATCATTTTATATCACATGATTTGCTATCAAATGTACAGTTCACCTTTAGAAGTCGCTTACAACTGAAAATGCTATATTCTCATTGCCCTGTGAGGTACAGTATGGGTTAAACAGAAGGTTTCGAACGCTAGGCATATTTTTTGATTTAACGAAGGTATTTGATTGTGTTGATCGCAAAATGTTGCTCCAGAAGTTGGACCATTACGGAATATTGGGAGTAGCTCACAATTGGTTCACCTCTTACTTTAGCAACAGACAGCAAAAGGTCATTACTCACAATGTTACGAATGGCTGTGATGTGTGGTCTGAGTGGGGTACTGTCAAGTGGGGGTTGCTCAGGGATCAGTGTTGGGGCCACTTCTGTTCCTTATTTATATAAATGATATGCCCTCTAGTATTACGGGTAACTCTAAAATATTTCTGTTTGCTGATGACGCTAGCTTGGTAGTAAAGGATGTTATGTGCAACATTGGCTCTGTTTCAAATAGCGTAGTTGATGACCTAAGTTCAAGGCTTGTAGAAAATAAACTAACGCTAAATCATAGTAAGATTCAATTTTTACAGGTTCTGACACACAATTCACCAAAACCTGACGTTTAAACTTCGCAGAACGGGCATATGATTAGTGAAACTGAACAGTTCAAACTTCTAAGTGTTCAGATAGACAGTAAACTATCGCGGAAAGCCCACGTTCAGGATCTTGTTCAAAGACTTAATGCTGCCATTTTTACTATTCGAAAGGTATCTGAAGTGAGTGATCACACGACACGAAAATTAGTCTACTTTGCTTATTTTCATTCTCATATGTCGTATGGTATTATATTTTGAGGTAACTCCCATTCTAAAAACATATTTTTGGCTCAGAAACGGGCGGTTCGGGCAATAAGTGGTATAAGTTCACGAACCTCTTGTCGACCCCTGTTCACAAGTCGGGATATTTTGGCATTGGCCTCTCAATATATATATTCCTTACTGTCATTTCTTGTTAACAGTACCAGCTTATTCCCAAGAATAAGCAGTTTTCACTCAGTTAACACTCGGCAGAAGTGAAACCTGGATTTGGATCGAACTTCCTTAACTCTTGTGCAGAAAGGTGTGGAGTATACTGCTGCATCCATTTTCAATAAGCTACCACTAGAGTTAAAAAATCTTAGCAGTAATCCACGCGCTTTCACATCGAAAGTGAAGAGTTTCCTCATGGGTCACTCCTTCTCTTTTGTCAAGGAGTTCCTTGTAAAAGTAAACTGATTCTTGTTGTATTGTTGATTGCGTTTACTTAAACTTATGGAGTGACATTTTTCGGGTTCATGAACATTTTATTTTTATCTGTTATTACTTTTATGTTGTAATTTCATGTAGTGACACGTATCATGACCTTCGAGATTTGCTCCTCAATTTGGTCCTACGGAACTTGACGTGTAAATAAAATAAAAGAAATAAAACAGCATTAGTGAAAAGTATTGCCGTAAATAATTGCTACACAGCCAAGACAAATGATAATTTGTACACAAAAATAAGACAAATTGACACACTAATAAAGAAGAGAAAATATTATTGCCATCATCCCATACCTAGGCCCCATATTATAAACATTGCGAACCCATCACAAACAGGTAACACTACGCTTCCAGTTATCCTGCCTACTTTGTAGGGAAAACAGAAAGAAATTTCAAAATCCGTTTCCAAGAATACACGAGTGCTTTCAGACTCAATCAGTTTCAAAAATCAGTTACTGCTCAGCATACACTAGAAACCAAACACATCATCAACAGGACAGGAAATACACAATGGAGCCTATGGTGAGACACTAACTTTGTTCGAACAGCTGGAAATATACTTCCACAAAGTAAAAAATTCTGAATCTATGTCAAATGAACAGGCAGATTTCGCTAGCGACAGCTACTTTAGTAATTTTAAAAACTTATTTTACAGTTTATTTCTTTCACATGTCACCTTCTTAAAACTCAAATCTCTGACACTATGTGATAAACTTCATCTTCGACCGAATCAGGTAAAACTACGTCTGTCACGCGCTTTTAAAATGTGTAAACATTTTGAGCGAAGAGATGTGCAACAGAGAAAGAATTAACCAAGATATGCCAACCTCTAAAGGTTAAAATTGTTCTTTCTTGTTTGTTCTGTAAGTTTTTCACTGTTTTTTTCCCACTCTTTCTCACACATTTTCTGCACTTGATTAGCGGAATACAAAACCTAACATCTGATTTTCTCATTACAGGAAAATGAACTTCACCTCACTTACGAGCGAATGTAAATTATACATTAGACGATTTGTACCTGAAGATCGACCCACAGGGTCCGAAAAACATTGTGCAATTTAATAAAATACGAAAAAAATGTAACTGAAGGCGTTTTTATTCAAATTTCGTATGTCAGTTCTATTAAGAGTTTAAATTAAGATCAATCTCATAGCTATATTTTGTGTTCATAAAATTCGTTTTTGCCTAATTTACATTATTTTTTTCCATTTTTACAACCATGTTCCATATTTTTCAGCTATTTCATATTGGCCTCCAAGTGCAACCTTTTAAAAAACTTTTTTCAGTGCTAAGTTTTTTAAACTGTATTGAGAGAAGTACAAGTATTTATTGCCGAAGAGCTGAAGTTTATCATAAAGTGTGTTTGAGAGCTAAGAATGAGTGCAGTTTGCAATACAACTATAAAAGGAAATGGTCTTCCGCAATATTCGAACTTTTTTCGTTGCCTGTTTTTACATCCAGGGCAGATGACTGGCAACTTGTCGTGGATATAAATATGTTATTATTCAAGTTCAGCTGCCATTTGATAGAACTGTTAACAAGAGTTGCGGATGCTGTATTTCCGAGATAAGTAGTGTGCCCAAATCAAAGAGATTAGAGGCCACTGGGAAAGATCAACCACGTGCTACAGCCCAGTACCAATACATTATCTTACCCTAAGTGTCCCAAGAAGCAGAACCGGCACACCGGCAGCGCTAGCTGAAGGTGTTTTGGTTCACGCATCTACCATCTGACTGTTACCACCGGCTTCGAGAGTTTGCACTGTGTGTCCTACGACCCCGTACCGAGTCAAGATAGCCGCCGAGTCGGTTGCATTGTGATGTGGCTCAGCATTCAGATGCAGTTTTCTCGGTAAAAATTTGATTGTGGACAGTGATATTTAATTCTCGGGTACCGGGAGTTTTATCTTACATAGTCCGTTCTCTTTTGCTCATTAGGTACTGTAAATAAAACAGAGAGAGTGATTAAAGTACTTCTAGTGCGCTCGTCGTGTGCAGCGCGTCAACGGCGCGCTGGCCGTCGACGTCAGCAGTAGTGGCCACCAGCTGTGTTCCCTGTTGTTGATAAACAACCCCCTGCCTACGCTCGGTCCTAGATTTCAGCCGACGAAGTAGCGACACCACCACACCAGAGGCCGACGGAAGAAGAAGGAAAGCATTGAGTAAGACGCTAGCCTGAGCCATCAACTTCATACCCGGAACGGAACACATGGAGGAAGAACTTGTGTCTGTGTCCCCCAGTCAAAAGATAGCAGCCATAGACAAAGTACTGAGCGAAATAGGAGTAGAGTTAAAAGCTAAGCATGTTTCATCTGTTCTGTTAACCGTCATTAGAGACAAAGTGTTTCCCTTAGCTTTCCAACTAACTAGCCTTGAAGCTAAACTGTCCTGCCTAAACGATAAAATAGGCGATTAAGACTTGAACTACAGAGAGCATCGAATACAGTCAAAGACTTACAAATACAATTTGCAAGAGAAGGTTGAGAAATAAGAGGACGAAACTAGGGAACTCAGTGTATCGAAGTAAGACTTGCAACAACAAATTAGAGAATTAACTAATAAAGTCACACAACAAGAGCAAACACAAGCACGCACACTGACATATGCTGCCGCCTGAACAATAAAGCCCAAAACCAAAGAGGCTCGAAGAACAGAACAGGTTAAAACAAAACAGGCCACAACCCTATGTATCAAATCAACAGGAAATTAAGACGCCAGAGCTGTTCGACAGACAGTCACCAAGAACATAAATCCCATAAAAGAGAATATACATATCAAGTCAATAAAAACCACCCAGACTGCAGTTACAGTAAAAACGGAAACACAGGAGGATTGTCAAAAAATAATAGAGAAGACTGAAGACCTGCACACCATTGTCTGCGAAGAACCACGAAAAAGCAGGCCACTCGTGGCACTATATAACGTACCAGATGCACTTACCGACGAGGAGTTTATAGGAAGACTTTACGAGCAGAATCTAAGCGGTGACACCACGAAAGACGACTTCGGCAGAGAAGTCAAAAGAAGGTTTAAAATAGAGCCTTTCAGTCACCAGATACTGGAGATCAGCCCACACCTGTATAGAGTCCTAACACGAAGACAGAGAGTCTACATAGACTTCGAATCACTCTCTGTGAAAGACTATACAGTAGTAAACCAGTGTTTCAAGTGTTGTGTCCTAGGACATACGACAAAAACCTGCAGAAAGGCCGACGCTACGTGTGCCAAGTGCTGCAACCAAGGACACAAGCGCACTGAGTGCACGTCCGAGGTTTGTGTCTGCATCCCCTGCAAATACAGAGGCCGCGTCTGCCATGAAACAAAAGGAGGTGATTGTCAGACCTATAAACAATTGCGTGACCGGATCCTGGACAGTATAGACTATAGCAGCTAAAATCGTCACAAACATGAGAAACACGAACATTCAAAACCAATCATCCTTAACACATAAATACAAATCACTATCCACATAACAGAGAAGCTACCAAAGAGCAACTCCCTGGAGAAGACAAATGAATCTTCAGCCGGAGAATTACGATAATGAACTCATCCGGCCCCTAACACACTCAACGACGTTACAGGATAACTGTATTAATACGATAGAATATATACATGACATGACAATCGGTGGCTCCATCCACTACGAGGTGGCAAAGCAAATTAAAAGACAATTACGCCACTGAATAAACTTCCAAATAACATTAACGCAGAGGATAGATGAGTTGGAAGATGAGCTTACATGTATTGTGCACAAGAAAATGTACAAACAAAACCGACACACTCATTCACAATTTCTCCCAACCGAAGTACATCACATCACACACACACAAGATGAATACAAACCAGAATCATCATCACATGGAAAACCCTACGACACACGAAAATGCGAACAGTACATCAAACCAGTCAAATGTCTCGGGAGGCACTGTTCACCCCGGGCAAAAGCAACGAGGAACAAAGACAACATAACACATACAGTCAGTCCCACACAAATCACAACCCTCGCCGACACCACACCAGGAAGCACCACCAAAATCAATGAAAAACGTGTGAAGGCAAAACTCCTAGAGAAAAAAAGAGATACTGCAGACAGCACGTTGACCCTGAATCTATACACACGAAACAATCAGGCCACAAACCAATACAAAACTCAGAACTACCGGACCCAGACTTATAAAACTAGACAAATTAGATGAGCACAAATCTGATGGAGACACATGTGACATTTGCAACGGTGTCAATGTGCGTCTAGAAACAACCTCCACTCCAAATATCAACAAAGACAACATAACACATACAGTCAGTCCCACACAAATCACAACCCTCGCCGACACCACACCAGCAAGCACCACCAAAATGAGTGAAAAACGTGTGAAGGCAAAAAGAACTGAAGAAGCGTGTGACAAAACGAAATTAACCGTGTGAAATCCCAAGGAGATCTTAAAATGTCTCCCAATCAGCAACCAACACCAAGTCACAATTCGTCTAGCACCACCAGAGAAACCGCAACAGAAACCAGCACCAACAGCATGCCAGCTACACCTAATTATGATAATTTAGAATTTAACTTACTTTTAAGTAGGCTAAAGAAAAAAGAGATACTGCAGACAGCGCAGATTGCGCCACCCGAAGGGAGGTTCTCTCTGTTTTCCAGTAACTGAGCAGACAGACAGAATCGTCCTAAGGGCAGAAAATATTCCGACTTCAACAGAGCCGCTGCTCGACCTCATGCTCCAGGTCTGCCTGCGCAGGTCAGAACCATTCAACTTGGACAAAATATATGTAGATCATGTTAGAGCACGCGGACGAACATATTTCGATTACTCACAGGCAGGTAGTAAATATTTAGGTACACGTAAAACACTCAGAACACACAGACAAAAAATAAATATCTTACAACATAATACAAAAAACAGTACGACTGTCAAGCGCGGAAATCCCTTAAAATAGCACAAGACTTGCAGGCAGACATCATGTGCTTACAAGACCCTTATAATAGAAATGTGCAACTAATATGTCTACCAAAACATGCTACCACAATAACAGGCAGCAATGACCGTAAGGCTGCAAAAGAAATTTTAAACAGAACTTATAACATAATTAATATAACACAGTTATGCAATCAACACTTAGTTACCACAGAGATAACGAATGGGAACGTCACATGGGTTATTGCATCCCTGTACACCCAATACAGCCATCAAATACAGCGGTACGCAGACTATATCAGAGACATAGTAACGTACGCTGGAGGCAAATAATTAGTGATAAGTGCTGACATTAATTCCAGATCGAACCTCTGGAACTCAGACAGAACAGATGACGGTGGATGCATAATTACTGACCTAATACAAGAAACACAATTACATGTAATGAATACGGAAGGACCTATACCAACATATGCAGGGTTCGATGATACGAGCAGTAATATGGACTTTACGCTAGCAAATAATGCTGTAATGGCATACGTAACAAACTGGACTGTACACGACAACATAACCAGTAGTGATCACAATGTCACAACATACAAACTAACTCACACTCAGTACACAACGACCAGATCACACACCAGACACTTATTGTTGCACAAAGCAGACTGGAACAAATTAATGGAAATTATTCAACAACACGATCTAGAAAACATCAATGGAGGTATCGATTATAGAGCACACGAGTAAACACAGATAATATAACATGCACAAAACACATCAATACTGAAAGCAAAGAATACAAATCGCTCACCAGAACCATGGACCAACGAACTCACGAGATTCAAGCAAGATGCCAGACGCAAACGAAAATTATATCAAAGGGCGATAGCAGATAGGGGCAGACGCATAAGACTTGAAGCATATAGGCAAGCGCAAGACTTATACAGACAGACTCTATACAAGATGCGTTGATAACAATGGGAGCTATTTATAACAACACAAACAGAGGAAAATATATGGGAGGAACCATACAAAATATTGATAGAGAAGATGAAAACCCCACTAGTTCTGGGAACGCTAAGGCAGGACGACGGCATGATGACGATGGGATGGAGGGATACAGCAGAGTTTCTGCTGTATAACTGCTCCCTGACGACGTTATCGACACAGACACACAATATCATGCAACACTAAGAGAAAACCTACACACACTATACAACACTGCAGGTGTCACCTGTCATTTTGCGCAAGAAGAGGTTGCGCTAGCACTCTCAGAGCTCAAAAACAAGAAAGCACCTGGACCAGATTGTGTCCACTCGGAAACACTGAAAAACCAATCACTGCAGATCACACCGTTCCTAACAACGTTACTGAACGGTGCCTTACGGCTGGGCAGGCTACCTACAGTATGGAAAACCTCCAAAGCAGTCATTATTAAGAAATCAGCGGACAGGGATGCTTCAAATCCAAAGACTTACAGGCCAATATGCCTAATAAACACCCTAGCAAAGATTCAGGAGAAGCTACTGTGTATGCGCCTGCAAACACACAGAGCTGTCAGGCGTATGAGCCAACACAAATTCGGCTTCAGAACTGGCAGATCAATAGATCATGCCATCAACCAGGCCCTACACATAGTTAATACTACAAAACAGAAATACGCCATTGCAATAATGATTGACATTGCCGGAGCATACGATAATCTCTGTTGGCCCGCACTGTTTCAAAGGTTAAAACATCTGGAGGTACAGCAGTCACTGTACAACAGTTTCCTAGACTACTGTAAAGGCCGAGTAGTAGAATGGCAACGGACAGCTGGAAAGTAATTAAAAGAATTACCAAAGGCTGTCCTCAAGGGGTCGATCTGCGGCCCCATCTTCTGGGATATAACAGTCGAACCCCTCCTACAATTTCTGGATGGGGATGACAGGTCAGACGGAATTGTCGCCTATGCAGATGACATATTAGTTGTAGTCACTGCAAACAACAGAGCCCAGTTAGAAGAGAAGGCCAGTGGAATACTACAAACAATTACACAAGGGTGTCACAACAATAAACTCAGGATAGCCGCAAACAAAACAACATACACATTACTGAAAGGATCACTCCAACGGAATACTTCTATTAAAATTGGGGACACAAACATCAAACGAGCACAAGTTACGCCCTATCTTGGGGTACACATAGACGAAAAACTGAATTTCCCCGAACACATAAGGCTAACAACAGACAAAGCAGAAAAGATACTACACAAATTGGTGAGGCTAAATTCAAAACAGTACAGATTACCTCTACCAGTCATACTGTCCGCTCTTCAAATCAGTACTCAGCTTGGCAGCTAGCACGTGGGCACACAGACTGAACGTGGTCACCAACAAAGCATCAGTCAGACGAGAACAGAGAAGTGTCCTACTTAGGCTATCTGGAGCCTTCGGCACCACGTCACCGGATGCACAGTGTGTCGTGCTCGGAATATGCCCCACACATATCACGATCAAATACAGAGCTGCAAGGTACTGGTTAAAGATGGGGAGACTAGATAAGGTACACACAATAACTGGTGTGCCGACAGAGACGATAGGTCATCTTAAAAGTTAGCGTTTGGATACATGGCAAGGTGAGTGGGATGTAAGTGATAAGGGACATAGACTGCACGACTTCCTCCCTGACATAAGGGAGCGGTTGAGAATCAAACATATCGATCCCAGTCGCGGTATGGTACGTTTCTTAACCGGACACGGACCGCATGAGTCTGAGGCAGACACCTACATGCACATGCGGGGAAGAACGTTACCCAGAACACACTGTCTTTTTCTGCGGCCATTGCGCGAGCAATAGACATACACTACACCTAGACTACACAGACACAGACATATACACACAGCAATAAGAGACGAAGAACAATGGGCACAATTAAACGTATCGACAAACAGTATTTCAAAAACAACACATGAAGAGTACATGTAAACACGACATAACAGAGATGCCTATGTGCAACGTGACAACAATCTCCAGAGGGTGGACAGCGATACCCACGGTGACAGCGAAAACAGTGACAATGACGAGGAACAGGAGGAGGAAACAGAGATGTGACAGTAAATAAGCATAAGGTGCTGGCGATCTAGCCAAGAAATCACCAAATCCTGTACACGGATGGGCACCTTAAGTTAATACAGAGGATTAGTAATAAATAGGATAAGCAATACTATATCTCTACTAATAACGATTTGTGTGTGTGTGTGTGTGTGTGTGTGTGTGTGTGTGTGTGTGTGTATATGTGTGTGTGTGTGTGTGTGTGTGTGTATATGTGTGTGACTGGTGGGCAACAGCTCTAAGAAACCCTTCCGAGGTATTCACCGTCAGTCATTTTCGGTGACGGTACTAACAAATCTCTCCTCTATCCTATCATCTTTCTATATTCTTCTTACAAAACAACAAAATTTTATTTGTATTTCAACCTTAAATTATTGTTATTTTGAAAAGTATTATTCTTTGTAAATGTTGTAGATAAAACAATAGAAAAGAAAACTGTAAAAAAGATGAAAAACGAAAATTGTGAGATGCACGACCTGTTTTAAAACATCGGGTAACAGGTCTATAATTTGGCAATAAATAAATAAAAAAAACCTACTTTCATTTCCCTGAAATAAACGCAACGCTTGGCTCCACGAGTTTAGCCGTGGGCCACCCTGAAAGGATCGGAGAACGGATGAGTTACGATATAGGCTGGAGAGTCGCCGTCTATACGCCTGACACACACCTGGGACACACTGCTGTTGCGCCGGCATGCAATCGAATTGTGTCCTCGATGTTGACGTGTGGTTGTCTTGCTCTGGTGGGGTTCGATTGTATGGAATGAGTTTGTGGCTGAGGCGGCCTCATCTCCTGTTGTGGCTCGTTGCCTAGGTCTTTTCCTGGTGTACGGATTAACTCTCGTCTTAGAGTGTTTCTTGGAGGCTTGATAGATTTCAGTTACTTCTGAAAATGCTCGCAGTCTCTACATGAAGCAAGACAAATTCGTAGACGTTTGACACACTTTGTCGGGACCTCTTTTGGTAATGTACATTCCGTATTCTGTAATGTTAGTGGGATTAGTTTTCCAGTTTCCAGATCTTTTCTTTTATGCTAATGGATTTCCAGTGCTCATATCCTTGCTGTATCAAGTCCTTTTTAAACACTGTTTCTGTTGCCTCGGGCGGTATATCTTCGATTATCATCTTTTTCAGTTTCTTTGAATGATTCTGGAAGGCATCGAAGGGCTGATGTTTGCCCTGACGGAATTTTAAAATTTTCCTATAGTCTTTCAAAGACCCGACGTAATATTACCTCAGTCACCTTGATAGACAGCCGAACGTTCCCGTTGACCACATTTATCACTTCCTTAGTCGTCTGTACTGCGTTTGCGACGTTATACAGTACTAGTCGACCAATGCTAGACCTTGCAGAGATTTTATTCTTCTGGTTTTGGGTTGTCCCCAGGCTCTCAAATTTGTTTTGTACCTCGATGCTCTGTCTGCTATGTTGGGGTTCTAAATGTTGTGCTGTTTTTAAGTGCAGAGTCTTTTGTGCCGCAACTTGTCGAAAGTTTACTCCTCTTCACCTACAGTCTTGTTCATATATTCCATTTCTTCCCGAGGAGTTACTTCTTTGGTTCCATTGGTCTCGGATTTGCCTGTATGGCGTTCGTCCCCAACCTTAGAGTCAAAAGGCGAATATAGTGTCACAATTTGTTGTACTCGTCGTTGTTTCCTTTTCATTTCTCTTTCCATTTGTCTCTTTGCTTGTCGTTTTGATGTCCTTTCTTGGCTCGGCTATAGTTGGTTTTATTTCTTCATAAGCGCTTGTAGTCCAGTGTCTTCTGTCCTGTTGGGTCGTCATCCATGTGACAGATTAGGGGTCAGTTATCCTGCTCGCAGTTCCTATGATGTGCTAGGTCTAATCTCACAGACCACGGGCTGGTCCCAGGTGGAGAAGGTCCTGGACCTGCTTTGCCCTGGACTTATCAGGCCTGAATCCAGATAGTATTGATATATCGCTTGCATTCGCCCTAACACAGTGGCTAAGAAAGCTGGGGAAAAAAACTGTAGAGGTTGTCACCCTTGTGCGCTTTCACGCTTTCAGGACTGCAAATCTGACTGTAGTGAGACAGGTGAAAAGACGATATTTTAAATGGACTGGCAGGTTGCAGGGAGGGACTGTACAGGAAATGGATGATGGGTAGGAGGAAGCGAATAATAATGCGGACGTAAGTACAAAGTTTTGTAAGTAAAGCAAATACAGAAAAACTTGTCATGTAAAAGCTTAACAGAAAAAACAAGTAAAAATAGTAACATAAAAGAGTAAAAAAAGCAGATGACGTTCGCAACACCTAAGACCAAAGAAGAGCCGACTTTGAAAAGTCAGCGATGGACTGGTGACACACACACACACACACACACACACATACACACACACACACACACACACACACACACACACACACACATAGACATACAAACACATAAACACACACATGTTCGCAGTTTAGTTTTGCAGGGTGTAGTTGAAGTCTTCCCGAATAAATACAAATCACCGCGCCTTTCACTCGAGGTCCACTGTCGACGGAAAGCGTCGGTTTCTTAGCCGTCATAAACGAAGTGATTTTTGAAGCAGAATTTTAAACGCCCATTCGATTCAGCGGTCCCAGTAAGTCTAGCGCGACATTTGTTTTATCGATATATGTTAACAGGGACAGTAAAACACGAAGAATAACAAGTCCTCCAGCGCCGTCCTGGCCCGAGCTGGCTGCTGCTGCTGCCATTCAACTGCGCTGTACAGGCGCTACTGGAGTACTGTTTATAGTACGGCTGGCGCAAATCAGGTTTGCTTTAAATAGACGCCGTAACGACCGTGTACGTTAGTTACATTTGAGATTGGACGTAGTGAGCTGATGTTAGTCGAAGATGCCTTTAAGGCGACAAAGACGCGATTATCAAATGGTTCAAATGGCTCTCAGCACAGTGGTACTTAACATCTGAGGTCATCAGTACCCTAGACTTAGAACTACTTAAACCTAACTAACCTAATGACATCACACACATCAATGCCCGAGGCAGGGTTCGAACCTGCGACCGTAGCAGCAGCAGCGCGGTTCCGGACTGAAGCGCCTAGAACCACTCGGCCATACCGGCCGGCACGCGATTATCAACATCAAACTGAGTTTGAACGAAGTCACGTAATAGGGCTGCGAGTAGGTGGACGTTCCTTCTGCGATATCGCAGACAGTCTTGGTGTGAATGCAGCCCTGTGCATGACTGCTGGAAGCAGTGGTCACGAGGATGCACAGTCTCAAGAACACAAGACTCCGGACGGTCATGTGACAATAAGAATGGGACGACCATCACGTTCGGTGTATGGCTCTGGTGCGTCGTACTGCATTTACAGCAGTAATTTGAGCAGCAGTTGGCACCACGGTGATACAACAAACTGTTACATATCGCTATGTTCAAGGACAGCTTAGAGCCCGACGCCCTGTAGCGTGCATCCCACCGACTCCAAACCACCACCATTTGCGGCTCAAGCGGGAGCTCACTGGTGGGCAGGATGGAGGTCTGTTTTGTTTTCTGATGATGGTTCTGCCTCGATAACAGTGACAACCGTGTGCTTGTGAGAAGGAGGCCAGTTGAGGGCCTGCAGCCAACCTCTCTGCGTGCTAGGCACACTTGTGCTACACCTGGATTCATGGTCTGGGGTGCGATTTCGTATGACAGTAGGAGCAATCTGGAGGTTATTCCATGCACGCTGACTGAAAAACTGTATTCGACCTCTCTTGCTGCCATTCATGAACAGCATTCCAGGGGGTATTTTCCAAAAGGATAGCGCTCTCCCACATACCGCTGTTGTAACCCAACACGGTCTACAAAGTGTCGACGTGTTGCCTTGGCCTGCTCGATCGCCAGATGCGTCTCCACTCGTGCACCTACTCGTGCGGGACGTCTTCGTACTACAGCTCCAGCGTCATTGACAAACAGCATAAACCGTTCCCGTATTGTCTCACCGAGTGCTACATGAGCCGTGCACGGCTCGCGTTCATCCCATTTATTGTTTGTCATCTTCTATTACGGTACTGCCGCCTCGTTTTCTTGTTTCATTTACTCTCGTCACTAACTTCCTGCATTACTTGCCCATGAGCGGCAGCAGCAGCGCGTATCGATAAGTGCCCTGTCATACCATCTCCGCATCTCTGGAGCGACCGACAGTATTTCCGGGTCGTTGTGTGTCTGGCAGTCGGTTGGAGACGGACCAGCAGTACAGTCGGGACGCAGCAGCGGTGAAGTCCTGGGATGGAGCGCCACTGAGGCGCCGACAGCCAGTGCTCGCCGGCCTCACGCATGAACTGTCCGATGGAGGGAGATTGGAGCGGGACGACCGTTGACTGGTCGTTCGGTTGGTCGTCTCATTGACCGACGCATATTTGCTCCCTTCACCGTTTCCGGATCTGGCCAGTTGGTCGATTGGCATGGAGCAGAGAGGAAGTCTCCGTGCCGCGTGTCTGTCCGGGGCCTGCCGGCGTACACGCGCCGTCGGAGAGTGAGGGGCTGTTCCAATTGCTACGAGGTCCGTGGCTCACCGATCCCAGACACGAAAGATAAGTTATCCTATCGCTTGGTCCGTTAACTGTCTGTTGGTTGGGTTCTCGTCGGATCGTCAGTAGCTGGCCCGGCTGCCTGTCTCACCTAAGCGAGCGTTAGTGTTTGAATTCCAGGCCGACCCTCGAACATCTGAGCGCCCTTAGGTGTATTGCCTCCTTTTTTTTTTTTAAGAAAATGTGCTTGTTGTTTGTACTTGTATGCCTCTTACACGATTTTTTAAAATTAGCGTTATTTCGCTCTAGGGCCTTCAGCCTAGTTTCAAATGGTTCAAATGGCTCTGAGCACTATGGGACTTAATTTCTAAGGTCATCAGTCCCCTAGAACTTAGAACTACTTAAACCTAACTAACCTAAGGACATCACAAACATCCATGCCCGAGGCAGGATTCGAACCTGAGACCGTAGCGGCCACGCGGTTCCAGACTGTAGCGCCTTTAACCGCTTGGCCACACCGGCCGGCTCAGCCTAGTTTAAAGAACTGTTTCACGTAAGACCTTGGCTTTTTAAAGGTTTAAAATTGTTGAATTTTAAGTGTTGGCCTTCAACGGATTATGAGTTTGTTGTGTTCTTAAGGCCTTCAGCCTAGTTCAAGGAACTGTTCCACGTAAGGCCTTTGACATTAAAAGAAATTAATATTATGCTACGTTAACCGGGGACCTAGAAACGGCGGAGAGGCTCCGTCCTCGTCGCAGCTGCAGTGGTCTGCAACCCCACGACGACTACCGCAGTACACTTCACTCCTCCGCCGCCCCACACCGAACCCAGGGTTATTGTGCGGTTCCGCCCCCGGTGGACTCCCCCAGGCAACGTCTCACACCAGACGAGTGTAAACCCTATGTTTGCGTGGTAGAGTAATGGTGGTGTACGCGTACGTGGAGAACTTCTTTGCGGAGCAATCGCCGACATAGTGTAGCTGAGGCGGAATAAGGGGAACCAGCCCATATTTGCCGAGGCACATCGGAAACCGCCTAAAGCTGGCCGCTGTGGCCGAGCGGTTCTAGGCGCTTCAGTCCGGAACCGCGCTGCTGCTACGGTCGCAGATTCGAATCCTGCCTCGGGCATGGATGTGTTTGATGTCCTTACGTTAGTAAGCTTTAAGTAGTTCTAAGTCTAGGGGACTGATGACCTTAGATGTTAAGTCCCATAGTGCTTAGAGCCATTTGAACCATTTGAAAACCGCCTAAAAACCATCCACAGACTGGCTGGTTCACCGGACCTCGACACAAATCCGCCGGGCGGATTCGTGCCGGGGACCAGGCGCTCCTTCCCGCCCGGAAAGCCGTGCATTAGGCCTCACGGCCAACCGGGCGGGCAAATGCTTAATGTTGTTGAATTTTAACTCTTGAGCCTTCAGCCGATTTTGAGTTTGAGTTGCTTCTAAGGCCTTCAGCCTAAATTAAGGAACTGTTTCACGTAAGGCCTTTGGTATTTTTTAAAAAAAGTTAATGTTATGAAGTTCTAAGTGTTAGGCCTTCAGCCGATTTGAATTTAACTTGTTACTTCAGCCTAAAATTTCTAATTATGCTCGCGTTTTAAGTTATTGGCCTTCAGCGGTTTTTAAATTAAAGTGGCTTTCAGCCGGTAATTAAGTTCCAAAGATTAAAGCTGTGTGTTTAAAAAAAACTTTTTTGGGATCTTGTAATGTTTGATCAAATAATAAAGTTATATGTTCGAGTGTAATTAACAGCCCCTTATTTTGGCCCCTTTCCACAATTTATACTATCTGTCCTGTCCTGCGGGATTAGCGGGGCGTTTCACTACAGGCTTGGAATTTCCACCCTGACATCCAAACTGACATCCGCCACCTGCACAACACAAAGCATGCACGTCTGCATGCTTGCAGTCAACAGTCAGACGGTTAAACCGGTTATTAATGTACCCGCATTTCACATTTGCAATGGCTTACCTCGCGCTTACATTGACCTGTGGTCTTGCAATGTTAATCACTTAAATGTTTACCTAGACAAATGTATTCCCGATATTTCATTACTCTATATTAATTATGTTTTGGTGTTGCGATTTTTTCCGTCAGCGTATGCATACTTAAATTGTGAACGAACAACTACACAACATTACTCGTCTTACTGTGCTGTTTTGACAATTTATGTGGACGAGATGTCATATAAGATTATTTTTTGTACAAAATTTGTCCTTTGACGATGTTTATTATTAATTTTTTGTTACATAACTTATTCTGTCGTACCTCTTCTGTCAATATTGTTTAGTCATCCACTGGAAAATGGTCTTGGGGTCTGAAGCCAATAGTGACGTTTTTAAAAAAGAAACCTGCGACTGATCAGTTTATTCAAGTGCAAATGAAAACTGCAACGTCGAGACGTACCCCACAATGCTCCATAAACTGCAGGAGAAATTAACGTTCATTTCAGTTGATTACTAGACAGACAGAGTAAGACTGTAATGTTTCATTGCATGTGAGCTGTGTCATCTCAATGCACATGGGATTTACACAATGTCCCGAGATTAATGTTTGTCAGGGACAGATGTTTGTGACGACGACTGTGGTGATGGCGGCATCAAGAAGAAATATGTAGTCGTACCAGGCCGTAGTGGCGACATCGAGGACAGATATGACTGCAAGACAATTTTAAGACACCGTTGGAAGGAAATCCGTCATTAATGCGCCGAGAACTGGTAGTCCACTAGTTGAGATAGAAGGAAACAATTCTGTAGACTGGCTGGCTCTGAGCACTATGGGACTTAACAGCTATGGTCATCAGTCCCCTAGAACTTAGAACTACTTAAACCTAACTAACCTAAGGACAGCACACAACACCCAGCCATCACGAGGCAGAGAAAATCCCTGACCCCGCCGGGAATCGAACCCGGGAACCCGGGCGTGGGAAGCGAGAACGCTACCGCACGACCACGAGATGCGGGCAATTCTGTAGACAATGGCTTGAAACGCAACAGTACTTATAACGTATGAGCTAGACCTAATGTTATGAACGTGTAGAGGAATAGAAATGTAAAGAAGAATCTTAAAATAGTACAAGTCTGAGCCGGCCGGGGTGGACGAGCGGCTCTAGGCGCTACAGTCTGGAACCTCGCGACCACTACGGTCGCAGGTTCGAATCCTGCCTCGGGCGTGGATGTGTGTGATGTCCTTAGGTTAGTTAGATTTAAGTAGTCCTACGATCTAGGGGACTGATGACCTCAGAAGTTAAGTCCCATAGTGCTCAGAGCCATTTGAACCAAGTACAAGTCTGATTTATTTACAGATATGACGGAAATTTTATAAACTTTCCTGCATCATAAAGACAGCCGAATATCAATGTGATATACTCTTTTCCGTGTGCGTATTATCTTTGAATTTTTCTCACCAGGTCTAGTATCGAATACGATGTACGTTACGCCTCTGTTATTTAGAACACAGCGACAGCTTCTATCACTCATTATGTGGCAACCATGTGGGATATCGTCGCTTGAACGTCAAGGGAATAATGAGTCCTACATAGACAGGCACTTAGGAGAGGGCCTGACAGTTTAGCCAGTTGATATGCAAATGCCCTCTTCAGTTGAAGGATTCCGGCTTACTCCACACTATTATGCCGTGGTTCTGCAGCTGCATTTGAATGTGGCTCGGCACTAGCAGCTGCGTGCCATATCGTAGACCGAGTGCAAAGAGAAGCCGACGCCACCATGAATTTAAATCTGTGTAGGTACAGTAGGTTAAAGGAGGTTGTCGCAACACGAACAATTCCGAATAAAAGTGTTTACGTAAAGAAGTGTCCAATTTTCGGTTACTGTCCTATTGAGGTTAATTTTAATATTAGGCGTGAAATAAACAACAAAAATATGATGAAGATTACAAAAATTTCTTACGGATACATCTACAATTAAATTAACAATGGAATAATTTAAGTTAAATTCTGGGAACTCCAATAACTGACTGGAATGTAGTCTACGTGCAGTGGTAAAACTTTCGTCTATTTCTGTTGAAGTTATTCTCGATTTCTTGTGTTTGGCTTCTTGTGTTTGCTTTTGCTCTGTATGGTTCATTAAAACTATATATGCCGATAGAGTAAGATGAAAAGGTCTTATTGCTAAATAAACGTGTGTGAATTTTCAGATTATACCTTTATGTCTCGGTAATGTCAGTTATCCATATTGTTTGCGGAAGGTAACTCTGTGTGTAGCGACCAGATCTACAACTTCATCTACACTCTGATAACAGCTGTGATGTGCATGGCATAGAGTATTTCCTATTGTAGTGCGTATTAGGTTTTTTTACTGTCCTTTTGCACTGGGCACGGTAGAATGATCTTTTGAACGTGTTTGCGCGTTCTGTAATTGACCCAGTCTTGCCTTCGTGGACCCAAGGAAGCTGTAGGTAGGAGGGGGGGGGTGTAATATATTCCTTGATTCCTTCCTTAATGCCGGTTCTTGAAAGGTTTTAAGTAGGCTTTCGCTTAATGATTGGTGTCTGACACCTCAGAATTTTCAGTCGCTCCGTCAAACAAACCTGCGACCATACCTGGAGTCCTTTGTATCCATTCAAACACTGTTAGCTTAACGTAATATGGGCACCATACACATAATCAATTTTTTAAGATGGCTGAGTGTCTGGTAAGCAGTCTCCGTTGTAGACTGATTCCATTACTCTAGTATTCTATCAATGAACCGCGGTCTGCCACCTGCTTTACCTTCAGCTGAACCTATGTGATCATTCCCTGTCATTATCCTACAAAATGTTACACATCGGTATTTCGATGAGTTGACGGATCCAGTTGATATTGTTGCCATAAGGTATTACCTTTTCTCCGTTGTTTAGGTGCACAATTTTACATTTCTGGTTTAAGAGAAGATACGTTTCTTTGAATCACTATGAAATCTTGTCAAGATCTGACTGACTAATTTCAATAATTATCACCATACTGTATCTCTTTTTGGGTACAATTTCCTGTTCAACAACGCTCACTAGTCACAAGAAACCTTCAAGGTAGACAGAGTCTCTGCTAACTCCCCTCCCCCTCCTGCGCTTTGTCGTTCGGTATTGCAAGCACTCGACTGCGGAGATACCTGCCTCATAAAAACAGAGATTTATCATTTGCCTACCAATTTTATTTATTTCATACAGAAATGGTTGCTCAGTCTTACCATTCCATTTGAGCCTTTGTTCACTACTCATTACAGCTGTTCATAATTAACTAAACAAACTATAAGGCAAATGTTATCCTCTTGTTCCTGTTTTACATGTTTTTGTGGTAATTTTTATTTTTGAACTCGAATTATTATAAGTCAAAACGATACAGAATTCTCAAGCAATGCCATTAGTCGATGTGTCCAAAGAAAATTTACTTATCACGTAAAATCATCGATCTCTGGCCTGATGTAAGACTGTGTGTGAAGGCCCTAGTGTGACCAAGATAAATAACTGAAGGAACAAATGAAAAAAGCTATAAAAGGTTAAGGTAGATGATGACGAGCGAGTGTAACACATTAAATTAATATTATTTTTAAAATATTTAGGATTATTGTTATTTGCACTTTTCTTCATGTTGTATATCTTTTATTTTGCTACATGTGTATTGCATCAATTGGCACTTTTGCTTCAGAGTATCCAGGAAGTTTATACCATCATCGTAGGAGCTGAACAAAACAAAAAACAAAATAATATTACTTAAGAAAAAACTGGCCACAGATTTGTTATAGTTATATATTTAAAGCTGAACAAATCTGTGTCTGTTATGCAGAAGTTCAGTTAAACCAAAATTTTGTTTCAAATATATACTGATGTATAAACATAGTTGTGCCCGGTTACTTTTTCTTATGTTAAATTTTTCGTAAATTCATAGTCACTTTACTCATCATGAATACTTATGGCAAATTAGCGCAAAACAAACAACACCCATTATGTGTATTCAACACACTTATCTAATTCCCTCCGTATGTTGTATGTTGTACAGGGTGATTCAAAAAGAATACCACAACTTTAAAAATGTGTATTTAATGAAAGAAACATAATATAACCTTCTGTTATACATCATTACAAAGAGTATTTAAAAAGGTTTTTTTTCACTCAAAAACAAGTTCAGAGATGTTCAATATGACCCCCTCCAGACACTCGAGCAATATCAACCCGATACTCCAACTCGTTCCACACTCTCTGTAGCATATCAGGCGTAACAGTTTGGATAGCTGCTGTTATTACACGTTTCAAATCATCAATGGTGGCTGGGAGAGGTGGCTGAAACACCATATCCTTAACATACCCCCATAAGAAAAAATCGCAGGGGGTAAGATCAGGGCTTCTTGGAGGCCAGTGATGAAGTGCTCTGTCACGGGCTGCCTGGCGGCCGATCCATCGCCTCGGGTAGTTGACGTTCAGGTAGTTACGGACAGATAAGTGCCAATGTGGTAGCGCTCCATCCTGCTGAAATATGAATTGTTGTGCTTCTTGTTCGAGCTGAGGGAACAGCCAATTCTCTAACATCTCCAGATACTGTAGTCCAGTTACAGTAGCACCTTCGAAGAAAAAGGGACCAAAAACTTTATTGGCTGAAATGGCACAGAAAACGTTCACCTTAGGCGAGTCACGTTCATACTGAGTTGTTTCCCGCGGATTCTCAGTGCCCCATATACAGACATTGTGACGGTTGACTTTCCCGTTGAGTGGTCGCCATCTTAGCATCAACTGACGCTGACGCCTAATCAACAGCGCCTCAAGCGAACAAATGTACAACTAAATGAAACTTTATAGCTCCCTTAATTCGCCGACAGATAGTACTTAGCTCTGCCTTTTGTCGTTGCAGAGTTTTAAATTCCTAAAGTTGTGGTATTCTTTTTGTATCACCCTGTATATTAACCGGGGACCGAGAAACGACGGAGAGGCTCCGTCCCCACCACAGCCGCAGTGGTCCAGACCACAACTCCACGATGACTACTGCAGTCCTCTTCACCCCTCCGCCGCCCCACACCGAATCCAGGGTTACTGTGCGGTTCGGCCCCCGGAGGACCCCCCCCCCCCCCCCCCAGGGAAAGTCTCACACCAGACGAGTGTAACCCCCATGTCCCTATGTTTGCGTGGTAGAGTAATGGTGGTGTACGCGTACGTGGAGAACTTCTTTGCGCTTTGTGTAACTGAGACGGAATAAGGGGAACCAGCCCGCATTCGCCGAGGCAGATGGAAAACCGCCTAAAAACCATCCACAGACTGGCCGGCTCATCGGACTTCGACACAAGTCTGCCGGGCGGATCGTGGCGGGGACCAGACGCTCGTTCCCGCTCCGGAAAGCCGTGTGTTAGACCGTTTGGCTAACCGGGGAGGCTCCCTCCGTCTACTCAACAGACAGCTTGCCATACATACAGCTATCGACGGAAAATGCAAAATTGCAAACTTTGGCGCCCGATGGATGAATGTGTGACGCTGCAGCGCAATTTTACCGCGCACTTGGCAGAGATAATAAACACGGAATATGTCGATACAAGGACAAAAATTCTTTGCGAATTTTGTTCTATGTTGTCAGTTGGGCGGTACCTGAGCCTCGCGGACAGGCGCTTGAACAACATATGCAGATGTCAGAATTTGAGGGAGAACGTGTAGTCAGAGTAATAAGTGAGTCGCACAACATTTGAATAGAAGCGATTCCACTATTCGACAATATCTGCAGGAATGGATGACTACAGAATATCGATTGGCAGCAAATCAAAGAAAGACGAAAGTAATGAGAAGTAGCAGAAATGAGAACAGCGTCAACCATAACATTAGGATCGATGGTTACGAAGCGAATGAAGTTAAGGAATTCTGGTATCTAGGCAGCAAAATGATGCACGGAGCAACGAGGACATCAAAAGCAGATTAACACTTGCAAAAAGGACGTTCCTGGCCAAGAGAAGTCTACTAGTATCAAATATAGGCCTTAATTTGAAGAAGAAATTTCTGAGAATGTACGTTTGTAGTACAGCATTGCATGATAGTGAAACATGAACTGGTGGAAAACCGAAACAGAAGAAAATCGAAGAGATTGAGATGAGGTGCTACAGGCGAATGTTGGAAATTAGGTAGACTGGCAAGGTAGGGAATGAGGAAGTTCTGCTAAGAATTTGAGAGGAAAGGAATATGTGGAAAACACTGACAAGGAGAAAGGACAGAGTGATAGGACTTCTGGTAAGACATTAGGGAATGACTTCCACGATGCTAGAGGGAGCTCCAAAGGGCAAAAACTGTAGAGGAAGACGAGACTTGAATACATCCAGCAAAATAATTGAGGACGAAGGTTGCAAGTACTACTCTGAGATGAAGAGGTTGGCACAGGGAGAGGAATTCGTGGCAGCCCGCATCAAACCAGTCAGAAGACTGATGATCCAAAAAAAAAAAAAAAAAAAAAAGAGCTGACCGCACGAAGCCGAGGATTTAAGTTGTCACCAAGGCAATGTACAAGCTGGTGCTGGCTCCGTAATAGTGTGGTCTTTGTTTACACAGAATGGACTGGGTCCTCTGGTCCAGCTGAACCGATTATTGGCTGGAAATGATTACCGTTGGCTGTTTTGAGACATTCCTGACCATGTTCCCAAACAATGATGGAACTTATATGGATGACAATGCGCCGTGTCTGAACAGTAAGGAAAATGATTTTGCTACCCATATCACCCGACATTAATGACATCGAACATTTATGGGGCATAATCGATAGATCAGTTCGTGCATAAAAATCCTGCACCAGCAACAATGTTGCAATTACGGACGGCTATAGAGGCAGCATGGCTCCACATCGCTGCAGGGGACTTCCAATGACTTGTTGAGTCGATGACACGTCGAACTGCTGCACTGCACTGGGCAAAAAAAGGTACGACATGATATTAAGAGATATGACTTTTGTCACCTCAGTGTACAATGCAGCGACGTTTTGAAGGCATACAACACGCCTGGTGTGACCACAACAGCAGTCCAGGCCAGTCCCTATGAAAAATGAAGAGAGACAAAAACAAATTCATAATATCAACGATAGGTTGCTTTTGCCAGCGAAATTTCGACTTGATTGATAGTAATCCCAGACTGGATAGCTAGTTAATTAAATAGTCATAAAACTAAATGATTCAGTTATTGTAATTAAATTAATTTTCTCTGATCACTGTATCTACATTTACGTCTACATCTACATCTACGCACACTCTCCTCAAGCCATCGTATGGTGGGTGGCGGAGGGCACCCTGGACCACTACCAGTCGTTGTAGAGGTTTTCAGTCGAAAGACTGGTTTGGTGCAGCTCTCCATGCTACTCTATCCTGTGCAAACCTCTTCATCTCCGAGTACCTACTGCAACCCACAGCCTTCTGAATTTGCTTAGTATATTCATCTCTCGGTCATCCTCTAAAATTTTTCCCTGCACGCTTCCATGCAGTACTAAATTGGTGAACCCTCGATGCCTCAGAATGTGTCCTAATAACCGATCCCTTCTTCTTTTCAAGTTGTGCCACAAATTCCTCTTCTCCCCAATTCCGTTCTGTGTCTCTTCATTAGTTACGTGATCTACCCATCTAATCTTCGGCATTCTTCTGTAGCACTACATTTCAAAAGCTTCTATTCTCTTCCTGTCTAAACTGTTTAACGTCTATGTTTCACTTCTATACATGCCAACACTCCTTAAAAATACCTTCAGAATGGATTTCCTGACACTTAATTCTATGCTCGATGTTAATAAATTTCTCTCCTTCAGAAACGCTTTTCTTGCCATTGCCAGCCTACATTTTATATCGTCTCTATTACGACCATAATCAATTATTTTGTTCTCAAAATAGCGAAGTTCATCTTCTCCATCTAAATCTACATTAACATGGATATTCTGCAAATCACATTTAAGTACCTGGCAGAGGGTTCATCGAACCATCTTCACAATTCTCCATTATTCCAATCTCGTATAGCGCGCAGAAAGAATGAACACCTCTATCTTTCTGTACGAGCTCTGATTTCCCTTATATTATCTAGGTGATCGTTCTTTCCTACGTAGGTCGGTGTCAACAAAATATTTTCGCTTTCGAAGTTGGTGATTGGAATTTCGTGAGAAGATTCCGTCGCAACGAAAAACGCCTTTCTTTCAATGATGTCCAGCCCAAATCCTGTATCATTTCTGTGCCACCCTCTCCCATATATAGCGATAATACAAAACGTGATGCTTTTCTTTGAACTTTTCCGATGTACTACGCCAGTCCTATCTGGTAAGGATCCCACACCGCGCAGCAGTATTCTAAAAGAGTACGGACAAGTGTAGTGTATGCAGCCTCCTTAGTAGGTCTGTTACATTTTCTAAGTGTCCTGCCATTAAAACGAAGTTTTTGGTTAGCCTTCCCCACAACATTTTCTATGTGTTCCTTCCAAATGAAGTTGTTCGTAATTGTAATCCCTAGGTATTTAGTTGTATTTACGGCTTTTAGATTAGACTGATTTATCGTGCAACAGAAGTTTAACGAGTTCCTTTTAGCACTCATGTGGACGACCTCACACTTTTCGTTATTTAGGGTCAAGTGCCACTTTTCGCACCATTCAGATATCTTTTCTAAATCGTTTTTCAGTTTGTTTTGATCTTCTGATGACTTTATTAGTCGATAAACGACAGCATCATCTGCAAACAACCGAAGACGGTTGCTCAGATTGTCTCCAAAAGCCGGCCGGGGTGGCCGAGCGGTTCCAGGCGCTACAGTCTGGCACCGCGCGACCGCTACGGTCGCAGTTTCGAATCCTGCCTCGGGCATGGATGTGTGTGATGTCCTTAGGTAAGTTATGTTTAAGTAGTTCTAAGTTCTAGGGGACTGATAACCTCAGATGTTAAGTCCCATAGTGCTCAGAGCCATTTGAAACATTTTTGTCTCGAAAATTGTTTATATAGATAAGGAACAGCAAAGGGCCTATAACACTACCTTGGGGAACGCCAGAAATCACCTGCTTTACTCGATGACTTTCCACGAGCCGCTTGTGTGGTACAGTGTCAAAAGCCTTCCGGAAATCCAGAGACACGGAATCGATCTGAAATCCCTTGTCAAAAGCACTCAAGACTTCATGTGAATAAAGAGCTAGTTGTGTTTCACAGAAACGATGTTTTTTAACCCATGTTGACTGTGTGTCAATAGACTGTTTCCTTCGAGGTAATTCATTATGTTCGAACACAATATATGTTCTTAAATCCCGCCGCATATCGACGTTAACGACATGGGCCTGTAATTTAGTGGGTTACTCCTACTACCTTTCTTGAATATTCGTGTGACCTGTGCAACTTTCCAGTCTTTGGGTACGGATCTTTCGTCGAGCGAACGGTTGTCTACTACTTTAAGTGTCTCATTTCCTAAACTAATCCCCTCAGCATGACCAGGTTTAATTCGACTACATTCCATTATCCTCAGTTTGCTTTTGTTGATGTTAATCTTATATCCTCCTTTAAGACACTGTCCATTCCGTTTAACAGCTCTTCCAAGTTCTTTGCTGTCTCTGATGGAAGTACACTGTCATCGGCAAACCTCAAGGTGTTTATTTCTTCTCCGTGGATTCTAATTCCGACACCAAATTTTTCTTTTGTTTCCTTTGCAGATCAGATAACATCGCGGACAGGGTACAACCCTATTTCACTCTCTAGTCAACTAGTGCTTCCCTTTCGTGCCACTCGACTCTTATAACTGCCATCTGGTTCCCGTACAAATTGTAAACAGACTTTCACTTCCTGTATTTTACCCCTTCCACCTTCAGAATTTGAAATAGAGTATTCCAGACAACATTGTCAAAGACTCTCTCCAAGTCTACAAATGCTATAAACGTAGGTTTGCCTTTCCTTAACCTACATTCTAAGATAAGTCGTAGGGTTTTTTCCTACATTTCTACGGAATCCAAACTGATCTTCCCCGAGGTTGGCTTCTACCAGTTTTTCCATTAGTCTGAACAGAATTTGTGTCAGTATTTTGCAACCGTAACTTATTAAACCGATAGTTCGGTAATTTTCACGCCTGTCACCATCTGCTTTCTTTCGGGTTGGAATTATTATGTACTTGTTGAAGTCTGAAGGCATTTCGCCTGTCTCATACATCTTGCTCAGGTAGATGGAAGAGTTTTGTCATGGCCCGCTCTCCTAAGGCTATCAGTAGTTCTAATGGAATGTTGTATACTCCCAGGGCCTTGTTTCGACTAAGGTCTTTCAGTGCTCTGTCAAACTCTTCACGCAGTATCATATCTCCCGTTTCATCTTCATCTACGTCCTCTCCCATTTCCGTAATATTGCCCTCAAGTATATCACCCTTGTGTAGACTCTCTATAAACTCGTTCCACCTTTCTTCTTTCCCTTCTTACCTTAGGACTGGTTTGCCATCTGAGTCCTTGATACTCATCCAGGTGGTTCTCTTTTCTCCATATGTCTATTTAATTTTCGTATAGGCAGCATCTATCTTACCCCTAGTGATAAATGCTTCTACGTCCTTACATTTGTCCTCTAGCCATACCTCTTGGTCATTTTGCACTTCCTATCGATCTCATTTTTGAGACAATTCTATTGCTTTTCGCCTGCTTCATTTACAGCATTTGTATATTTTCTCCTTCAAGCAATTAAATTGAATAGCTCTTGTGTTACTCAAGGATTTCTACTATTGCTCGTCTTTTTGTCTACTTGATCTTCCGCTGTCTTATCTATTTCATCTTTAAAAGTTACCCATTCGTCTTCTACTGTATTCATTTCCCTTTTCTTGTCAGTCGATCCCTAATGATCCCTCTGAAACTCTCTACAACCTCTGATTCTTTCAGTTTCTCCAGTCATTAACTTACATGAGTGCACTTTGTCTGTTTTTTTCAGACATGTTCTAAATCGTGCTTATATGAGGATGGCTTATCGACTGAAGGAAGCAAAGTAATTTCCAAATTGCCAATTAATTAATTAATTTAGGAAGTACACAAGAAGGTGCAAATCTGTAACGTTCCGGTAAATTACGTTTGAACTCGAACTGAAGCCACACCTCACAGAGGCATAATAATTCCTCCTTCATTCAGAGACTCAGCGCCAGACAGATGTCTCAGCTTGAGCACCAAGGGACCGTACTGATCCGCTGGGCTGGTGCTACAGCAACGTTCTGCCTCAACCCTTCTGTGATGTTGTTTAGGGAACCTTTCCGTTAACTGTGCGGATCCACATTACGGTGCGGCATCTGAGTTTACAAACAGTATGAAAAGTGACTCCCAGGCCTCATTTGGTCGCTGGACCTGCTGCTTTGTGATGGGGCAGTTTTCCGGAAACAGTCTTGCCACATTTGCAAGTCAGTAAGGAAACTTTCACTTAATCATAATATTTCATTTACGTCGACAAAATTGATATGCCACAATACTAGCGATTATCAGTAGATAACTGATGCTGTTTTACTGTTTTCCCACTTGTAATTCCCCCCATGAACCATGGACCTTGCCGTTGGTGGGGAGGCTTGCGTGCCTCAGCAATACAGATGGCCGTACCGTAGGTGCAACCACAACGGAGGGGTATCTGTTGAGAGGCCAGACAAACGTGTGGTTCCTGAAGAGGGGCAGCAGCTTTTTCAGTAGTTGCAAGGGCAACAGTCTGGATGATTGACTGATCTGGACTTATAACACTAACCAAAACGGCCTTGCTGTGCTGGTACTGCGAACGGCTGAAAGCAAGGGGAAACTACAGCCGTAATTTTTTTCCGAGGGCATGAAGCTTTACTGTATGGTTAAATGATGATGGCATCCTCTTGGGTAAAATATTCCGGAGGTAAAATAGTCCCCCATTCGGATCCCCGGGCGGGGTCTACTCAGGAGGACGTCGTTATCCGGAGAAAGAAAACGGGCGTTCTACGGATCGGAGCGTGTAATGTCAGATCCCTTAATCGGGCAGGTAGGTTAGAAAATTTAAAAATGGAAAGGTTAATAGTTAGATATTTCTGGGAATCAGTGAAGTTCGGTGGCAGGAGGAACAAGACTTCTGGACATGTGAATACAGGATTATAAATACAAAATCAAATAGGGGTAATGCAGGAGTAGGTTTAATAATGAATAAAAAAATAGGAGCGCGGGTAAACAGCATAGTAAACGCAATATTGTGACCAAGATAGACACGAAGCCCACGCCTACTACAGTAGTACAAGTTTATATGCCAACTAGCTCTGCAGATGATGAAGAAATTGATGAAATGTATGATGAGATAAAAGAAATTATTCAGGTAGTGAAGGGAGACGAAAATTTAATATTCATGGGTGACTGGAATTCGAGAGTAGGAAAAGGGAGAGGAGGAAACATAGTAGGTGAAATTTGATTGGGGGTAAGAAATGAAAGAGGAAGCCGTCTGGTAGAATTTTGAACAGAGCATAACTTAATCATAGCTAACACTTGGTTCAAGATTCATGAAAAAAGGTTGTATACATGGAAGAATCCTGGAGATACTAGAATTTATCAGATAGATTATATAATGGTAAGACAGAGATTTAGGAACCAGGTTTTAAATTGTAAGACATTTCCAGGGGCAGATGTGGACTCTGACCACAATCTATTGGTTATGAACTGTAGATTAAAACTGAAGAAACTGTAAAAAGGTGGGAATTTAAGGAGATGGGACCTGTATAAACTAACTAAACCAGAGGCTATTCAGAGTTTCAGAGAAAGCATAAGGCAACAATTGACAGGAATGGGGGAAAGAAGTACAGTAGAAGAAGAATGGGTAGCTCTGAGGGATGAAATAGTGAAGGCAGCAGAGGATCAAGTAGGTAAAAAGACGAGTGCTAGTAGAAATCCTTGCGTAACAGAAGAAATGTTTAATTTAATTGATGAAAGGAGAAAATATAAAAATGCAGTGAATGAAGCAGATCGACAGGAAGTGCAAAATGGCTAAGCAGGAATGGCTAGAGGACAAATGTAAGGATGTAGAGGCTTATCTCACTAGGGGTAAGATAGATACTGCCTACAGGAAAATTAAAGAGACCTTTGGAGGAAAGAGAACCACTTGCATGAATATCAAGAACTCAGATGGAAACCCAGTTCTAAGCAAAGAAGGGAAAGCAGAAAGGTGGAAGGAATATACAGAGGGTCCATACAAGGGCGATGTACTTGAGGGCAATATTATGGAAATGAGAGAGGATGTAGATGAAGGTGAAATGAGAGATACGATACTGCGTGGAGAGTTTGACAGGGCACTGAAAGACCTAAGTCGAAACAAGGCCCCGGGAGTAGACAACATTCCATAAGAACTACTGACAGCCTTGGGAGAGCCAGTCCTGACAAAACTCTGCCATCTGGTGAGCAAGATGTATGAGACAGGCGAAATACCCTCAGACTTCAAGAAGAATATAATAATTCCAATCCCAAAGAAAGCAGGTGTTGACAGATGTGAAAATTACCGAACAATCAGGTTAATAAGTCACAGCTGCAAAATACTAACACGAATTCTTTACAGACGAATGGAAAAACTGGTAGAAGCCGACCTCGGGGAAGATCAGTTTGGATTCCGTAGAAATATTGCAACCAGGAGGCTTATCTTAGAAGAAAGATTAAGGAAAGCCAAACCTAAGTTTCTAGCATTTGTAGACTTAGAGAAAGCTTTTGACAATGTTGACTGGAATACTCTCTTTCAAATTATAAAGGTGGCAGGGGTAAAATACAGGGAGCGAAATGCTATTTGCAATTTGTACAGAAACCAGATGGCAGTTATAAGATTCGAGGGACATGAAAGGGAAGCAGTGGTTGGGAATGGAGTGAGACAGGGTTGTAGCCTCTCCCCGATGTTATTCAATCTGTTTAGTGAGCAAGCAGTAAAGGAAAAAAAAAGAAAAATTCGGAGTAGGTATTAAAATCCATGGAGAAGAAATAAAAACTTTGAGGTTCGCCGATGACATTGTATCTCTGTCAGAGACAGCAAAGGACTTGGAAGAGCAGTTGAACGGAATGGACAGTGTCTTGAAAGGAGGATGTAAGATGAACATCAAGAAAAGCAAAACGAGGATAATGAAATGTAGTCGAATTAAATCGGGTGATGCTGCGGGAATTAGATTAGGAAACGAGACACTTAAAGTAGTAAAGGAGTTTTGCTGTTTGGGGAGCAAAATAACTGATGATGGTCGAAGTAGAGAGGATATAAAATGTAGACTGCCAATGGCAAGGAAAGCGTTTCTGAAGAAGAGAAATTTGTTAACATCGAGTATAGATGTCAGGAAATCGTTTTTGAAAGTATTTGTATTGAGTGTAGCTATGTATGGAAGTGAAACATGGGCTATTAATAGTTCGGACAAGAAGAGAATAGAAGCTTTCGAAATGTGGTGCTACAGAAGAATGCTGAAGGTTAGATGGGTAGATCACATAACTAATGAGGAGGTATTGAATAGAATTGGGGAGAAGAGGAGTTTGTGGCACAACTTGACAAGAAGAAGGGACCGGTTGGTAGGACATGTTCTGAGGCATCAAGGGATCACAAATTTAGTATTGGAGGGTAAAAATCGTAGAGAGAGACCAACAGATGAATACACTACGCAGATTCAGAAGGATGTAGGTTTCAGTAGATACTGGGAGATGAAGAAGCTTGCACTGGATAGGGTAGAGTGGAGAGCTGCATCAAACGAGTCTCAGGACTGAAGACCACAACACCAACAATAACTACATACTAGTAATTCATATTTGCGTGCGACGTAGGAGTGAGAAATGTTGAACGGACCATGAGGCGATGAGCAGGAGTGTACACCAGCCAAAGCAGTGAGAGAGTCGCACGCGAGGAACTACTTCTTGGAAAGGCCGCCGGGGCTGGTCGGAAGAATCACTGGCCACTGGACAGGCTGTTGCTATGCAGAGATGTTGGAGGAAGTATGCCGACTGTATAGAAACGCAGATAGCATCGCCCACAGAGAAACGCCTGGCGAAAACAGGAAGCGCTTGATCCTGGGGCTCTGAAACTGTGGGAGACCGCCAAATGCTCAGACCTTGCAGAAAAATAATGTTTATTAGATGTGAAACCTGCCCCTATTGCCTAATGGAAGTAAACTCTAAGTTAGAGACACCAGATGGTGACGAGGCAGAGCATCTCATAGGCCAAAGCAAGAAACAAATAGAGCATGACGTGAGGGTTCTTTTCAGTCTGAGTATGGCAAGATTCAAGCCATTGGTTAACCAGTCAGGGGGCGGAGAGTATCTTGTGACAAGCAATTTTCTGTTGGCACTTGGAAGATTCAGAGCTCAGCCAATCAGATATTGTGAGAGATGTGAAATGTGACAATTCGAGGTTTCCTCTTACTTCTCATTCAACTGGAAATTCCACTTCACCTTCCTCTTTGATTGAGATCAAGGTCTGGAGCCTCCACCATCCGACTTCAAAGCTAAGAACTGCCACAGAGCCTCACAAGCCGATGCACTGAGTACTTAGAAACATTTCGGGCCATTTTGGACTTAGTCCCTGGCGACGGCCGTTGGTTCCACCAATTATTGATTCAGCAGCCAGTTAAAACATCACCTGCAGTATTCTGGTGAGATTATGCGACAGGTGTGAGCACTCTGAAGACCTGCATTTTGTCATTAATAAACAGTTTCTTTTCAACTTTGGCCACAGATGTGACGTTTTTCCTTCCTGTAGTATGGATTACTTCCATTAACCTTACAATCACTAGGGATTCCTTGATTATAAGTAAATTTCTTGTGCGGTTCTTAGCTTTTCCACCCTACGTCAGATATACCAAGGATGTTAGCATATGGTTGCCACAAGCTGATATTCAATTGTTTACTTAGCTTTCATTTTATCTTATTAATGTTGCCACAGATTCATAAGTTCCCCCATCACAGTTTTGGAGGTTGCATTTGCATACGTTTTATCGATACCTACCATAGTTCAATTAATTAATCTGGAGCGTCAACCGCCATTTAAGTAACCAGAGGAGAATAAAATATAAAGCGACCACTCACACTTTCGCTTCACAAATAGTATCAGTACTCCCTGCCTATCAGTTTTGTCCATCTGGTCGCTTCCTTCCTCTCACGCCATCCTTCCTATGTCACACTCCACAACACCAGCTCCCGTGTCTTTTATCCTACTGCTGGCGTGCCCCAGGGCTCTGTCCTCTCCCCTCTCCTCTATCTCATGTCCACCGCCGATATGCCCAAGCACCCTCACCTGTCCACCTTCTCCTATATGCTGATGTCACCGCCTTCCTGGCTCTTTATCCTACCTGTCATTGGTCCCAACGCACCCTCCAAGTTCGCCACTTGGTGTAACCAGTGATTCAGCCGTCTCAACCCCTCCAAAACCCAGGCAATCACCATAGGCTGCATCACCTGCTCCTTCCATCTCCATGATTTCTACCTCACCATTTATGGTCACCCCATCCAGCTCATCCCCACCCTGAGATACATTGGCCTCACCCTCGACTGTCAACTCACCTGGACCCCGCACCTCCTGACCATCCAGCAGTAATCCTTCCTGCCTCTGCCACCTGAAATTCCTGTCTGGCCAGACATGCGGATTGCGTCCTTCCACCATCCTCCAACCCTAAAAATCGATCGTCTCTCCTACCCTCTGTTATGCAAGTGTTGCCTTCATATCTGCACCCACACGCTTTTACAAGGCCCTCCATATCCTTGAATGCCATGCACTCTTCCTTGACTTCTGTATCCGCCTTCCTTCCCCCACACGACTCCTGTATGACCTCATCTCCTTCCCCCACCTCCTCCTTTTCCTTCAACATCTCCACCTCCTTTACACTGTCTGCAGGCTTGATCCCCTCCACCCTCTCGTTTCCTCCTTCCTCTTCACCCCCCCCCCCCCACCCGCCCGTTGCTGCACCTCTATTGCTGTCTCTCTCCCTCTCTCCACCTCCACACCCTCCATCTCCTTCATCAGGGCAATCAGCACCTCCCTCTCCTGGATGTTGAACTTATACCCTTCCTTCCAACTGTAACCTGGCCTTGTTCCCTCCCCCCCCTCCCCAGACCCCCACTTTTTCCTCTCTTCTCCTTCTCCCAGAATGAATTTTTCTCCTTCTCTCTGTGAGTCCCTGCACCCCCTCCCCGACTGCTTCCCCCCCCCAGCCCTTCACTCCCCCATCTCCTCCCCTCCCACCCTTCTCCCCCCTCCTACCCTCCCTCCCTTGTCTGTACGCCCCTGGAAGATCCTCTCCGTTTGCTCATCATCATCAGTGTACTACGTCAGTGTTGTGTTTGGTCCTGTTCTCCTGTGCATCAAGAGCTGTGATTTTAATTGTGTGCTGGACTTGTGCATAGAGTTATTGTCAGTGATCGTTATGTGCTACGCCATCTGTCGATACTTTTATGATCCAGTGTGTGATTGTGTTTTGTATGCGCTCATTTTTTACAGTATTTATCTCCTTTATCCAGTCGCCTCCCTTTTTTTTGTCTGTTCCCTTCCTTGATGTTCCTCCTTTTTATATCTATGTACACCATATACTCTCCTTTATGTTATTTTAAATGTTTTCTATTGTATTATTGATGTTTTTCACCTGAAGAGCAGCGCATATGCTGCTCCCAGCCCGCCCCAGATAGAGCATTGAAATACAATAAAAAAATTAAAATAATCTCCAAGCCAGTTCTCATCGTGCTACGTTCTACTCCACAACTAGGAAGTGCTAAGCTGCGGTGAACCGGCTGTTCGTTGCTGATTTGGCTGTGCTCTGGACTTTGACTTCGAATGCTATACTGGAAGTTGGACTTCAACATTCACTGGGCTTGGTATGTCACTGGACTTGTGATTTCCCCCGGAATTCTACATTTCACTTGCACTAAATGGACAATGGTATAACCACTATCAATTTATATAATTTCCATCATTTCCTCATCTATAACCTGGAGCTTGCTAACAGATTCATTTTGTATCAGTGTTGTGC
Organism: Schistocerca piceifrons; assembly: GCF_021461385.2. Taxonomy (NCBI): domain Eukaryota; kingdom Metazoa; phylum Arthropoda; class Insecta; order Orthoptera; family Acrididae; genus Schistocerca; species Schistocerca piceifrons. Next base: position 312,455,198 of record NC_060138.1, read on the forward strand.
CAATAAACCGTAGAACAGCGATACATTTATTGTGTTATTCCTGGTTATAACAGTGTTCTATACCACATTTCAGTTCTTTCGTATTTAGTGACGTCTCTGAAAAGGATACCGTGTTGAACAGCATGGTCTGGCTTTCCAACTTCTGTGCAGCCATAGTTAACTTTTGTCTACCTACCATTCTGTACAAAGAGGAAAGGTAAGAATGTATTTCATTTGAAGTCTCACACTGGAAAAAGATCCGTAGATGCGTGGTCTGTTGTACCTACATCCCAATCCTTCTGTCACCCTCACACTAAGCATGCCGTGATTTCTTCCTTGGAATTCACTCTTTAAAAATGATATCGGTTTGACCGTTTAATATATCTCTTTAGGGACCCGAAACGACGTTATAAATAAAGGAATGTACACTGAAGGAAAAAAATCGCGACACCAAAAAATATTTAATACATAGTAACGAAATTTCTGAAATACGTTTGTCTACGTAACATATTTAAGTGATTAACATTGCAACACCACAGGTTAATGTAAGCGAGATAAGCCATCGCAAATGTGAAATACTGGTACATTAATAATCGATATGATCGCAGAATGTTGAATGCAAGCTTTCAAACGAGCATAAATTGTGTTGTACAGGTGGCGGACGTCATTTTGCGGGACGGCGTTTCGTGCCTATTGCACTGCGTCGGTCAGTACGTGGACGGGTAATACCGTTTGTGGATGATGCAGGAGTTGTCATCCGATAATGCCCATATGTGCTCGATTAGAGACATATCTGGTGATCGAGCAGGCCAAGGCAACATGTCAACATTGTGGAATTTGCTGGGTTACAAGAGCGGTATGTGGTCGAGCGTTATCATGTTGGAAAACACCCCATTGAATGTTCATGAATGGCAGCACAACGGTAGTATCGCCCGACTATTGTACATCTTTGCAGTCAGGGTGCATGGGATAAAGAGAGTGCTCCTACTGTCAAGCGAAATCGCATCTCAGTCCGCAACGCCAGTGCGTCTAGCACACAGGCGCCGAGGCAGATCAGCTTTCATCAGAAAACAACAGACTTCCACACTGCCCTCCAATGAATTCTCGCTTCACACCAAGGACGTCGCCAATGGCAGTGGTTTGGGATCAGTGGAATGCATGCTACAGGGTGTGTGGCTCGGAGCTGTCCTCAAAAATGTGTTCAAATGTGTGTGAAATCTTATGGGATTTAACTGCTAAGGTCATCAGTCCCTAATCTTACACACTACGTAACCTAAATTATCCTAAGGACAAACACACACACCCATGCCCGAGGGAGGACTCGAACCTCCGCCGGAATCAGCCGCACAGTCCATGACTGCAGCGCCCTAGACCGCACGGCTAATCCCGCGCGGAGCTTGTAATGGTACTTGAATTACGCAACCATTACGGCAGCTCACCTGGACCTCTCGATACCAGCAATACTCTACTGTGTTTCTGTTAAGTACTTAACATATTTCTGAGACAACATTCAGATTTGATTTCATTTGTGATACATTGATATGTTTATATTACAATGATATTATTCGTATGTGTATTCTTTCTTTTGTCACTATGATCTTTGACGTACTTGTAACTCTGATTTTTGGGTGCGTATGCGATTATTAGTTAGTTATTAGTGAGTTGTTAGAGAGTCAGACCTAGAAAAAGTCAAGTCTTGGACGTCATGTTGGAAAGACACATATTGTCGCCAATCTATAAAATGTGAACTTTAACAGTGAGGAAGATGTTTTCAAAAATGTTTTGTATTGTGAAGTGATGTTTTGTGTGTTACGTGCTATCGCAATAAAAGAAATAAAAAAGAAGTGTAACTTAAATTCGGAGTGCTGATTATTTTTTTTACATCACCATTGTTCTAACTTTGAAAGGTTTAATCTTCAAGAATGGTTTGTGAAGCGCATCTACAAAACTTTTGAATATAGCAGAATAAAACCTAGGCCTCTTTGCATCCGAGCTTGGAATCATTAACACCTAGATTTTCGACGATTGAGCCATGATTATACAACGAGACCAGCGTGGGAAACACGAAAAGATGAGTGCCTAGTTTATTCATTATTACATGAAATGACTTTATTAACTGTGCTCTAATGACAACTGCAACATAATAACTATGTTGTTGCCGGAAAATGCAGTATTTAGCAGCGTGAGCAACACCACAATCATTAAATTTTGACCTTTGTTGTGGTAGGATTGTTAGAAGCTGTCCTCGAAGAAAACTGATTTGTAAATAGTTCGTTGGTCACTGTGGTGCCACCTGCTGCTCAAATTGCTGCTGCAGATGCAGTACGATGCGCAAGAATTAAACGCCAAACACGAGGTTTTTTTTTTTTTTCACTTTCACTGGTGCCACGTAGCTATCTGGAGCCCGGTCTTCCTGCTACCGTACATTCTTATGATGACCGCTGCCCGCAATCACATACAGTGGCTACATTCCTGTCAAGTTTTTCTGTACAATCGCATATGGAGCATCCGGCTTTTCCTAGGCCTATTGCACGATTTATTTCAAACTCAGTGATGTGTCTTTGTCGCTTTAAAGGCATCGGAGGTGAGGGTATCCTCTGGAGTGCCCCAGGGAAGTGTGGAAGGTCCGCTGTTGTTTTCTATCTACATGAATGATCTTTTGGATAGGGTGGATAGCAATGTGCGGCTGTTTGCTGATGATGCTGTGGTGTACGGGAAGGTGTCGTCGTTGAATGACTGTAGGAGGATACAAGATGACTTGGACAGGATTTGTGATTGGTGTAAAGAATGGCAGCTAACTCTAAATATAGATAAATGTAAATTAATACAGATGAATAGGAAAAAGAATCCTGTAATGTTTGAATACTCCAAGAGTAGTGTAGCGCTTGACACAGTCACGTCGATTAAATATTTGGGTGTAACATTGCAGAGCGATATGAAGTGGGACAAGCATGTTATGGTAGTTGTGGGGAAGGCGGATGGTCGTCTTCGGTTCATTGGTAGAATTTTGGGAAGATGTGGTTCATCTGTAAAGGAGACCGCTTATAGAACGCTGGTGCGACCTATTCTTGAGTACTGCTCGAGCGTTTGGGATCCCTATCAGGTAGGATTGAGGGAGGACATGGAAGCAATTCAGAGGCGGGCTGGTAGATTTGTTACTGGTAAGTTTGATCATCACGCGAGTGTTACGGAAATGCTGCAGGAACTCGGGAGGGAGTCTCTAGAGGAAAGCAGGCATTCTTTTCGTGGATCGCTACTGAGGAAATTTAGAGAACCAGCATTTGCGACTAACTCCAGTACAATTTTACTGCCGCCAACTTTCGCGGAAAGACCACAAAGATAAGATGAGAGAGATTAGGGCTCATACAGAGGCGTGTAGGCAGTCATTTTTCCCTCGTTCTGTTTGGGAGTGGAACAGGGAGAGAAGATTCTAGTTGTGGTACGAGGTACCCTCCGCCACGCACCGTATGGTGGATTGCGGAGTATTTATGTAGATGTAGATGTAGATGTAACATCAAGTCCCCGCGTCCTATCTCAAAGGTAACCAACGCTCCCGACCGTTGCAGCGTGTATTTAAGTCATATCTGATTTGCATCCTCATAGTGACGCTGCTAGCGTCACTCTTATGCGACTGGCGTGAAATTTGGATAGACATCAACATTGCCTGCCGGTATGGCCGAGCGGTTGGTTCTAGGTGCTTCAGTCTGGAACCGCGCGACCGCTACGGTCGCATGTTCGAATCCTGCATCGGGCATGGATGTGTGTGATGTCCGTAGGTTAGTTAAGTTTAAGTAGTTCTAAGTTCTAGGGGACTGATGACCTCAGATGTTAAGTCCCATAGTGCTCAGAGCCATTTGAGCCATTTGAGACATCAACTTTCAGATGTAGAAACACGCCTACAAACTTTCGTTTTATGCACAGCTCCTTCTTGATGTGATTTCTTTTCCATCAATGTACACGAATTTCTTCACATAATGAAGAACTTTCCTCCACCTAAGGTGCACGAAGACAGCGGTGCTGTACTATGTAGTGAAGACATAGCAACGAGAACGCTCTCGGAGCGCGTATCTGCAGGCGCTCAGCACGTGTACGAGTTTGTGCGCTCTAGGCACGTTAATCTGCGCGAGTTGCGCCCCGCTGCCGCACGTCTCCTGCTGGTGGAAGAGAGTAGCAGATTGGCAGAGATCCGGTTGGCAGCGAGACTCTTGTCACAGCACAGTCCGCAGGCGGACGCGGACTGGGCGTGGGCAGCGGCAGGGCGGCAGGAGAAATCCCTGCTGCTGCTACTGCTGCGGTGCCGCGACGCATCCGGGAAGGCCAGACTCTCCCTGCTGACGCGTGCTGCGTGTTGCGCGCTGCGGCAGCCACTGCGATGTCTCCTCTCCTCTCCTCCGCCTGCAATGAGGCGCACTGTTGGAAGGGGAGGGGGTGGGGGTGTGGTGGCGTTTCGGCAGGAGAATGGGGCAGTGTAGGCCATAGCGCGCGAGAGTGGACTCCGTAGATTGTCAGGAAGCTTGCGTCATACTTAAGCATTGCCAGAATTTGGGGGACTTTTCCAGAGTAGCGTGTCGGAGGAGTTACATAGTAATGGAGAGCTTAATTGCAAGACATACTACAGCACCGTCGATAACATGTGACAAGAGCAGTTCAGAAAGTGTAGACTACAATGACAATTTCCTCCTCCCCTAAGCAGCTGTTGCTGCTGTCTTCTTCTGTCTGAAGACTGGTTTGACGCAATTCTTCATTGTGGTCTATGCTGTGTAAGCATTTTTCTTCCGTTGTAATTATTACACTCCACTACCACTTCAATTTGCTTGTTGTGTGCGTGCGTTCCTCCACTTCTACAATTTCCACTCCCACTTCCTTCCCTCCCTCGCCCCCCCTCCCACCCACCACACACACACACACACACACTCATTCACACATACTTCCCTTCATCACCGATTTGACGTTTCTCCCCAGTTTCATGCAGTACATCTTCGTTAACTATTCGAGCTATCCATCTAATCTTCCTCATTCTTCTGTAACACAAAGTTTCAAAAGCTGCTATTTGCTTCTCTGGTATACTTCTTACCACAATGTTTCACTTCCGAAATTAGTACCCAGAAACTTGCTGACCAGCTCTCCACTGCTCCCTAATGGAGCCCAGCTTGGGGCCCTGCTGTTGCTGTTGCACAAGATCAGCAGACAATACCAGAACCACGTTAAGCACAGAATTAACAAGACCTTCTATCATCTTGGCATCTTGAGAAGATGAATCCTACTTCTCTTCGAACATTCTGCTCAAGGTTTCCGCTGCAGTGTTATCGCACCTCCTAATGTGGCGCACGTCGAAGCTGAAGGCGCAAAGGGCCCAGTTTCGCACGGGCGAGCCAGAAGTCAACTAAGGGCACGGTTGCCCGTCTCCAGTGTGAATTCCCGGTGTTCGAGGTAGTACTTAAATTCCTCTAGCGTGAAGAGGACAGCCAGCTCCTCTGCCGACTAGTAAGTAGATTATTTCTCATTCCTCTAGCGTGAAGAGGACAGCCAGCTCCTCTGCCGACTAGTAAGTAGACTATCTCTTCTCGCTCTGAGACAGGCATCTAGAAGCGTGGGCTAAAACCGTCTGCTCGCCACATGGCTCCTGAAGGAACACGGCGGCAACCCCTGAGTTAGAGGCGTCGGTTTGGAGTACGGAGGGTTGAGTGAAGTCAGGAACGGCCAAAGCAGGGGCATTACTCAGGACGCCGGCCGGAGTGGCCGTGCGGTTCTAGGCGCTGCAATCTGGAGCCGACCGACCGCTACGGTCGCAGGTTCGAATCCTGCCTCGGGCGTGGATGTGTGTGTGATGTCCTTAGGTTAGTTAGGTTTAATTAGTTCTAAGTTGTAGGGGACTGATGACCTCAGAAGTTAAGTCCCATAGTGCTCAGAGCCATTACTCACGGCGATCTTAAGCAAATCACACGTAGCCTGCTGGCTGTCGGTCCAGACAAATGGCTCGCCCTCCTTTCGCTATAGGTTCAACAGAGCAGCTAGCCCAGCAAACTTCGGAACGAATTTTCGGAAGAAGTTCGTGACTCCAATGCAACGGGCTAACATTTTTATAGTCTTAGGACGGAAACTGTAAACAGCTCGGGTTCTAGACTGATCAATCCTGACCCCTCGGCTAAGACCAGATATCTCACGATGAGATAAAGTAACTTTAGACAGTTTGATCGTTAGGCCCACTTTGGGCTCAAAAACCAGTCGTAAGTGCTCCATATGTTCGGAGAAGGTGGCACTATAAACGACAACATCGTCCAACACACCTGAACTTCAAATCTCTGAGCACGGAATCGAGTAAAATAGAACCGCCGCCCCAGTAGAAAGGCCGAAAGTCACCTGGCTGAATTCATACAAGTTCCTGTAGGTGGAAAAGGCACTGGCCGCTTTGATTTTTCGGCAAGGCTAATCCGATAACACGCCTGGTTAAATCGAAAACGGGAAATTTGTGGGCGCCGGAAAAGCATGAAAAGCACCATGTAGATCAGGTAGAGGGACAGACTCCAAGATCACTTTCTGATTAAGGACACAATCACAACTGGTCTGAAACCCCCCTTCCTCCCCCTTTATTCTTTGGCATGCGTACGGCGAGATGAACGGTAATGTAACCGCTTTAGCGAGCATTTCATCTCCCATCTCACGCAATACCCTCATCTTAAATGGAGAGAGCTGGTAGGGTGATTGCCTGTTTGGAAGATGGTCGGAAAGTAAAATCCCGTATTCAGTACGATTAATCACTCCTAATTTATCAGTCAACACTCCCGGGAAACCATGCAATAAAAGAGCTTAACGTCGAACGTCGCCTCCACTCTTTCGTGTGTGTGTGTGTGTGTGTGTGTGTGTGTGTGTGTGTGTGTGTGTGTGTAGGGGGGGGGGGTTAAAAAAATCGAAGGAGAGGTTGTGATAGAGTGTCATCTCATCCTTACGCCAAATACAACTAAGGCAGTTTCCGCTATTAAGATGAGGTGCTCCCAACGTAGGTGTTATCACTGTGGACAGCACGGGCATTTTGCTCGCCAGTGCGAGGTCAACGGAAAAAGGCATTGCGACAGCTGACAACGTAGGCAGGGACTGCACGGCACCTTTTTCACGTTGCTGAGTGCAGGTAATAAAATAAAAGGAGTGAACCGTAATAACCCTATTTTGTATGTATATACGAGCATGATGCCAATAAAAGGTCGAAATTAGGTCAGAACATATTTTCACAAGTAGTCGTCTTTGGTTTTTGAAAAATTCGACGACGGAGCTCTTCTTTTGTTTGCTGTTTCATCACTATCCCTAACAAGATCCCAGCAGCAGTCACCCATTATCGAAGGGTTCTAATGGCATTGGTAACGGTGTTCCATGATAAGAATGTGTTGATGAAAGCGTTCACCAGGCTCATCACTTACGGCTCCCATATTTTCCGCGGAAAAATCAAGGTGAGAATGCAAAAAATGAATTTTAAGCAACATTCTACACCCCATGTTCTTATAGTTGTCCAACAGATCATCCACAATGGTCGCATAGATTTTGTCTTTTCTGTTACCCAAAAAGACCTTCACAACTGCTTTAAAAGAAGACCAAGCAGCTAACTGGATCTCTGTGAGTTTCGTATCAAAGGTTGGACCTTTCAACAATTTTCTTATTTGTGGTCCAACAAATATACCTTCTTTCAGCTTTCCCTCACTTAATTCGGGAAACTTTTAAGTGATTGAAGGCCTCACCTCCTTTATCCAGAGCTTTTACAAAGTTCTTGATAAGGTCCAGCTTGATATCAAGGGGAGGCAAAATAATTTTATCGGCGTCAACCAATGGTATATTTTTCACATTTACGTTTCCAGGAACATACGACTTTCTTATAGGCCATTCCTTGACTGTATTGTGGTTCTTGGTGTCACGGCTGTCCCAAAGGCACAAAAAGCAGCAGTATTTCGTGAATCCAGCCTGTAAACTTGTAAGGAGTGCAACAACTTTTAAATCACAGCAAAGCTGCCATTCATGATCCTTATACTTTTTGCCTCTAGCAGCAAAGTCATGGTTTCATAAGTTTCTTTCCTGTATACTGCGTAAGCCAAAGGTACCGATGGAAACGCATTGCCATTATGCAGCAGTACTGCTTTCAAGCTGGTTTTACTGGAGTCAATAAATAGTCGCCACTCCTATGGGTTATGTTGTACACCTAGCTGCATCATCAGACCACTGACATTTGCACATACACACATTGGATTCTGCATATTGAAATACTGGGCGAAGGAAGCACCTCTTGATCTGAAACAGGAAATTTTTGGCCCTGGAGCTAGAAGGCTACGCCTCGACCCCAAGAGTTCTGCCTGCTGTTTCAAAATTTTAGATCGCGAACCAAATCGTTCAATTCCTTTTGATTAACGAGCTGAGGCGAAGTGTCATGATATTGAGGGCAGTACTCTTCTGTATGTTCAGTACTTTCTGATTCACTTGACATGCTGTCTGGTTCCGTGGCTTTCAAGTTACCGACAGGAACAGGTAACCCCTCATCATGAGGCACAGACAAATGCACTGAAGATACATTTGCATACTTTATTTTATGTCTAGTTTTGCTTGAATGTTCCGAAATATTTGTAAGACAGAAGTAACGGTCAAAATAATGATCATTATGCTCACACCACACCATGGGTACAGCGAATGGCATGGCTCGGCATTTCCTTTCAACCACTCGGTTAAGATTGTAGTACAGGTTATGCAGGCAATATGCGATGCAAAATTTTTATCTTGATCACCAACAGGACAATAAAAATACAATTTATATGCCATCTTAGCCAAATCAGTGATTGGTTTTCAAAATGGTTCAAATGGCTCTGAGCACTATGCGACTTAACTTCTGAGGTCATCAGAACTAATTAAACCTAACTAACCTAAGGATAACACACGCATCCATGCCCGAGGCAGGATTCGAACCTGCGACCGGAGCGGTCGCTCGGTTCCAGACTGTAGCGCCTAAAACCGCACGGTCATTCCGGCCGGGATTCGTGTTCTTTGGGCTTGTGAAGTGAATTTCCCACACACATCACAAAAGTTGTCGAGCTGTTTTAGACAGTAACGAGATTTACTAGTTGCCATATTTCTTAATGTAAGCTTCCAGGAACATACGACTTCCTTATAGGCTACTCCTTGACTATATAGTGGTTCTTGGTGTCACGGCTGTCCCAAAGGCACAAAAAGCAGCACTATCTTTCACAGGAAACGCTCACCGATGATCTCTTTCACACCACTGGATTATCACACCAACCATTTACTAACGATTTGTAGATCTAGCTTTCCTCTGCAAATCAAAAACCAACAATTCAACATCAAAACACAAGAAAAGCAAAAAGCTATATATTGAACACGAAAAATAAAAAAACTTTAAAAACTCAAAAATGCTGCGTACAAGAACATTTTGAAAGGTATATTCGGATTCTACACACCTAAATACAAATTAGTTGATGTATCACATCCCAGATGCAAAATGGCTGTTGATTAGTGTAATGTTTCGTTTGTGTGCGCGTACGTCAGAATTGGTAGTCGCCTCTCCACAAAAAAGACCCTGGAACGATCCTCCAGTTTAATCCCTTGCAAAGCAGTGGCAACAATTTCGTGCTCAAACAACTTTAGATCAAAGGCTATGGCTGTCGTGCGTATTTCACGAATATACTTAACTAGGTGAACTCGAAAAATTACTGATTAACGAGATCGCTCTTAACCCTGGCAGACAGGCGGTCCCTTAACACCTTGACGCACAGTTTCCTTAAACAGCCCTTCCTCGCTGAAACCCCACTGACTATTTGGGCCAAGAACCCTTGACACATTAACTGAAAAACGGCTTCCCACAACATTTTGAAAACGGTAACTTGTTCTATTAATTTAACAATAAACCGTAAAAATTTAACCAACGCCTGTGTCGCGCGGAGTTGCCGCGTGGTCTAGGCGTCTTGTCACGGTCCGCGCGGCTCCTACGTCGGAGGTTCGAGTCCTCCCTCGGGCATGGGTGTGTGTGATGTCCTTCGCGTAAGTTAGTTTAACTTAGATTAAGTAGTGCTTAAGCTTAGGGACCGATGACCTCAGCAGTTTGGTCCCATAAGAACTTACTACAAATTTCCAGCGCCTGTTGAGTATCGATAGCAAGGCGTACCATCCCGCGGAACACATTCATGAAAAGTGGTTTACTTTTCGGTAACAACCGAATTTTGCTATTCACCAATGTTCTGATCACTCTCCAACTCAAATGCACTCAAAGTAATTTGCAAATTTATCACTCTATTATGCAATTGGTCAGTCTCAAGTTTGAACTGGGAATCCGTGACTACAGAAGCCAGGTCTTCAACTCTACGTATCCAGTGCGAAACCTGTACGTGCAGGCGGTACAGCTGAGCATGCGATGGGGCACTCAAACGAAGAAAGTTTAAGGTCTGCTCTATATCTGACGGAGAAGCGACACAATGCACGATGGGCATCCTCACCTGACCAACACGCATTTTCGTCACTTGCGCCGCAGCCCCATACCTATGCAAAGATGCACCATTAGTAGAGCTACGTCCCCATTCTTTGCCAATCCTCAGACTTTATTCTCGTATCTTAAATGGTCCGTTCGAAGGCAGCCCACTCTCAACACGACTAGAGCCTCCATAACAGATGAATGCACCTGAAACCCCAAGCCGAAAACAACAGATTGTGCGTCGCCAGACACAGTACAAGTGTAAAGTATAATCATTTGTATTTATTTGTATATATGTGGATGATGTTCAGTTTAATTCAATCCTTCAACATCTAGAAATAACCATGCTCTGCTACCAGAATGGTACATACTACTGATGTGAGGTTGCCTGGGAGTGGAAGGACTGGTCCAAATAAGCATTGAACATCATTTGTATCAAGATGTTCACTAACACCCTCAGGGAAAAACAAGTTTAAAACAATTTAAGAACAATTACTGATAATCAACAATTTTATCAAATATTTCAGAGGGATTAAACAACAAGAAGTTATATTATTAATTCAAATATTTGCTCTCAACTCTCCACAAGTCATTCATGGGAACATGAAGTATAAAAATTTTAATTTACGACAAATGTTATTTTCTTTTCAAAATATACCATTTTGTGTGACACTAGTTACTGTTGTTGAAATATTGCAGCCAATTTCAATAAGAAAAGCAAGAAAGTATTTCAGTGACTGAAGTTACGTGGCAATCTCTTCAAAGGTTCCTTAAAACAGGATGGTCACAAATATCTGTAGAATATGTTTGACTAAAATACGACAAATAACTCAGACTTACAGAAATAGTTCATTACAAGGAGATAAAAAAATTAAAGCTCCTTGATTTGTAGCCGTTACACATCGGTCGAATATTTCATAGGCAAACAAAGGGAGAGAAACAGGTAATCGGGGTATCAAAGTGACCAGCGTGAGGTCTATTTTGGCATGAAAATATTTAACTGATTAATAGGCTGAGGAAAAGTTGAAATATTTCACGAAAAACTGCTTTAAATGAAATGTTAAAAATGTCATCTGTTCAAGACCTAGCTATTCTTCACATAAAAAGATACATTGGTGCGGTATTTAAATTTCAAAAAGGCTTCCTTCTGCACGAAATTGAGTACATGGCTGCACGAAATTTTTAAGAATTTGCAGAGGCAAAATCACATTGGGTAGACTTTCTATATAGTTCATTTAAGGCCATACATTATTGCGTATGAAATGTAACCAATATATCTAAATTGTATTTAAAGTTGACACTGGAATGATATTTCTTTTCATTGTTGAATATTGGTTGTTATATCCGCGGACGGGTCACTCGCATCGCGTCCGAACCTTTCCTGCGCTCCGGGAATCAAGTGGTCGTAAAAATCTCATAAAAGGTTCAAGACATCGAAACGACGATTTTTGGAAATGACAGTACACAGAAAGGACTATTTTATCACATGATTAACACTCGATACGTAAACGCGTGAGCAGAGCGAAAACAAGACTCCCTATAACTTACATCATGAGGTTCTGTACAAATTTTCATAGGCAAACAAAGGGAGAGAAACAGGTAATCGGGGTATCAAAGTGACCAGCATGAGGTCTATTTTGGCATGAAAATATTTAACTGCTTGAAAGTAATCAGAGTAATGAAAGAAAACTTGATTAATAGGCTGAGGAAAAGTTGAAATATTTCACGAGAAACTGCTTTAAATGAAGTGTTAAAAATGTCATCTGTTCAAGACCTAGCTATTCTTCACATAAAAAGATACATTGGTGCGGTATTTAAATTTCAAAAAGGCTTCCTTCGAATCAAGTACGTCAGGAAGGCAATCGAGGGGCCAGTAAGTTCATGCTTTCTGAATGAAACTTGAAATTAAAAATGGAAGAAATCACTCAAATATTTTATGAAATTATTTGTGTAAAAGAAATAAGTAGGTCAGAGAAACTTTCTACGTGCCTTTGAATGATACTTGAAATCATGAACAGAAAATGATATGCACCAAACGTTTCCCTAATATTTGTTATTTCATACTTTTAGACAAATCATTACACAAAACGTTTGACTTTCTTTTCAAAAATTTTGTAAGCTTTACTTTTACAGACTATTTAAAGTAATTGAAACGCTTGGCCTTAACATTGATGAATTACGTTCGCAACATGAAATATCTGTAAAATTTCATGGTTCATTGTAATTTATTAGGAATTAAATGTATGTGGTATACTGGGATAGGTGTGAAGATCAAGTTCTTTGGCAAGACCTTAAAATATACATAGCGATGCAGTGTAAACAGTATACAGAAGCGTAATTGAGTCAGTAAAAATATAATGATTGCCAGCAATCGAACTGGGACCTTGTCCTCGCTCATAATCACAAACTCTATATGCTACACCCACACATAGCATAGCATTCTTTGTGCTTATGTTTGTATTTAGCGTAGTTAGTCATGTAATAGTCATTCCTCCACATTTATTGGCTGTTAAAAGTTCTTGATCATGTAAAAAAACATTCGTATTTAATTTATTGATGAGATACTCGAATGCTCCTCTGCTCATTCACGAGTATTCTAAGAACTTGTCTGGTGATCTTCGTTGTTGATGATACTTATGAAATTCTCCATGGAGATTCCTCCATTTGTAAATTTCATACAGAGCATTCCTTTCTGCTTTGTTTTCTTAAGTAAACCTAATTCTGTAGCCTTACCCTCAACGACAGTATTCTACAGGTTAAGGACGCCGTTTTAAAGAAACAGCTGGTTGGCTCTAAGCAGCCATCTTGTAGCGCGACATGGTCGCTCGCACGCAGGACACCCAAGGTTGTCGCCCGATGTTGCTGCTTGTCGCTGCAGTGTCATGCATACAGAAGTCGCTCACGTAGGACACGGCCTAAAGAGCGGGCCCGATGCCCCGCAGACCTGCGCTGCCCTTGCTGCTTCGCAAACTGCCTCTCCCGGCGTCACGGTCACAACGGCACTCGGGGCTAACGTGCCACGCCCTCTGCACGCCAAAAATTATCTTCCAGGAGACGTGGCACGAGCTATCGACTGCGCAACGGTTCAGGCTAAAGTACAGACAAATATTTTCAAAAAAGACATCCTAACACGTAAATTAATTTTTATTTTCTTAATTGCATTGTTTTTAAACACAATTTTAAACATAATACAAACAATACCACATGTAATTTATAAATATACACCTAAATTTTTAATAATGAATTGCGTCGTTCGTTGCCACTAGCAAGTTGTCGAAAGAACACTATAAGCTCTATTAGGACATTATGTACCTATGTGACGAACGATTTTCCTCGCTGCTCCACAATCGCAATTTGGAGGTGGGGCCTTACCCCATCTGTGAAGAGAGTCTATGCTTCCGCCATGATTGCTGCATATTCTGCTAAACATTGCCCATGCACTGCGCGACTAGTCGAAGTCAGCGGGCTTCTTTCTTATGCGGGGCTAGTTGTGGCTCTGTTCAGTTTCGTTACCATGAGTCGGTTAAGTTGAACTGACGAGAACACGGCAAGTGCCATAACCCGATTTCCCAGAAACTTCGCGCAGTGGAAGAAGGGTCAAAATAAACGAACACGTGTCTCAGCTTACCCATAGATACTCCACCGTTTCTGAGAAAACAGCGATCCAAGTTTTCGACGTGCTATAGATGCATTTTAGTGCGCAATAAGTTCATCAAAAGTGGTGGCGCGGTCGTTGTAGTCGCGGCGTCACACTTTAGTACTCTATGTTCGAAGCCAGCTTTTTGTTTCTTTTTATTTTTTGTAATCTACCCATGTCTATTAAGGGTGACTAGGTGAATGTTTATTATCGTATAAGGCGATACAAGGGCGTTATGTTACTTGTAAAATTACAAATGCGTTTCACTTTAACTGGCGTCCATTTAACTATTTATTGTAAATAATATATGTAGGTTTGGTATTTTCAGTGATTACAATCTTTTTAAATCTTTATATTCTTACATTTCGCTCTTGTAACAATTGTTATACTAATTTCTTATATTTTATACTTATTTTTATTATTCAGAAAGATTTGGTGCGTTCCCTGGATGATACCAACCGTTGATACGTTCGAAACATAGAAATTCCTAACACAACAAGGATAGTGTGAAGGCAGGTTTGTCACAATGACATTCCTCCGCATGAATCTCTCTCGGAAACGAGACGTCGTTGACACCGCTGAAGATTTCACGAGCTGGCAATAATTTCGCGGCAAACTACGCATAACGAATCATTTGCCAGAAAACTGACACTTTCAGTTGATTATGAGTCAAAAAACACCATAAACAATTTCAAATTAACTTTCTCATTTATTTACGTTTCTTTCAATTCATTCAACAGACAGCCAATTTTTAGACCAATAAGGATAACCTTGCTTAAAAATTCATTGGAAAACACTCGTGCAGTAACCTACTGAGATGGGTAGATAAATGAAAAAAAATATAAAAACAATAATCGGATCTTGAACACAGGTCGCAAAAGTACAAAGCCGCGACGCCAGCCATTGTTCAGCCACTTCGGTTGAACTTTTTACCTACTAAAAGACACATAAAGTAACTCGAAGACTTCGACCGTCGTTTCTCAAAATCGGTCGAGTATACGGATAAGCTCTCATACTCCTCTTTCACTGAGCAAAGTTTCTCGGAACTCGGTTTATGACACTTGCTGTGTTCTTCTCATGAGACGTGCGGAATTCTATGGCTGTTTTCATGGATGGTTTTCTTGATCGAAGCTGGTTTCTTTTTAGGATAACAGCATCTTGACTGATGGCGAGTAGCGGGTTGCCTTGTATGCGTTTTAACTCCTGGAGTACAGCTACTTTTAGTCGAAGTCCAGGGGGGCGGAATGTGGCTCATTATGATCAGCCATTCGACAGGGGTTTATGTTAGTGTACTGCAATGTCAGCACGCCTCTGCGTGGTATACTGCGGGTAACGCTAAGGAGCTGACAACAATGGTTGCGAGACACTCTTTGGATCTCTTGGCTAAGGCAAATGATAGCACTTAAATTAATACTAAATGTTAAGAAATATCTTTTTTTCAGGAACGCTTTTCCTGTAATTACCAATCTGCACTTTATGTTATTTCTACTTTGAGCACTGTCAGTTACCTTGTTGACCAAATAGTAAAACGTTTATACCTCTTTTAGTGTCTCATTTCTTAATCCAATTTTTTTCAGTATCATTTGATTTAATTTTGCCACACTCCATTACCTTGGAATTACTTTTGAAAACAGATTATAAGACCAGTGTTAATTGATTTTCCAAATCCTTTGCCGTCTATGACAGAATTACTATATCTTTGACAAACTTAAAAGTTTTTATATCTTATCCCTCAACTTCAACTTCTTTTTTCGAATTTCTCTTTTGTTTTTTTACTACAGGTTTAATGTATATTGAATAAAATGGTCGATCTACTGTTAATTGCATCTCTCAAAACGAAATCACTCGATACTCTTCATACTCCTAAAAATGACCTCACGACAAATGCCATCCTATGAAGCCTGTGTTACATCACCAAGCCTTCCCATCTGTCTGAAATACTGTGTCTGCATCTCTTCATGATGAGTTATATGTTGAGTTCAGAAAGGTGAGACCTTCTTAGGTGAATGATTTCTCTGTGTAAAGCATTACTTTGCAGATGTTTAATCTGGCATTTTTGTATTTTAGTTATGTTTTTATTAATCCATAATCTGATGTCTGTAAGTAAACTTTAATTCTGTAGTGCACAGGGTCGTTACAATTAAATTTTCGTTACATGAGCTAGTGTAGACAGAAAACTATTTACCATATTGGGAAAGGTGTTGAGATAGTGCACTGCAGGATTTGTGTTGTTAATAGTGTTAGTGTCATGACTTGCCGTTATGCGCCGGTATTGGTACGGCGACGTAGAGCTGAAAAACAAGCATCAGTATACATTACAGGTTCTGGCAATCAACATGGAATTTCAATGAATTACAAGCATCAGCTGTTTGTAATTCATTAAAATTTTATTCTTCACGGCTGTCAAGATCCACCACAGTGTCTGTTCTTTCGGACATGTGTAAAAGGTCAGACACCATACATATAGTCAACATGTGCCTGGACAAGGTGAGCAGAACTTCACTCACAAAACTTTTTGATCAAAAAACAGCAATAGTACTGCTGCTCTTCACAAGTATTGGCGTGTTGAAGGAATAGGGAGAGGCCCTCTTCCCGCATCCGGGTTAAGGAACATCATTCGAATTAACTGCCGATTAGGCCATTCTTCCTGGGAGAGGCCGACGGGCAGTTGCGCCACAAACTGTTGAAGAAGTTACTGTTGCCATGACTAAGAATTCTGGACTCAATCTGCTTTCTTCAAGCAGTACACGAGACGTTCACGATAGCTGAACATTTAATGGTTCACCGTTGTTTCGGGCGGCAGTAGAGCAATCTCTACCATGGTTGCAGGCTGTTGTGGGTGCCGGTGGTCGTCACATTGAGCAATGTTTATAATGGGGAACGTAAATATGGTACGCAATTATCGAATGTTACCTTCTCATGTAGAAATTAAAATATGTTTCTTTCAATAGTTTATTTATAATTTCTCTACCGCATGTCCTTACAAATCTTTTCAAAAAGTTCCATTGTCCTACCATCATACGTTTTTCATGGTGGTGGGGCAGAGACTCAAGTAGATGGAGTTTGTTATACCCAACCCGTACATTACTTAAAAAATACGTTTTGTCCTTGATGTTAAGTAAATGTATTTTAGTTATCTTTTCCATTTTATTAGGCAAATTATTCTACAATTTAAGTCCCTGATATAAATGCTGCTTTGAGTTTTTCGTTTGTTTTTCTTTGGCAAAGGTAAGTGCAAACTATTCCTTCTTCTATGATCGTGTACGGAATTATTTGTCACACTTTTACCAGTAGTTTTCCTGATATGCTTAACAGTTTGGTACATAGATTTACTTGGTGCAACAAGGATACCTAATTTTTTTTAAAACAGCCCGACTACCGCTTTTAATTATTATTCTTAAACCCTTTTCTGCTATTTGAAAACTGTACTTGAGGTATGTGCATTTGAAACCCACAAAAGAAACACTTAGCGAAGAGCTTGGTGCACATAGGAATAACATGTCATGTCAAGGTAGTGGCTGTTACACATTGGTTATAGAACCCCAAGGTATAATTTGGTGATGTCATTGTGATTGGCAGTATCTTCGTGCTTCGTCCCAGCTCAATTAAAAATCATTATTCATCCAAAAAAATTTGTTTTTGACACAGTATTTATTTATTATTTAGTTTAATGTGACAAATGTTTTGACTCTTTATGGTGATGTTTGTGGCGTTTTATTTGTTTTCAATGTTAACTCACTGAACGGTGCCAAATGTAAACATCTGTGAGAGTCACATTAGCCTACTTAGCTAGAAGTTCTGGCGTTTTATCACTGACTACAATGTCGCTATCATCAGCAAGGAGAATTTTTTTTTTCTGTCTCTCATATTGGATGGAAAGTCATTGATATATTATAAGAAGTGTGGCTAATACACTCCTCTGAGGAAATGTGTTAGCATATTTTTGACTGATAATTTTTTCACTAAAAGTTTAGCATCATCTCAAGTATAGGCTGCCTCTACATTCTGCTTGTACAAAAATTGTCTGTCAAGATCCTACTTTATTTATTTGAAATGCATAACGGGTTTGGGGACATTGCCGTCATCAGATCAAAAACTTAAAGAATCAATACATCTTATTACGTCAAATAATACATGATCGAACCTAGTATATGTGCATAATGAATATGCGCTGAGTACGCGCTCATACTCTGTACAATCATGTATTAGTTAACGTAATAAGATGTAGTGATTCTTTAAGTTTTTGACGTGATGGTGACCGAATGCGGAAACGCCTCATCCCTTTCAAGAAATAAAGCTCGGTCCTATTTCTGAGGTACTACTGGAACTACTCATGGCTATTCCTCTCATATCCAGTGGTTCTAATTTGTACACAAGTATTTTGTGGTCAGCAGTGGAAAAAGCATTGCACTTTAACAGTAATACAGTAATACAGTAATTCCGGTCGAGAGCTTCGAATACCAGTTTTGTGAACTCTGTTATTGCTGATACCGTGCTTCTACTATCTCGGAAGCTAAAGTGTGCTTCTTTGAAAAGGCTGTGTTTATTCAATAAGTCATTAGTCTGTCTTCTACGGATGACTGTATAATTTTTAGTCTGATGAAAATAGCGAAACTGCCTTCAGTTTTGGATATTTTTCGCATTACCTTTCTTTAGGAGGAGCACAACTCGTGGGTGCTTTAGATACTATAGAACAAGGCCTGAACTAAAATACTAATTTATTTATCGGATTCGTGGGCTATCTACGCATTTTTTCAGGACAGAGAATTGGAACTTCATTTGGTCCCGCTGACTCCATTTGTATTGTTTTCCTGACTTCGCACCCTGTTGTGGGATACAACATTATTGTTCTGGCTACATAATTCATACTGTGGAAGAGATGGTACTCTTATTGTAGGTAAGTTTCACTACCTTACTTATCTCGTCCAACTGTGAGTCCTGAAGTCGATCGTACTCCTGTTGTTGGATAAGAATGGCTAATCCAGAAGAAAATTAATCACTATTTTCACAAACAGAAAACACGCTATTTCTGGAAGATAATTCGCCCCTTATTCAAGCTCTAGTATCAGAATTTCTGTATCAGACTCAGTTTACATTTAATTCTGGTTTCCGTAAATGCTTACATTAGCCTACGTGTTATAGCATTATATGTATCTCGCAAAGGAGAACAAAAATAAAAGTACCAGTACACAATTTAATCAAAGAGATGAGCAACATGAGAGTAAATAAAAGTGAATAAACATATTTAATAGTATTTCTTCCTTTGTTTTAATTGTCAAGCTAGAAGTTCAACCAGTTGGTTCGGCAATTTTAAATCACGAATAAGATCGCTGTGATCCCCTTGAGAAAAAAAAGCTCATTTGATTCAAAGATGACATGAAATGTGGAATCGGCGCACATATATCCTTCTCTGTCTTCTAGGTGTTCGTCTCTGTATTCATCTTGACCTACTGTCACATTCTCAGGAGGCGCTGCTGCCGGCAGTTCTTCAGTGTGATGTAGGTCTCAAACCATACAGTAAGTTAGAATATTGCACAGTTTGCGAGGTGCCGGGGCTAGCAGTGTATTTCACACTAAATTCTAGAATCTACATATGTAAATGATGCTCTAAGCCCCCCCCTATTCTAACTCCGACTTTTGCTGTTGCACAAGGATTAAAAAATATACACGAACTGACTGTAATCAGCCCTGCAAGTGGAGTAGAAAATAGTTTGGCACCTGCAATAATTTAATTTGATAAATAAGTTAAATAAAGGAAGGTTTCATTAACGTGGTGAGAAATGATGGGTTGCTCTACCGATTAACAGAATGAAAGTTCTGTCCAAAATAACAATATGATTTATTCAGACTAAACACAAAATAATAAACAAAAACACATGAAACATTTATAATACATCAAATTGGCTCAAACAAACGCTGTGAAGGTGAAGTTGTCCCTAAACTAGATTGTGAGGTTTATGACGAAGTGGTACGTGGAGCCAATTCCTTGCCAATCAAATCTTAAGAGAGACACACAGCTAACCCAACATTAATTGCTGCTACTCAAGACAGAACAAAGTTAGAAAAAGACGAACAAGTGCACTCTGCTGAGCTCTGATTATCACCTAGGAAAATCCCTATCTGCTGGTGCTGCGGACATACATTACCAAACTGTCTTCTTAACTGCCAGAACACGATCTGGCGTACCGGAGGCGATGGCCGGTTGCTTCGATGTCCTCGACCGAAAGGCGAGAGCCGACTACTTAGAGCACCCGTACAGGCCAAACACACAACATTGCCGCCCCCACGACAGTGGCCGTGGTTAAACGTTCCAATCAGCGACTTAAAAACCGGCGGAAAATTCCACTCCATTGCCGGAGCACTACCATTCCACCAATGGAGATTCTTGGCGCCAATTTCTGCGCTGATTTTTGCTACGTCACGGAGCTACGCTGTGAGCAAGCCAATCACAGTTACTATTTTGCAGAAAGCGCGGGAATTTTCCCGCCACAACTGCCTGGGTACACAAGTCATTCCCACACCTCGCTGGTAGCCCGCCAGAAAGTGTTTTCGCTAAGATTCTGCGAAGTAACGGAACCTCTAGCCCAGCCGCTACTTCAGACCCCTCCGGGCGTGTCTTTTGACAATGTCGGCGTCTGCAAAGCATTCACTCGACTTCCTCACACCCGTCGGCTTAACCCTTTCCCGATCAGCAGAGCCCGCCTGTCACCGGACCACCCGGGTGACGAGAGACGCTGCGTGGGAAGTCCGCGTGTGAAGGAATAGCGACTTTTCACTGCATGCAATTATAGAGGAAAATCGTAAGATAGAAATATGATAGGGGGCTCATGCCACCTCTCAAGTTTCCTTCGTTCCATCAAAATCACGGGGACACGAAAAGACATGTGTCCTGGCTCTTTTAGCCAACGTGTCAGGAGTGTAACACATGCCAAACATCGTATTTGGGAGCACATTTTTTGTCTTGGTCACCAGCCTTGAACCGAAAATGAAGTTAATAGCATTTTTTAGATGAGGATTAAGTTTTCGTTTTTGCGACTTCAGAGTTAACTCACCATAGATATAACAAAAACAGTTTGGGTTATTTATACAGGCACAAGGCATTTCTTCTTCTGAATTCACACAAAAAACAAACCTTCACGAACCTACAGCAACTCACTTCACAAGGCCAGAGCTCTCTCAGTACTGGGACCAATGCAACAACACAGCGTGACGCGATGCAACGATGCAACATTAGAGTGACCTGTCGCAATTCCTTGTATATATTTCGATTATTTACCAGCAATTACTACCACAAAAAGTAAATAAAATCAGATCAATTTAGCAATACCAAAGTAACCTTTATTCAGCATTTTGTAGATATTGTGTAGGCAGAGGGTATCGTACTACGAAAACTGAGCCTGACAGGCAAAAACGGATTTCGTTTTCAAATTCAGTAGAACACCATTCTCATTCTGTGAGACCAAAACGCTATTGACAAATGTGTTATTTTCATTCTCTTTTACATCATTTCTGTGAAAATGTGGGTCTCATTATTTGTACCATTCGCTATAGTGATTTCTTGCCATGTTTTTACAGTGATGGAACCCAACTGTCTAATTTAAGTGAGTAAGTGAATCATGTGCTGCCTCTTTCCCCTAAGTGCTATATTTACTAAACTGAGAGTCACTGAGCGTTCCAAATGAAATTTAACAAAGCAAATTATGTGATAAGATATATTTTCTGCAGCAAAAAGTTCAAAGCGGATATTCGTTGCCCTCTGTCTCCTTGCATTGTAGCCAACGACCTGAGGCACCCACTAATTTCACAGGCATAAGGAAGTCAATCTTACACATTCATATATACTGGGTACTCATTAGAATCTCAAACGGGAGTGAACATCAGAAGTGAGCTTTACATTTGCGCTGCAAGTGATGGCGAATTATGGTCAGACAGCATGTTCCGCTGAACACGCAGTCGTAGAGAAGCGCCAGCCAGTCGCGGGGTGGCCATTCCTGTGTGCTGCCTACTTCTGTTATCACTCTTCAGCCCTCACTTATACTCGATTGCTGTTTCCTTCGTCAGTCAGCCTCGTCTAAAAGCAATATGCACAATATAGAAACCAAATTAGGTAGTGCATTTTTTAAGACACGGGCTTAGGATTCTGGAGGAGAGAAGCTGTAACACGTCTGGTCATCATGATTTATATTTTCCGTGGTTTTCCCCTAAATCACTTCATGTAAATACCGGTATGGTTCCTTCAAGACCACTGCTGACCACCTGTTCTCTCCTCGTTAAACGCTAACTTATGTATTTATAGGTGTTAGGGCTATATTTTTGTCGTAACCTGGCAAATATTATATTACAAAATGATTCATTGATAAATAAGTTATTGTAATATACAGTGACTTTGTTTAAATTAATTTATGATAAATATCTGATTTTGAGAAAATATTAACATCCCGTCAACGACTAAGTACTCAGAAGGAGGTAAGGAAGATTCTGGTACGTTCAGAACTGTAGAGTGTCCGCTGTGGATGTTGCCTTTGAACATTTTGTTGAATAAAATATTTGTACTAAGTAATATTCTCAGTAATTTCTTCCTGTAGAATTTAAAGGGAGATTAATTGCCCCAAAATTAAGTTACTCAAACGAACAACTGTTAAACTGTGGACCAGATCGGTAACCAGGTATTGTTATTGAAATATGACTGCTTTCAATACAGGTACTATTAACTGTGTGTTTTCAATTAGAATAAAACCTAATACATAAAGTAACTTTCAGCTATTGAGTTTATTTCAATAGCTTAGATCTATCAGTTATAAATCTTATAATGAAGCCTGCCAACAATACAGTCGTGTGCAATAAGATCAAACCAAGTGCTGTTAATTAGTTCTTAAACTATGGTAGTTGTTGCGGTCTTCAGTGGGAAGATGGTTTGATGCTGCTCTCCATGCTACTCTGTTCTACTCTTTATCTCTGAATCTATCTACATCTACATCTATATTCCGTAAACACGCGTGAGGTGCATGGCAGAGGGTACTCATCATTGCGCCAGTTCTTGGGTTTTCTTCCTGTTCCATTCACGTATGGAGTTTGGGAAGAATAATTGTTTGAATGCCTCTGCGCATGCAGAAATTATTGTAGTCTTATCTTCACGATCCGTGTGCAAGCGATACCTGAGGGGTTGTAGTATATCCCTAGAGAATCATTTAAAGCCGGCCGTTGAAACTATTTTAATAGACCTTCTCGGGATAATTTAAGCCTGACTTCAAGAGTCTGCCATTTCGATTCTTTCAGTATCTCTGTAACATACCCATACAGAGTGTTACACCCCGGTACTTGTATGAGTTGGGCGGTTCCAACAGTAACTCACTGATATTGTAGTCATAGGAGTGCAAAATTTTACATTTCTGAACATTTAGAGGAAGTTGCCAATCTCTGCAACATGTTGACATCTTATCAAGTTCTGACTGAATATTTATGCAGCTGCACTAAGATAATACTTCATTATAAATAACGGCATCATCTGCGAAAAGCCAGATTTTACTATTAATATTGTCTGCAAGCTCATTAATGTACAACATGAACAGCAGAGGTCCCAACACACTTCCCTGGGGCACACACGAAGTTACTTCTACATCTGATGATGACTATCCTTCCAAGATAACATGCCGTGCCCTCCCTACCAAAAAGTTCTTAGTCAAGTCACAAATTTCACTTGATACCTCATATGATCGCACTTTTGACAATAAGTGTAGGTGTGATACAGAGTCAAATGCTTTTCGGAAATCAAGAAATACTGCATCTGCCTGGTTGCCTTGATCCAAAGCTTTCTGTATGTCATGTGAGAAAAGTGCGAATTGGGATTCACATCATCTATATTTCCGTAAACCATACGGTTTGTCATTTAGGAGACCATTCTGTTCAATATAACTCATTATGTTTGAGCTCATAATATATTCTAAGATTCTCCAACAAATCAATGTCAAGGATACTGGACGGTAGTTTTATGGATCGTTTCTACTCCCGTTCTTGTAGACGGGTGTGACCTGTGCCTCTTTCCAAAAACTGGGCACGGTTTTTTGTTCGAGGGATCTACGATAGATTATGGTGTGAAGAGGGGCTAACTCACCCGCAAATTGAGTGCAGAATCTGACAGGGCTTCAACCAGGGCCTGGAGCTTTGTTCACTTTTAATGTTTTCAGCTGTTTCTCAACATCACTAATCCTAATCCTTATTTCTTTCGCCTTTCCGGTGGTATGAGGATTAAATTGTGGCAATTCACCAGGGTTTTCCTTAATAAAGGAACATTTTAAAACAGAGTTAATCATTTCAGCTGTTGCTTTGTTACCCTCTATTTCTGTTCCTGTTTCTGTTCCTGTTCCATTCGCTAGGGACTGGACACTAACCTTGGTGCCATTAACAGCCTTTAAATACGACCAGAATTTCTTTGATTTTTGTGAAATGTCATTTGACAACATTCCGCTACGGTAATCATTGATGGCATCACGCATTTCTCTCTTGACAGCCCAACGTGTTTCATTCAGCATCTCTATCTATAGCCCTATGCTTTGTTTTACACCTATTATGCTGTAATTTCTGTTTCTATAGAAGTTTCTTTACAGTGAATGTATACCTTGGAGGTTACCTCCCATTGTGAACTGTTATACTGGGTACATACCTGTCCTGTGCGCCGTCAACTATTCTTCCAAACTTGAGGCAGAGTTCCTCTCCATGCTTCTGACCTGTTCTGAAAGTTTCAAGTTCCCCGTTGAGATATCCCATTACTGATTTTTTGTCTATATACTGAACATATAAGTTTCTGCTTGTTTTAGTTGTCCTTTGTACTTTGGTAATCATTGCTGCCACAACCGCGTCATGGTCACTGATACCAGTTTCGATGTGGACATTCTCAAAGAGGTCAGCTCTACTTGTTTCCATTAGATACAGTGTATTTCCTAACTGTATGTTCTAGGTAGTTTTCAGAGAAGGCATTTTGTAAAGTTTCACTGGATGTCTTATCACGTCCAACACTAATAAAACTGTAATTTTATGAATTAATTGTTGGATGATTAAAGTCTCCACCACTGATTACAGCATGTTTGGGAAACTTAGTACACAAACTACTGCATCCTACGTCCTTCTCATACCTTTTACTGTATTCATCTCTTGGTCTTCCTCTAAGATTTTTACCCCTTGGTAATCTGGTGTCTCTATTGTGAGCTCGGTATGTGTCTTTAGCAGAAGATTATACGATGAAGGTGTCTTGAGCGTAGTTCACCACAGCAATGTAAGAGTGAAAAATAGCGCGTATACAAAGGACTGAGCAGGGATATACATAGGTGCAGGTACTTTGTTCCCTTCTTCTGGCCAGGTTGTGTCAAATTTCATTTCTCCCCAGTTTAGTTCAGTACTACCTCATTAGTTACATGACCTGCGCATCTAATCTTTAATATTCTTCTGTAGCACCACATTTTAAAAGCTTCTATTCTCTTCTTGTCTGAACTGTTTATCGTCCTTGTTTCGCTTCCGTACATGGCTACACTCTAGGCAAATACTTTCAGAAAAGACTTCCTAACACATCTATATTTGATGTCAATAAATTTCTTTTCTTCAGAAATGCTTTTTTTGCCATTTCCAGTGTACCCAGCAGTTATTTTACTGCCCACATAGAACACTCGTCAATTACTTTTAGTCACTCGTTTCCTAATTTATTCCCTCAGCATCGCCTGACTAAATTTGATTACCTTCCATTATCCTTATTTTGCTTTTGTTGATGTTCATCTGGTATCCTCCTTTCGAGTCACTGTCCATTCCTTTCAACTGCTCTTCCAAGCCATTTTCTGCCTGACAGAATTACAATATCATCGGCAAACTTCATTTCTTTTTCTCCCTGAACTTTAATTCCTATTCCAAATTTTTCATTGGTTCCCTTTCCTGGTTGCTCAGATCGAATAATTGATATGCTACAACACTGTCTCACTCCCTTGTTAACCATTGCTTCCCATTCATACCCGTCGACTCCTATAACCGCCATCTGGTTTCTGTACACACTGTAAAGATCCTTTCACTCCTTGTTTTTTACCCCTGCTACCTTCAAAATTTCAGAGAGAATATTCCAGTCAACATTGTCAAAAGCTTTCTCTAAGGCTACAAATGCTATAAATGTAGGCTGGCCTTTCCTTAACCTACCTTCCAAGATAAGTCAAAGTGTTAGTACTGCCTCACGTGTTCCTACATTTCTCCAGAATCCAAACTGTTACACCAGTTTTTCTATTCTTCTGCAAAGAATTCGTGTTTTGTTTCGCAATCATGACTTACTGAACTGATAGTTCGGTAGTATTCACATCTGTTAGCACCTGCTTTATTTAGAGTTGGAATTATTATATCCTACTTGAAGTCTGAGGACGTTTCGCTTGTCTCTCTCTCTCTCTCTCTCTCTCTCTCTCTCTCTCTCTCTCTCAACTATAGTAACACTCCATAATCTAAATATAGTTTGACTTGGTGGAGGCAGAAAACTATGATCTTAACCTAAAATAAGCCAGTTACTATAAACGTTTTAAAAAATAGAAGGAAGCTTATAAAGGGTGGGGCAAATGAAAGTGTCTCGGACGAGTGGATACCACTGAACTTCAATGTATGCATATACTCCGTAACCGTGCACTCCACGTGTACACTCCCCACGTGGTCCACAGCGGTTCAGAGCGTAGTGCGGGCTGTGTCACTATGAATGGAGTAGTGCAAAGGAGACGATGGCATTCACAGTGGAGCAGCGGTTGTTCGTTATGGAAAGTTATGTGACGACGAAGTCGTGGAAACGGTGCATCAGTTGTTTGCTGAGAAGTTTAATGGCGTCAAAATGCCAGCAAAGAGTGCCACGCAACGCTTAATCCGAAAATGGCATCAGACAGCATCTGTTTTGAACAAGTCAACAAACATTCCGAAACGTACACTCACACCAGCAAATGTGGCTGCAGTTCATCAGAAAGTCCTTCAGAGTCCTACCAAACCAACCTTACGCCTCTCCCAGAAACCGCCATATCAGTCGATCATGCAGACGAATACTCCAACTGGATCTGTACATGCATCCCAACCGAGTGTCTGTTGTTCAAGCATTAAAATCAGCAGATGCTCCTCAGCATCTCCAGTTATATGAGTGCAGTGTATTATGCAGACGAATACTCCAACTGGATCTGTACATGCATCCCTACCGAGCGTCTGTTGTTCAAGCATTAAAATCAGCAGATGCTCCTCAGCACCTCCAGTTATATGAGTGGCTCTTCACTCAGAAAACAATGAATAGGTTGCATACAATTACAGGTACTAGGCAGAGGAAAAGTGCCAGAGATGAATGGTCGTCACTTTAAATATCTGCTATAGTCAGGTTCCATGATGCTACTCCAGGCGGGTGAAAATTAATGAGCGCAACGGAAAAATAATGAACGAGAAAGTGAAGATTTGGCCCTGTGTGACTACCCCCTGAAGCAGACCTCTTAATGGTGATATTATCTCTTCTTCTTGCTCGAACATAAATTAATGATTAAGGGAACTAGTAACTACAAATGATAAATACTGTTTCTTCTTATGCATTTATTGGAGATTAAAACTCCTTCATATGTTACAAATGTTTACATATCAATGTCCAATGGACATCAAGAGATGCGAACGAATATTAACTAATACGGTTGTTCAATTGTCCAAACCTGCCCCTATTTATCGCTATGCGATCTACTATAAATAACGCGAGATGATCGACATCATCTACGTACCAAACATTATAAGACACTACTTTCAAAGATGATCTACAGTGGTGTGCAACCTCAGTGGAAATAAAATTTACGTGATCACTGCTGTTTAACTTTATAGCCGTAATAAGCCGAAGCAATTAGCAATATCACCGTAAGTACTGCGTCCGGTGCGTCGAAGTGATGGTTCTCATACACGTCTGCGACGATGGAAGAACTCCAGCTACAAAATAAAAAATTCTTTCAAACACTAGGACGACAGAAGGCGGTCCTCTGACTAGTATAATCTAATACTGTCTTCTTCTCTGTGTTCTACAGACAAGAAACGCGAACTCCCATCCACAAGGACGGAATTCAGATTAACGTCTCAACGTGAGTATAGACAGATGAAGTACTCTCAATCACTGAACGCTACGTACTCAACGACGCCTCCCTACCCGGAGACGAAGTCCAGAATTGTATAAGACGCTGCAAGATTTCTTGTACTGCACTTGGTATCAACAGCAGTAGAATTCGAGTAATGCGCTTTACTATCACTACAAGATGCTATACACCAGAAGGTAGGCGGGTGTCGGCATTACTTTGCCAAACTTCAATTTCCTTAACGCAGAGGTCGTCACAGGCACAGTTAGGTCGGCTGCATACGGATGGCCGGCCGAAGTGGCCGTGCGGTTAAAGGCGCTACGGTCGCAGGTTCGAATCCTGCGGTTAAAGGCCGCTACGGTCGCAGGTTCGAATCCTGCCTCGGGCATGGATGTTTGTGATGTCCTTAGGTTAGTTAGGTTTAACTAGTTCTGAGTTATAGGGGACTAATGATCTCAGCAGTTGAGTCCCATAGTGCTCAGAGCCATTTGAACCATTTTGCATACGGATGACAGACTTTGACGGACACGGTTTCAGTGGAACGTCTAACAGGATTTTCGCTGAGTGAAACCAAACTCCTTTCGAATACAACTACAGTATCTATGCTGTCCCGCTAAGCCTCTCTCCATGAAGATTCTCTATCTACCGTTCAGTGTGTCCATTTGAGTGCTGTGAACAGGAAGATCTATTTCTTCGCATCAAACACGAAAGTTTCCACGAAAAAAAGACCTCCTGAATCTGAACGCTTTGTATCAAGCTCTAAGAATCATACTATTTAAAAAAAGGTACAATAAAATAGCATTTGCGAGGAGAAAGTGCACTACTTCCTTAGTTCAACCCTGGTGAAAGTGAAAACGTCGCATGCCCAGATGGTGCCCTCGTTAATCGAAAACGCTAAAGAACTGTTCTCTCTTGGAGCAGCAGTCTGTAGCTAAGATGACTTGCATAGAGCGGAAAACACCGCCCTGTGAATCAGCACGGGCTCTGCAAGCGCGCATTGCGTTAATCGCAGCTTACCCACCTCTGATATCCAGATGGCTGTAGACACCGGAACCAAGGCTGGTACCATATTATTTGGCGTTCTGAAACCTTGTAAGTTGTCCCACACCGTCGTTTAGTAAACAAAATTTGAGCGCACGGAATACTGGAGCTGTCATGTTACTGGCTAACGACTTCCATGCTAACAGAACGGGTACGCCGTTGTAAATAGGAAGTCAGCATAAGAATCAAAAGCTACGTTCGTTAGGAAGGAAAAAGAACGACTGAGAATAAGCAGAAGAGCACTAAGAGAATGTGTGATACAATTCTGTTTAGTTTTCCACTCTTTTCATAAATCCGAGATCGATTTCGTCCACTAACTATTCGTAACCGATTGCTCCAGAAGGAAAGCACTTTCTTCAACATAATCTAAATTTTTATGTAGTAAATGTTCTAATGTAACATAACAGACACCTTCAGCCGCTACATAAAACCACCTAGAATTATCCGCTCTTTTCCGTATAGGTACTGCTATTTGCTTAATCAGCTTTTTTGTGTGGTTCAAGTTTTCGTTTTTGTTTTCTATTTTAGAATACATCCCAGCTTTGGTAACGTGCATTGTAAGTCAGAACCATCTTTTATTTTATTTTATTTGCAGGATATATCTTCCATGAATTAAGCATGGCAATCACGATATGAGACCACTGCGCACCTCGTAGTCATTTTCCTAGAAAAGCATGCTGACGTATTTTGATAATTACATTTATGTAGTTATTTCCATTTTTATGTGCTACTCGTCCTTCCATTCCCGTGTCAACGCAGTTCAATCAATATAGACAGCCTGATGAAAAAAGTGAACCACATAGAAGACATGGTCGGATATCAGTCTAACGTCGTACACATACAAACACTCAGCGCATACGCAAATTGTTAGAGCAAGCATTCTCTGTAACAGGTAGAACGACCACGAGAGTGCTTTGGTGTTGTTTGTCCTTTGCTGTTACCAGTTGTAGCAGGGTATACAGGGTGGTCCATTGATCGTGACCGGGTCAAATATCTCACGAAATAAGCGTCAAATGATAAAACTACAAAGAACGAAACCTGTCAAGCTTGAAGGGGGGAAACCAGACGGCGCTATGGTTGACCCGCTAGATGGCGCTGCCGTAGGTCAGACGGATATCAACTGCGTTTTTAAAAATAGGAACCCCATTTTTAATGACATATTCGTGTAGTACGTAAAGAAATATGAATGTTTTAGTAGGACCACTTTTTTCGCTTGGTGATAGATGGCGCAGTAATAGTCACAAACATATGGGCCACAATTTTAGACGAACAGATGGTAACAGGTAGGTTTTTTAAATTAAAATCCAGAACGTAGGTACGTTTGAACATTTTATTTCGGTTGTTCCAATGTGATACATGTACCTTTGTGAACTTATCATTTCTGAGAACGTATGCTGTTACAGCGTGATTATCTGTAAATACCATATTAATGCAATAAATGCTCAAAATGATGTCCGTCAACCACAATGCATTTGGCAATACGTGTAACGACATTCCTCTCAACAGCGAGTAGTTCGCCTTTCGTAATGTTCGCACATGCATTGACAATGCGCTGACGGATGGTGTCAGGCTTGGCGGTGGATCACGATAGCAAATATCCTTCAACTTTCCCCACAGAAAGAAATCCGGTGACGTCAGATCCGGTGAACGTGCGGACCATGGTATGGTGCTTCGACAACCAATCCACTTGTAATGAAATATGCTATTCAGTACCTCTTCAACCACACGCGAGCTATGTGCCAGACGTTCATCATGTTGGAAGTACATCGCCATTCTGTCATCCAGTGAAACATCTTGTAATAACATCGGTAGAACATTACGTAGGAAATCAGCATACATTGCACCAGTTAGACTGCCATCGATAAATTGGGGGCCAATTATCTTTTCTCCCATAATGCTGCACCATACATTAACCCGCCAAGGTCGCTGATGTCCACTTGTCGCAGCCATCGTGGATTTTACGTTGCCCAATAACGTATATTATGCCGCTTTACGTTACCGCTGTTGGTGAATGACGCTTCGTCGCTAAATAGAACGCGTGCAAAAAAATCTGTCATCGTCCTGTAATTTCTCTTGTGCCCGGTGGCAGAACTGTACACGACGTTCATAGTCGGCGCCATGCAATTCCTGATGCATAGAAATATGGTACGGATGCAATCGATGTTGATGTAGCATTCCCAACACCGACATTTTTCAGATTCCCGATTCTCGCGAAATTTGTCTGCTACTGATGTGCGGATTAGCCGCGACAGCATCTAAAACACCTACTTGGGCACCATCATTTGTTGCAGGTCGTGGTTGAAGTTTCACATGTGGCTGAACACTTCCTGTTTCCTTAAATAACGTAACTATCAGGCGAACGGTCCGGACACTTGGATGATGTCGTCCAAGATACCGAGCAGCATACATAGCACTCGCCCATTGGGCATTTTGATCACAATAGCCATGCATCAACACGATATGGACCTTTTCCGCAATTGCTAAACGGTCCATTTTAACACGGGTACTGTGTCACGAAGCAAATACCGTCCGCACTGGCGGAATGTTGCGTGATACCACGTACTTATACGTTTGTGACTATTACAGCGCTATCTATCACACAGCAAAAAACATGGTCCAACTAAAAAATTCATATTTCTTTACGTACTACACGAATATGTAATAAAAAATCGGGGTTCCTATTTAAAAAAAACGCAGTTGAAATCCGTTTGACCTATGGCAGCACTATCTAGCGGGCCAACCATAGCGCCATCTGGTTTCGCCCTTCAAGCTAGACGAGTTTCGTTCTTTTTAGTTTTTTCGTTTGATGCTTATTTCGTGAGATATTTGGCCCGGTCACTATCAGTGGACCACCCTGTATAAAGAGCGTGGCCAGCGCCGAATGTTGAGTCGTTGCTGTGAAGGACACGGGGATGCCGCGTACTCGTGTCAGACAGCGTTATCAACACCTGACAGTTTAAAAGGGGCTTCATTGTGGTTCCCCATTAGGCCCTGATGGCAGGCATAATCGTCGTCAAGGTTCCGATCGACCACGTCAGACCACTGAAGGGAAGATCGCCGGATTTTGCACTAAGCACGTCGTAATTCCTTCGCATTTGCGCCTATCAACCGGAAACAAGTAATGGACTGCCTGCCAGATTGTGCAACCGCGCACCATTGGTTGGGCACTAGCAGCAGCAGTAGCAGGACTGGAGAGTTACCGTCCTAGGCGAAAGCTGCCTTTAACACCCCAACAGAGACGGCTGCTTTTGGAGCAGGGAAGCATGGGCTGCTTATGAGTGGCGTTGAGTCTTGTTCAGCCATGAATCGCGGTTGTCAACAACCCTGGATGACAATCGTCGGCGACTAAGGTGACAATCTGGGGATTGGTCCCATTCTTCCAATATCTTGGGGATGCACAGAGGCCATGTTGTGGGGAATTACCGGGTATGACTTTAGGTTACGGATGATGGTTGTCGAGGGAATTCTTGACAGCACAACGCAACGTCACGGGCTCCCTGCGTCCTCGTGTGTTACCCCTCATGCGATACTATAGTGGTGCCTTTAACCTAACGGAAATGCTCGTCACATATGCCGCGTGTCTCTACGAACTTTCAACGTGATTTTGAGGTACTCCCGTGGCCAGCAAGATATCCAAATCTGTATCTGACAGAATATGGGCGGCACCAGCTGGGCCATCGACTCTGTGCCAGTACCCAGAATATCAGGGACCAGTTACAAGAGCCGTGGGCCAACTCGCCTCACGAGAGGAAACGATGGCTTCATTGCGTCCTTCCCAAGCGAGTCAGTGCATGCGTCCAGGCCAGAGGTGGTGAAATGTCATACTGATAAGTGGACTCGTACTGTCAAGTACCGGCCGCAGTGGTCTCGCGGTTCTAGGCGCGCAGTCCGGAGCCGCGCGACTGCTATGGTCGCAGGTTCAAATCCTGCCTCGGACATGGATGTGTGTGATGTCCTTAGATTCGTTAGGTTTAAGTAGTTCTAAGTTCTAGGGGACTGATGACCACAGCTGTTAAGTCCCATAGTGCTCAGAGCCATTTGAACCATTTTTACTGTCAAGTAAATATGACTCGATTTTGTAATCTCAAACCGTGAAGTTTCAGTTCGTTTCCTTCTCCCCTTTTGAGTGCTTCATTTCGTTGGCATCAGAGTATTGTAAATAACAGAATGAAAAATGCTTCTACCATAGCACGAGAAAGGCGAATACGCCCTATTAGGGATGTAAAAGAAGGGGACTAGTTTTTCGACTTATCTGACAGCTTCAAAGACAGTTAAATAAAAGCATCTTGACACTTCCCCCTTTTTCACTTGTTAGCATTGGTGCGCATCTTATGTAATATAATAATATAATTGAGGCCGGGTTCAAGCTGGCGCGACGGACGCGGTACGAAAACATTGCAGTACTTGGCAAGGAAGAGAGCAACAGTGGCATCACAGCCAGCAGCGCGGCTGTATAATAGCCACGGCGACACGACAGACATTTTACCACTTGACAATGGCCGAGAAGAGCTCGGTAGAAAGTTCCCGGAATTTTTACCACCTAACGCATCTGTAAGCCCGAGGAGATTTCATTAATGTCAAGATTTTTTTCATTTAAATGCCTTTGAAGCTGGCAGATATATCGAAAAGCTAGTTCCCTTCTTTCGCATCTCTAACCCTGCCCAGGACATATTCGCCTTTATTGTGCTGTGATAGCAGCATTTTTCATAGTGGTTCCCAACTTTTGCTCTTCATGATTCTGACATTAGACCGCCATAGCTTGGTAACCGGTACAGATTTTTGTTGAGTCAGGTGACGACTGTCTGGTATATGTTTTTTTTTAATTGTCTTTCCAGCAATGTTGCTTATATCGTACCAACGGATAAGGCTGTTACAAAACAGTAGGACGACCATTAATTACATGTTTTTTTTCTACTGTTTTGTAAAATTTGATCCGATTCGCACAAGTTTGAAACATAAAAGCAGCACGCATAAAATAACCTACATAAAACGTGTTTTTGTACGTAAAAGCTGAATGAAGCTCGATTTTCAAAGCCGATTTTGCAATTTTATCGTAAAGAGTCATTTTTTATTTATCTGATTCACTTTAACCATCTTCCCGCGCATTCAGTGCACGTTAGAATGAATTTTACGTGCTAAATTTAGCTCGACTTTAAACCATCGTATCTCGGCGATGGATAAATATTATTGGATCAATATAAGTTCATTTTGACTTTATCCATGTATCTACATTTGTGCGAAGTTTGAACCGATTCGTACAAGTTTAAAGTATGAAAGTGGCTAGCTTCAAAAACCTCCCAGAAAAAAAAGTGTTATATGTACGTAAAATTTAAACAAGCAGTGTGTTTTCAAACGGTTAAATCTTGTCTTAGGTCAAGGTCCGACACACTGGTGGGCCGGATTTGAACCATTCGTCTCATTCCAGCCCGGAGCCTTGGTCTAGGGGTAGCGCCTTTGATTCATAATCAAAACGTCTTCGGTCCCGGGTTCGATCCCCGCCACTGCCTAAATTTTGATAAATAATCAGCATTGGCAGCCGAAGACTTCCGGCATAAGAAGTCAGCCTCATTCTGCCAACGGCCTTGTCAAAGATGGCGGAGGAGCGGTTAGAGGTTCAGGGCACTCTCTTGTCCTAGGGGTGGGAAATTGCCCCTAAAGGCGGAAGAATCAGCAATGATCAACGACATGAGGATGCAGAAGGCAATGGAAACCACTGCATTAAAGACACGTAACGTGTATCCACAGGACATGTGGCCTGTAATTGAAGAAGTGTCATGATGATCTCTCCATTGGCAAAAGATTCCGGAATAGTCCCCCATTCGGATCTCTGGGAGGGGACTGCCAAGGGGGAGGTTACCATGAGAAAAAGATTGAACAATCAACGAAAGGATGTTCTACGAGTCGGGGCGTGGAATGTCAGAAGCTTGAACGTGGTAGGGAAACTAGAAAATCTGAAAAGGAAAATGCAAAGGCTCAATCTAGATATTGTAGGGGTCAGTGAAGTGAAGTGGAAGGAAGACAAGGATTTCTCGTCAGATGAGTATCGGGTAATATCAACAGCAGCAGAAAATGGTATAACAGGTGTAGGATTCGTTATGAATAGGAAGGTAGGCAGAGGGTGTGTTACTGTGAACAGTTCAGTGACCAGGTTGTTCTAATCAGAATCGACAGCAGAACAACACCGACAACGATAGTTCAGGTATACATGCCGGCGTCGCAAGCTGAAGATGAACACATAGAGAAAGTGTATGAGGATATTGAAAGCGTAATGCAGTATGTAAAGGGGGACGAAAATCTAATAGTCATGGGCGACTGGAATGCAGTTGTAGGGGAAGGAGTAGAGGAAAGGGTTACAGGAGATTATGGGCTTGGGACAAGGAATGAAAGAGGAGAAAGACTAATTGAGTTCTGTAACAAGTTTCAGCTAGTAATAGCGAATACCCTGTTCAAGAATCACAAGAGAAGGAGGTATACTTGGAAAAGGCCGGGAGATACGGGAAGATTTCAATTAGATTACATCATGGTCAGACAGAGATTCCGAAATCAGATACTGGATTGTAAGGCGTACCCAGGAGCAGATATAGACTCAGATCACAATATAGTAGTGATGAAGAGTAGGCTGAAGTTGAAGACATTAGTCAGGAAGAATCAATACGCAAAGAAGTGGGATACGGAAGTACTAAGGAATGACGGGATACGTTTGAAGTTCTCTAACGCTATGGATACAGCAATAAGGAATAGCGCAGTAGGCAGTACAGTTGAAGAGGAATGGACATCTCTAAAAAGGGCCATCACAGAAGTTGGGAAGGAAAACATAGGTACAAAGGAGGTAGCTGCGAAAAAACCATGTGTAACAGAAGAAATACTTCAGTTGATTGATGAAAGGAGGAAGTACAAACACGTTCCGGGAAAATCAGCAAGACAGAAATACAAGTCGCTGAGGAATGAAATAAATAGGAAGTGCAGGGAAGCTAAGACGAAATGGCTGCAGGAAAAATGTGAAGACATCGAAAAAGGTATGATTGTCGGAAGGACAGACTCAGCATACAGGAAAGTCAAAACAACCTTTGGTGACATTAAAAGCAACGGTGGTAACATTAAGAGTGCAACGGGAATTCCACTGTTAAATGCAGAGGAGAGAGCAGATAGGTGGAAAAAATACATTGAAAGCCTCTATGAGGGTGAAGATTTGTCTGATGTGATAGAAGAAGAAACAGGAGTCGATTTAGAAGAGATAGGGGATCCAGTATTAGAATCGGAATTTCAAAGAGCTTTGGAGGACTTACGGTCAAATAAGGCAGAAGGGATAGATAACATTCCATCAGAATTTCTAAAATCATCGTGGGAAGTGGCAACAAAACGACTATTCACGTTGGTGTGTAGAATATATGAGTCTGGCGATATACCATCTGACTTCCGGAAAAGCATCATCCACACAATTCCAAAGACGGCAAGAGCTGACAAGTGCGAGAATTATCGCACAATCAGCTTAACAGCTGATGCATCGAAGCTGCTTACAAGAATAATATACAGAAGAATGGAAAAGAAAATTGAGAATGCGCTAGGTGACGATCAGTTTGGCTTTAGGAAAAGTAAAGGGACGAGAGAGGCAATTCTGACGTTACGGCTAATAATGGAAGCAAGGCTAAAGAAAAATCAAGACACTTTCATAGGATTTGTCGACCTGGAATAAGCGTTCGACAATATAAAATGGTTTAAGCTGTTCGAGATTCTGAAAAAAGTAGGGTAAGCTATAGGGAGAGACGGGTCATATACAATATGTACAACAACCAAGAGGGAATAATAAGAGTGGACGATCAAGAACGAAGTGCTCGTATTACGAAGGGTGTATGACAAGTCTGTAGCCTTTCGCCC
This sequence comes from Schistocerca piceifrons, assembly GCF_021461385.2. Lineage (NCBI taxonomy): Eukaryota > Metazoa > Arthropoda > Insecta > Orthoptera > Acrididae > Schistocerca > Schistocerca piceifrons. The sequence continues at coordinate 312,492,270 of NC_060138.1, forward strand.
CTACTTTTCAAGCTGTACATCGAGGAAGCAATGATGGAAATAAAAGAAAGGTTCAGGAGTGGAATTAAAATACAAGGTGAAAGGATATCAATGATACGATTCGCTGATAACATTGCTATCCTGAGTGAAAGAGAAGAAGAATTAAATGATCTGCTGAACGGAATGAACAGTCTAATGAGTACACAGAATGGTTTGAGAGTAAATCGGAGAAAGACGAAGGTAATGAGAAGTAGTAGAAATGAGAACAGCGAGAAACTTAACATCAGGATTGATGGTCACGAAGTCAATGAAGTTAAGGAATTATGCTACCTAGGCAGTAAAATAACCAATGACGGACGGAGCAAGGAGGTCATCAAAAGCAGACTCGCTATGGCAAAAAAGGCATTTCTGGCCAAGAGATGTCTACTAATATCAAATACCGGCCTTAATTTGAGGAAGAAATTTCTGAGGATGTACGTCTGGAGTACAGCATTGTATGGTAGTGGAACATGGACTGTGGGAAAACCGGAAGAGAAGAGAATCGATGCATTTGAGATGTGGTGCTATAGACGAATGTTGAAAATTAGGTGGACTGATAAGGTAAGGAATGAGGAGGTTCTACGCAGAATCGGAGAGGAAAGGAATATGTGGAAAATACTGATAAGGAGAAGGGACAGGATGATAGGACATTGCTAAGACATGAGGGAATGACTTCCATGGTACTAGAGGGAGCTGTAGAGGGCAAAAACTGTAGAGGAAGACAGAGATTGGAATACGTCAAGCAAATAATTGAGGACGTAGGTTGCAAGTGCTACTCTGAGATGAAGAGGTTAGCACAGGAAAGGAATTCGTGGCGGGCCGCATCAAACCAGTCAGTAGACTGATGACAAAAAAAAAAAAAAAAAAAAAAAAAAAGAAAAATGATCCTTGCAGTTTCCCCAGCGCACTGAATATTCTATGAGGTTTCGGGATTGCAGTCGGAGCATGTCGACTTCTTGCCACAATATTTCGACTGTCAACCGTCCAACCATCTTCAGGTGAGTATCCGCCACTGTAGCGGACACCAGCTGAAGATGGCTGGACGGTTGCCAGTCGAAATATTGCGGCGAGAAGTCGACATGATCTGGCTGCAATACCGAAATCTCATAGAATGCTGAATATATTTGACTGCAAAACCCTAATCTTCTGATAAAATTTTTTTTACTATCCATATGGATCCATTTCTTAACAGCGACCCTGTACCACGTAAATTAGTTATAACTATTGTCAACTTGAATGATTAAAACAGATTTTCGTCAAATATAACGTTGCTATGCTTCAGTTTTCATGGAAACACGATTTCTGCCTTCATTTATAATTTTTCTAACTTTATTATCCATAGTGAAATCGATTTTATAAAGCAGTAAAATACTCCTTTATAGTGTCAAAATTTGCAAGCTTTGTTATCAACCATTAGGCCTATAAATGTTCACGTAAATAATTATTTGCAGAAAACATTACATCAATTAAATCTGAAAACCAATTTTAGTTAAGATAACCATATTAATACCTATTTATACTACATCTTGTTCTAGAAGGCTGGAAGCTGGGCTCTTAATATACGTATAATGTACTTTTGGTGCACAGAGTTACGTCGAAGTTGCTTCAGACTAAAGTGGGTTTAGTAGTTGTTGAGCTTGGTATAAACTGCTCTCTTACGACTACGTCCTTGTCTAGCTCAAGAAAGTTGTGCAATATAAGTTTGAGAAGTGATGTTGTGAACTGTTTGGCAAGAACAGGTAAATACAAGAAGAAAATAATTAAAAGGAGAGTGATGTTCCAGCGACTTGTCATTTAAATAACCCTGGACAAAATCTTTTAGCTGGTTATATAAGAACAAAGGAGCCAACCCAGACACGGAGACCAGCTTTGCAAGATAAGTACTACTTATCCACAAATAAAATGCTTTTGTGTTACTAAATGATATAAAGGTTGTTTGTATTGCAACGTAGTAATTTTGCTTCGTTATACGTGAACGATAACTAAGGGAAGACATTATAAATGCTGCAGCGCAATACTGTGCGCAGTTCGTCGTCTAGTGGGTAGCTCCACAGCCTCCAGATCGCAGAGGCCCAGGTCGGAGGTTTTTTCACATTGGAGGAGTGGGTGTTTGTGTTGTCTTAATACGTCTCATCTTCATCACAAAGACGAGCAGATCGCCGAAGAGGCGTCAAATAGAAGAACTTGCACAAGACGCCGAACAGCCTCACATGATGTCTCTTGACCAATAATACGAAACGATCATTTCATTTCAAAGTATTTTCACAGTAGGTCACGGTATATTTATTTCACAATCCTGGCTCGTGATCCGTCTCTTGTCACCTCGTCGCTGACGGCACGCTAAACTGTAACCATTGTTTTAGGAACGATCTTGCCAGTTCTCTGCGTTATCAGTAAATTGGAAATTTGTGGTAAGGTCTTATGGGACCAAACTGCTGAGGTCATCGGTCCCTAAGCTTACGCACTACTTAATCTAACTTAAACTAACTTACGCTATGTACAACACACACAGACCCATGCCCGAGGGACGACTCGAACTTCCGACGGGGGTAGCCCTTTGGCCCGTGACAAGTCGTTATCAGTAATCGGTCTGTACATCTCCATTATACTAGATAATTAAATCAGGATAGTGGAAACATTGATGAGCAATTTGTAATTCAGTGTAGTTTGAGGTGTCATGTCAGAGGGGTGCTGTGAACACAATTTCGACACAAAGCAGCTCAATAGGCTGTGGAGTGGAAGGGGTAGGCTAGCAATAGAACAATGCATCACCACTGACTAGACACTCATTTATTGAACACATAAGTCAGGTATTACCCTAAAGGAACAATCACTACAAATTACAAAATAATATTCTTTTCCTTTAAGTCACTCAAACATTTAAACAGGCAAATAGCAATCATTTAACTGAAAGCCTTTTAAGAAAGCAAGACTAGAAAACTCGAATGATGAGTTAAAATCATATTTAAATAGGCTCTGACCGAGCACATATTTTAAAACGAAATACTTCCTTTAAGGAACCAGCGATCAAAATTAATTACATAATCCTCAACAACCATATTACATCCACGACATTTAAGATTAAACAGTAATATATAATATCAGAGAGCTGCAGTCCCAAGTTTTAAGCAGCATGTTTCAGATGGACTGCACTGCAACAGTACAAGTCCCTCAGAGGATCTCCCCTCACAGGAAGTTATTGCCGCAATCGACAAAGTATCAACATCATTCCATGTACAGACCTAAAACAAACTAAAAGCTCTCTTAAGTTTGGTACTGTTAATTCCCTTTCAACATAACATACTTCACAAGTCTAGCCCTAGGACGGCACCGACACCCCGCAATTTAGCACGCGAAAAACTACAGCGATGCACTCATCACGTATCCTTACAAAATCCAAGAACAGAGAGCCGGCTCCCTAATAGCGGAACATTTAACCACGTGCAGCGTGCGGGTCTGCGGGATGCTGATCTCGCCCTTAACCTCAACACCATTTCAAATACTAGTCAGCCTGAAATCTTGAACCACTATACACATTCCTTAAGTTACTGCATAGAAAGCCAATGTGATAGGCAAACGGACCAGCATATGATAAAAGCTTAAGCAATTTCCTTACTAGACAACCCTTATGAATAGTAGCCGTAATTTTTTTTTAAACTTGAGCACACCCACAATCAAAAGACAAACAACGCCAGTCATAAGGACAGTAGCACATAAGCAAGTAGCAATGCTAACTTCTGCTTAGATTGGCTACAAATCAGCTCGTGATTTAACACACTAGAGAACAGTCTTTACAACATAACCATCAATACAAAACAAATTACTCACATGTGTACTACCCCACGATTTCGATTTGCAAAACCCATAGACAAAACGTGAAGAACATATCACTTAGACCAACATAATGGTGCTCCCTCAGTTACCCCAAATAACTGACTCCCTTAATTGCACAGCAAAGAATCAGACCTAATGAAACCACCACAGTTTTCGCCTCTAAATTGTCACAGCACAAGTGAGACTCAATCAAAAATGTAATTTTACATCACCAGTTCCCGTATAGTCAATACAAGCGCCTGATTTTCACCCGTTTATAACGGCAGGCAGGAACATCGTACGGAAAAGAGCGTAGACACAACCTCTTGCCAATTCTCTTCTCCGAAAGCAGTCACCGCAACTCTCGGGAACCACTGGGACATCCAATGCAAAAATCGTTACTCCTTCGCACAAATTACAGGACGCCCGCTTCCCGATGCTTGCTACGTCGCCTTCCGTTCAGAGCCAACTTGTATATCTCCATGCGATAGGTCCGGCCCCACACTCGCTGCGTCAACCTGACAACCCTCTTCCACCACGTCCCGGAGCACACCCCCTACAGGACTTCGCCTCCTTACTCCTCGCGTAGGCCCCAGAGGGCGCTGCTTACCGCCCTGACTGTGGCGGGAAAGATAAACCACCAGAGTGGCACTATCGATATGAGCCGCCACGGCTCATAGTGGAAACATTGATGAGCATTTTGTAATTCTGAAGCACACTCGGTCTCCATCTGTTAATATAGGGAACCAAAAGCATTGGTAATCAATCATACTGCTTTGCCCTGGTTTGGTAACAGGAAAGGCCACAACCTGGAAAGGAAAATAAAATGGAGGACAGGCAAGCGGCTTATACTTTAGAGATGGTCACATTAAACGACCTGAAGCAATTACTGGGCGCGAGATGCTGTCATCTGTGTGGAATGCGCCGAGAAAGCTGGCTGAGTCCGACACGCACGGCGGTGCGTGTTCCACGAGAGGCCGGACCCGTTTTGGGCGGCTGTCTTCTGGCCGTTCCGCTAGTTTTCTCCGACTGCAGTCGAATTTTGCGCAGCGTGGAGGTAGACTAAACCGAGCGCAGCGTGAAAAACCTCTTTCGACCTATCCAAGTGACAAACCCTATAACAGCCATAAAATTAAACGGTTCTTAGCCTTTGGGAACGTGATGCATTCACAATGACGCATCGTCTCAAACACAGTTCTTTTTATAGCACATGAAAATGCATTTAAATCGATAATAACCTGGCATGTATACATTCATCATTAGAAAAATATTCTCTTCTAACTAAAATGTATTAAAGAAGTATAAGATGAGCTCCGTATTTGGAGTAATTTCTTAATAAGTAATGAAATTCTTAATCTAAATTAGTTTAAGGGTTTTGCGTGTATCTCGTCTTTAGTGTTCATTTGACAAGGTGGTAACTACCGACACTAGCAGGAAACATTTCTGTGAAAATTTCACGTCCTGTTTTATCAAATTTTTCGTAACATGAACTATAATTCAACATAATTCCACTCTTTGCAACCTTGTCCCAGAAATAAATCATTGTAAGATTTAGGTACTAATAGAGTACAATTTAGAATAATTCTAATGGGTTTATTTACGGCCAACTGTGTCTACTCCACTGAAGAGTTTACTAGTTGAAGCAATTGTTACACATTTTATTAATAATGTGAAATAAAGTGGGTGTTACGCAGTATCTGATTTTTGTACATCTTCAGTGGAGTAATGCTGCCAGTGTATACACACTCCAGGAGAGGAAAAAAAATGACTACCACGAAGGAATTATGTAGACAGACCACAAATTTATATTCGTACAGATATCGACGGAAAATGCAAAATTTTAAACTTTGGCAGCCGATGTGTGACACTGGAGCGCGATTTCACAGAGCGGCTGGTAAGGATAGTAAACAGGGTACGCATCGACACCAGGGCACAAATTCTTCGCGATTTCATTCTGTGTACTCAGTCGGACAATAACTACGCCTCACAGACAGACGCGTGAAGAACATACGCAGATGTCAACATTTGAGAGAGAAAGTGTAGTTGGGATCAAAGAATCTCGACGTTTGAGCAGGAGCGATGCACTATTCGATGACGTTGGCTGGAAAAGGTGAACCATGGCCGAACACGGCATCAAGAAGGAAGCGGTCGACCGAAAGAGACGACAGAACATAAGGACCGAGCAGTCGTCTGAGAGGTTCTTGGATACCCGGATTCGTCATTACTATCGATCCAACGTGCAACTGTTGCTTCAGTGACCATGAGGGCCATTAATAGACGGCTCTCATAAAGGGGGCTGAGCTCATGCCTCCCTTTGTGTCGACTGCCATTGACCTCTGTACGCCAATAAGCCCGTCTGCAGTGGTGTCGGGCACATTCCGTCCGTAATCTCACTGACTGGAGCCCCGATGAGCAGCGGAGACATGTCTGCAAACGCGCCGGGCAGCCATGGGTTGCAATCCTGACTCGCCCGCCATACGGCCAAACATCCAGCAGTTATGGTCTGGGGTGCCGTTTGCATTCATAGCTGGACACCATTGATTGTCATTCACGGCACCCTTACAGGGCAACAGTACGTCAATGATATTCTACGTCTCGTTTTTTTCCCCTTCGTGCAAGCCGTCCTGCGCTTACATTTCAGCAAGATGAACCTCACCCGCAGACGTTCTGCTCGTCTTCGTGCTTTCCAAACCCTACTTTGGCCAGCAAGGTCACCAGATTTCTCCATTGGAGGATCGCGGACAGGGTCCTCTAACCAGCTCGGGATTTTGATGATCTAATGCACCAATTGGACAGAATTTGGCACGGTATCACCAGCAGGACATCCTACATATCTGTCAGTCTACGCCAAGCCGAATAATTGTTTGCATAAGGGCCGCAAGGTGCACCAACGCGTTACTGACCTGCTGAAACTGCGAAACTCTTTCTCTTGAATAAATCATCCAATTTCATTTGTTTGTCTGCAAATGTAAGTCACATCCAAAGATTCCCGTCCCATTTGGTTAATTCATTCGTGATGCGCCGTTTTTTTCCCTTTTTTATGGAGATTACTTTCGAAACAATAATCTGTTTACTTATTTTTTTAGCCTCCATCTCGCTTTCATTCGTCTGCCCCTCATAAAAGATGCGGCAGCGGAGTCGATCCAGGGCAGAATCAGAGAGCGATGGAAGAAATCAAACGGGACTATCTGTGACTTCTCTGTCTAGTGAGTTAGAGCTGAAATTTTATTTCGTGGTCTAGGGGTAGCGTCTTTGATTCATAATCAAAACGTCTTCGGTCCCGGGTTCGATCCCCACCACTGTCTAAATTTTGATAAATAATCAGCATTGGCGGCTGAAGACTTCCAGCATAAGAAGTCAGCCTCATTCTGTCAACGGCCTTGTCAAAGAGGGCGGAGGAGAGGATAGAGGTTCAGGGCACTCTCTTGTCCTAGGGGAGGGAAATTGCCCCGAAAGCGGGACGAATCAGCAATGATCAACAACATGAGGATGCAGAAGGCAATGGAAACCACTGCATTAAAGACACGTAACGTGTATCCACAGGACATGTGGCCTGTAATTGAAGAAGTGTCATGATGATCTCTCCATTGGCAGAAGATTCCGGATTAGTCCCCCATTCGGATCTCTGGGAGGGGACTGCCAATGGGGAGGTTACCATGAGAAAAAGATTGAATAATCAACGAAAGGATAACGTTCTACGAGTCGGGGCGTGGAATGTCAGAAGCTTGAACGTGGTAGGGAAACTAGAAAATCTGAAAAGGGAAATGCAAAGGCTCAATCTAGATATAGTAGGGGTCAGTGAAGTGAAGTGGAAGGAAGACAAGGATTTCTCGTCAGATGAGTATCGGGTAATATCAACAGCAGCAGGAAATGGTATAACAGGTGTAGGATTCGTTATGAATAGGAAGGTAGGGCAGAGGGTGTGTTACTGTGAACAGTTCAGTGACCGGGTTTTTCTAATCAGAATCGACAGCAGACCAACACCGACAACGATAGTTCAGGTATACATGCCGACGTCGCAAGCTGAAGATGAACACATAGAGAAAGTGTATGAGGATATTGAAAGCGTAATGCAGTATGTAAATGGGGACGAAAATCTAATAGTCATGGGCGACTGGAATGCAGTTGTAGGGGAAGGAGTAGAAGAAAAGGTTACAGGAGAATATGGGCTTGGGACAAGGAATGAAAGAGGAGAAAGACTAATTGAGTTCTGTAACAAGTTTCAGCTAGTAATAGCGAATACCCTGTTCAAGAATCACAAGAGAAGGAGGTATACTTGGAAAAGGCCGGGAGATACGGGAAGATTTCAATTACGTTACATCATGGTCAGACAGAGATTCCGAAATCAGATACTGGATTGTAAGGCGTACCCAGGAGCAGATGTAGACTCAGATCACAATATAGTAGTGATGAGTAGTAGGCTGAAGTTCAAGACATTATAGTCAGGAAGAATCAATACGCAAAGAAGTGGGATACGGAAGTACTAAGGAATGACGGGATACGTTTGAAGTTCTCTAACGCTATGGATACAGCAATAAGGAATAGCGCAGTAGGCAGTACAGTTGAAGAGGAATGGACATCTCTAAAAAGGGCCATCACGGAAGTTGGGAAGGAAAACATAGGTACAAAGGAGGTAGCTGCGAAGAAACCATGTGTAACAGAAGAAATACTTCGGTTGATTGATGAAAGGAGGAAGTACAAACATGTTCGGGGAAAATCAGGAATACAGAAATACAAGTCGCTGAGGAATGAAATAAATAGGAAGTGCAGGGAAGCTAAGAAGAAATGACTGCAGGAAAAATGTGAAGACATCGAAAAAGATATGATTGTCGGAAGGGCAGACTCAGCATACAGGAAATTCAAAACAACCTTTGCTGACATTAAAAGCAACGGTGGTAACATTAAGAGTGCAACGGGAATTCCACTGTTAAATGCAGAGGAGAGAGCAGATAGGTGGAAAGAATACATTGAAAGCCTCTATGAGGGTGAAGATTTGTCTGATGTGATAGAAGAAGAAACAGGAGTCGATTTAGAAGAAATAGGGGATCCAGTATTAGAATCGGAATTTAAAAGAGCTTTGGAGGACTTACTGTCAAATAAGGCAGAATGGATAGATAACATTCCATCAGAATTTCTAAAATCATTGTGGGAAGTGGCAACAAAACGACTATTCACGTTGGTGTGTAGAATATATGAGTCTGGCGATATACCATCTGACTTTCGGAAAGGCATCATCCACACAATTCCGAAGACGGCGAGAGCTGATAAGTGCGAGAATTATCGCACAATCAGCTTAACAGCTGATGCATCGAAGCTGCTTACAAGAATAATATACAGAAGAATGGAAAATAAAATTAAGAATGCGCTAGGTGACGATCAGTTTGGCTTTAGGAAAAGTAAAGGGACGAGAGAGGTAATTCTGACGTTACGGCTAATAATGGAAGTAAGGCTAAAGAAAAATCAAGACACTTTCATAGGATTTGTGGACCTGGAAAAAGCGTTTGACAATATAAAATGGTGCAAGCTGTTCGAGATTCTGAAAAAAGTAGGGGTAAGCTATAGGGAGAGACGGGTCATATACAATATGTACAACAACCAAGAGGGAATAATAAGAGTGGACGATCAAGAACGAAGTGCTCGTATTAAGAAGGGTGTAAGACAAGGCTGTAGCCTTTCGCCCCTACTCTTCAAGCTGTACATCGAGGAAGCAATGATGGAAATAAAAGAAAGGTTTAGGAGTAGAATTAAAATACAAGATGAAAGGATATCAATGATACGATTCGCTGATGACATTGCTATCCTGAGTGAAAGTGAAGAAGAATTAAATGATCTGCTGAACGGAATGACTGGTCTAATGAGTACACAGTATGGTTTGAGAGTAAATCGGAGAAAGACGAAGGTAATGAGAAGTTGTAGAAATGAGAACAGCGAGAAACTTAACATCAGGATTGATGGTCACGCAGTCAATGAAGTTAAGGAATTCTGCTACCTAGGCAGTAAAATAACCAATGACGGACGGAGCAAGGAGGACATCAAAAGCAGACTCGCTATGGCATAAAAGTCATTTCTGGCCAAGAGAAGTCTGCTAATATCAAATACCGGCCTTAATTTGAGGAAGAAATTTCTGAGGATGTACGTCTGGAGTACAGCATTGTATGGTAGTGAAACATGGACTGTGGGATAACCGGAACAGAAGAGAATCTAAGCATTTGAGATGTGGTGCTATAGACGAATGTTGAAAATTAGGTGGACTGATAAGGTAAGGAATGAGGAGGTTCTACGCAGAATCAGAGAGGAAAGGAATATGTGGAAAACACTGATAAGGAGAAGGGACAGGATGATAGGACATCTGCTAAGACATGAGGGAATGACTTCCATGGTACTAGAGGGAGCTGTAGAGGGCAAAAACTGTAGAGGAAGACAGAGATTGGAGTACGTCAAGCAAATAATTGAGGACGTAGGTTGCAAGTGCTACTCTGAGATGAAGAGGTTAGCACAGGAAAGGAATTCGTGGCGGGCCGCATCAAACCAGTCAGTAGATAGATGACCCAAAAAAAAAAAAAAGTACAGAAAATAACTAGCGAATACTCACTGAGAACAATAGCAAAAAAATGCTGTTTCGTCATTTTGTATCGGGTTTACACACTGTAATTCCACAATTTACGATCATCATCACAACCTCCCTGTGTCGAAGATACGTCCTATGACTTTTTTTCGCACAAATTTGTTTTTAGGACATATACTAGTGGTTCAGAGCTGTCTTGTACTCTTTCTCGTCTTGTGCACGAATAGGATAAAATGTGGTGTCTCATTGTGTTATTGTAAATAAGCAGAATTACGTCAATATTAAAATTTATTTTATTCATTTTTATCCTTTAATTTACTCCTTGTCCTCACCTGATAATACATAATGTTTTTCAGCGCGTATTCGTTGTTGGTCGTCTTACACTGAGATGACAAAAGTCACTGGATACGTCCAAATATTTTATCGAACCTCATTTTGCCTGACATAGAGCAACAACTCAACGTCATATGGACTCAACAAGTCGTTGGAAGTTCCCTGTAGAAATATTGAGCCACACTGCCTATTTAGCTGTCCATAAATACGAAAGTGTTGCCGGTGCAGGATGTTGTGCTGTAACTGACCTCTCGATTACGTCCCATAAATGTTGTATAGGACACATTTCGAGTCATCTGGATGGGTAGTTGGACAAAGATGGCGTCACCCCACTCTGCATTGTTGCCAAATTTATTCAATATAGCGGATCCAAGATGGACATTAGTCTTTCTTTTATATGCAATGCAGTATATTGTTTATTTAAACAATTTGAGTTGTCATTGATTGAGCACTAAGCAGTAGCTCCATCCAGTGTGTTCAGGATGAGATCCAGAATCCAGATGACCTAATTCACAACGCCGTCACCAGAGGGCACTGTTGATCCTCCCCCCCCCCCCCCCCAAAAAAATCCCTCTGCCATGACGTAATCCAAGGCAAAGGGGAAAAAATTGCAGGAAATTCGCTCAGTCTGTCTCTAGCTGCTGCACTGGAAGGATCTAATGACGGTAGTAAAAACATTGTTTGAACAAGTTGTGTAAGAATATTGTTTACTTTTTTCAGAAATTGCAGTACACCTCGAAATTAACACCTGTGTTTTAAACAATTTAGGAAATGTTAAACAATTGCCATTTCTTTTAAATTCTAATAGCGAAAGGTACCACATTGTAGGTACTACATTGTCCCAGATCGCGCTAAATATATATGAAAAACTTTTTCACACGCTCCTTGCAGCACAGTCGTGCCCACTGCAGAAACCCTGCGCTGGTCTCACGGCTCCAGCACGCAGTCGCTGCAGGGCAGGCGCGCACTAAGCACTTCCTGTCACTCTGGAAATAGCGGCGCCCTTCCACATCGCCCTGGCACACGGATAGCCCTTGTTGTTGAACACAAACTGCCTCAGGAGTTCTGCTGTTTAAGCAATGTGCGGAGTATTGTCACACACATATCTTGAAGCTATCACGAGAGTTAAATGTACACTGCACAAGGAGAAAGAACTTTGCAGATGGCGCAACAAAATTAGAAAGTTTGCAGTGTAATTTCACGTTTTATTCCGAGGAATACCGCCGCACTTAAACACTGACTCTAATAAGATCGCGGCACACTTGTGAAACCTCGCAGTCTTCATTCTTTGCGTGCTTTTGTGGAAAATATCAAAGCCTTCCCTCGTCTTTGAGAAGGATCTGCTTCAGGAGTTATTAAATTCAACTGAATGTGCCTCTACATACACTTTCAAAATGATCGCTACACAGCAGTTCGCTTTAGTTTTGCGAAGAATACCGCCACACTTCAACAGACTCTAAAAAGATCTCAGTACACCTGTGAAACCTTCCAGTCTTGGTCCCTGAGACACTTCACACACTTTTGTGGGAAATAGATTTCGAAACCGATATGAGCTGAAGTGTCCGATTTTACATGCCAAAACGACGATATGTGGAAGTCGAAATAAGTATCTCTGTAACTCTAAACAGGACGCCCATCACTTTTCGTATTTTAGCTGCTTGTGTGAAGGCAGTGCCAGAGAGAGTTTCAAAGTCCTGCTGTGGTGTTCATCACTTTTCTGAAACGCGGAATGGGCTTAGTTTATATTTGCTGCCTGAGTCAGGGACGTTGAGGTTCTTATTTTTTATTTGCCTCACTTCTCGAAGCACACTGGTATATAAGCACAGGCAAGAAAATCAGAACCATTACATATCTAAAAGATCATGACATATTTCGAATCCCACAACAGATCGTGAATGAAACACAAACAGGATTCGAAGCACTGTCCTAAAGACAAGAGAAATGACTGGAATTTTCGGTGAACTTTCGATGTCCTACAAGTGCTAGTCTTCAGATACTCCAAAACCGCAACCACAGGTAGGGAACAGCATCCTGCCTGTGTGAAGCAGAGGAGGATGGTCTGTTTGGACTCGTCTCTGAACACTTCGAACAAATAAATCATGTGACTCTCAGACATCACAGATCTTCCCATAGATACCTTGCCCTGGTCTTGTTGGCACCAGTCTGTAGAGGTTCCTATGCCCTCACAAAGGATGTCTTGTGACTCTTTGATGTGATGGAACTTTTTGTGAATGGAATATTTTGGTTTGTTCTTACTGAATTTACCTGCCAAAATGCTGCTGCTGTTAGTGTGTGAGCACTGTCTGCCATTTTCTGCAGACATATAAATTACGAGACTTTCAATGGCAAAGTACTTTGGTCAGATCGAAAATACAGCAGTCATATTGCACTAACAGTTAAACTCAGCAAAATTGGTCTACAGATTATAAAATAGGGAACTATTGCCAAAGACACTTCCTCAGTTACACTGCTCTACTTTTGTCGAGGAAAGCTTTGAATTTCCGGTGTGAAATGTGCACAACTGCTACTGCCATTTTCTGCAGACGGACCAATTACGAGATTTTCAGCTGCAAAACTATTTTGTACAGATCGATAAAAAACATACAGCAGTCATATTGCACTGGCATTTAACCCTTCAAAATTAGTAAACATATCATGAAATACAGAACCTCTTGCGAAAGACACTTTTGCAGTTACACTGTTCTGCTACTGCCGAGGAACGCTCGAATTTTTTAGCGTGAAACCGATCTCCAACGGGGCTATATCACCACTAACGTTACCGTATCGGTGTAGGAAACATAATTCGTTTCCTGCACCATATAAAATCATCACTTCTCATTTTGCATGTAGCTATCGCCCACAAGACACTCGTACATACACTGCGAAGACAGACAGATCCCAAAAAACATAAGCGCATGCACCGTATATGTAGTCGCAGCACTAGATCTATGTAGCAAGCTGAGTGGGTCGTCCACTGAGGCCAACGTTCACGAAGCAAATGCCACCGCACATGCTCGCCAGATGCGCGATCAGGGTGCCCTTCAAGGACAGCAGTCACTCTCCGAACTGATGTACAAAGGCTGGTCTGGTTCCCTCAGCACAAAGGGGTTATGCTTTCTGGCCCCGACCTGCTTGCTTGCTGTCATGCATATTACAGCGATCTCCAGAACATATGTATTTTCACATGGTTTGTCAGAATATCATACCATTTACACAGTAGCGACATAGTCATAAGACATAAGACACAGTTATAGACATAAGACAGTGACAGGAGTATACTGGGACACATTTGTATGTGGCACCCGAATATGTTTTTTTGATCGATGTATGTCTTTGATAGGCTTTATATCGCAGACCTAGAGATTCTGCTAGTGCTGGAGTAAGAGAGCGCCTGGCACACAGTTGTAGGTAGCTGTCTGTGAGGGAAAGACGATGGAGTAGGCAGTTATTGTGGTGTGCTGTGTGAAGCCACCAAGAGTTGATTGATGTGGGTATGTCAATATTGTTGAACATGGAAGCAGTAGTCTTCATGTAACCAACGCAAAGATGTTAAATAATTATGATTTCTGTTTTTACCAGCACATTGGTATAGATGAGTTGGCTGATAATTTGTAATTGTTGACAGTATGAAACTGCACGACCGCTACGGTCGCAGGTTCGAATCCTGCCTCGGGCATGGATGTGTGTGATGTCCTTAGGTTAGTTAGGTTCAAGTACTTCTAAGTTCTATGGGACTGATGACCTCAGAAGCTAAGTCCCATAGTGGTCAGAGCCATTTGAACCATTTGTAATTGTTGAGTAGCCCCAGAATGTATGTAAATGGTGTAATTTGATGATCTGCATTTATGGTGAATTAATGAAGATAATTTTTTTTTTGGTCATCAGTCTACTGACTGGTTTGATGCGGCCCGCCACGAATTCCTTTCCTGTGCTAACCTCTTTATCTCAGAGTAGCACTTGCAACCTACGTCCTCAATTATTTGCTTGACGTATTCCAATCTCTGTCTTCCTCTACAGTTTTCGCCCTCTACAGCTCCCTCTAGTACCATGGAAGTCATTCCCTCATGTCTTAGCAGATGTCCTATCATCCTGTCCCTTCTCCTTATCAGTGTTTTCCACATATTCCTTTCCTCTCCGATTCTGCGTAGAACCTCCTCATTCCTTACCTTATCAGTCCACCTAATTTTCAACATTCGTCTATGGCACCACATCTCAAATGCTTCGATTCTCTTCTGTTCCGGTTTTCCCACAGTCCATGTTTCACTACCATACAATGCTATACTCCAGACGTACATCCTCAGAAATTTCTTCCTCAAATTAAGGCCGGTATTTGATATTAGTAGACATCTCTTGGCCAGAAATGCCTTTTTTGCCATAGCGAGTCTGCTTTTGATGTCCTCCTTGCTCCGTCCGTCATTGGTTATTTTACTGCCTAGGTAGCATAATTCCTTAACTTCATTGACTTCGTGACCATCAATCCTGATGTTAAGTTTCTCGCTGTTCTCATTTCTACAACTTCTCATTACCTTCGTCTTTCTCCGATTTACTCTCAAACCATACTGTGTACTCATTAGACTGGTCATTCCGTTCAGCAGATCATTTAATTCTTCTTCACTTTCACTCAGGATAGCAATGTCATCAGCGAATCGTATCATTGATATCCTTTCACATTGTATTTTAATTCCACTCCTGAACCTTTCTTTTATTTCCATCATTGCTTCCTCGATGTACAGATTGAAGAATAGGGGCGAAAGGCTACAGCCTTGTCTTACACCCTTCTTAATACGAGCACTTCGTTCTTGATCGTCCACTCTTATTATTGCCTCTTGGTTGTTGTACATATTGTATATGACCCGTCTCTCCCTATAGCTTACCCCTACTTTTTTCAGAATCTCGAACAGCTTGCACCATTTTATATTGTCAAACGCTTTTTCCAGGTCAACAAATCCTATGAAAGTGTCTTGATTTTTCTTTAGCCTTACTTCCATTACTAGCCGTAACGTCAGAATTGCCTCTCTCGTCCCTTTACTTTTCCTAAAGCCAAACTGATCGTCACCTAGCGCATTCTCAATTTTCTTTGCCATTCTTCTGTATATTATTCTTGTAAGCAGCTTTGACACATGAGCTCTTAAGCTGATTGTGCGATAATTCTCGCACTTGTCAGCTCCCGCCGTCTTCGGAATTGTGTGGATGATGCTTTTCTGGAAGTCAGATGGTATATCGCCAGACTCATATATTCTATACACCAACGTGAATAGTCGTTTTGTTGCCACTTCCCCCAATGATTTTAGAAATTCTGATGGAATGTTATCTATCCCTTCTGCCTTATTTGACCGTAAGTCCTCCAAAGCTCTTTGAAATTCCGATTCTAATACTGGATCCCCTATCTCTTCTAAATCGACTCCTGTTTCTTCTTCTATCACATCAGACAAATCTTCACCCTCATAGAGGCTTTCAGTGTATTCTTTCCACCTATCTGCTCTCTCCTCTGCATTTAACAGTGGAATTCCTGTTGCACTCTTAATGAAACCACCGTTGCTTTTAATGTCACCAAAGGTTGTTTTGACTTTCCTGTATGCTGAGTCTGTCCTTCCGACAATCATATCTTTTTCGATGTCTTCACATTTTTCCTGCAGCCATTTCGTCTTAGCTTCCCTGCACTTCCTATTTATTTCATTCCTCAGCGACTTGTATTTCTGTCTTCCTGATTTTCCCGGAACATGTTTGTACTTCCTCCTTTCATCAATCAACTGAAGTATTTCTTCTGTTACAAATGGTTTCTTCGCAGCTACCTCCTTTGTACCTATGTTTTCCTTCCCAAATTCTGTGATGGCCCTTTTTAGAGAAGTCCATTCCTCTTCAACTGTACTGCCTACTGCGCTATTCCTTATTGCTGTTAGAGAACTTCAAACGTATCTCGTCAATCCTTAGTATTTCCGTATCCCACTTCTTTACGTATTGATTCTTCCTGACTAATGTCTTCAACTTCAGCCTACTCTTCATCACTACTATATTGTGATCTGAGTCTATATCTGCTCCTGGGTACGCCTTACAATCCAGTATCTGATTTCGGAATCTCTGTCTGACCATGATGTAATGTAATTGGAATCTTCCCGTATCTCCCGACCTTTTCCAAGTATACCTCCTCCTCTTGTGATTCTTGAACAGGGTATTCGCTATTACTAGCTGAAACTTGTTACAGAACTCAATTAGTCTTTCTCCTCTTTCATTCCTTGTCCCAAGCCCATATTCTCCTGTAACCTTTTCGTCTATCCTTCCCCTACAACTGCATTCCAGTCGCCCATGACTATTACGAGGGTCGGTCAAAAAGTAATGCCTCCCTTTTTTTTTCTACTTAAAGAAATTAAGTTAAGTGAAAAATTTGAATTTGGCGCCATTCCTCAAACCTTTTTCTGCAATCCACTGCAGTAGTAACTTTCTGTGTCAACAGGTGGCAGCACAGCAGAAGTTTGTAAGATGGCCGACATCGATGTTCGTTTGAGACAGCGTTGTGTGATTGAATTCTTGAATGCAGAAGGTGAAACGCCCATACGCATTCATGAAAGACTGAAGAAGGTGTATGGTGTTGTGACAGTGGATGTCAGCACTGTTAGACGATGGGTTCGTCGTTGTAAGGAAGCTGAAGGGCAAACACCGTTGACTGACGAAAAGCGGAGCGGCAGGCCGGTGAGTGCAGTGACTCCACACAACATTCAGCAAGTTGATGACATCATTCGTGGTGACCGTCGGGTGACTGCAGATGAAGTGTGTCGCATTATTTCTCTTAGTAAAGGCAGTGTGATCACGATTATTAAACAATTGGGGTACTCAAAAGTTTGTGCACGGTGGGTTCCAAGAATGTTAACCGATCAGAATAAAGAGGCAAGGAAAACAATAGCCTCCCAACACTTGCAGCGCTTCCGTTTGGAGGGAGATGAGTTTCTGAAAAAAATTGTGACCGGGGACGAAACATGGGTGCATTTTTTTGAACCCGAATCAAAGAGGCAGTCAATGGAGTGGCGTCACACAAGCTCGCCGAGGAAGAAAAAATTCAAAACTGTGCGATCGGCAGGGAAAGTTATGGCAACAGTTTTCTGGGATACAGAGGGTGTGATTCTGGTTGATTTTTTGGAGCAGGGATGCACAATAAATTCTGTTCAATACGTCACAACCCTCAACAAACTTAAAGCACGTCTTCAGCGAGTTCGCCCAACAAAATCAATGGCAGATGTTCTTCTTTTGCATGACAATGCAAGACCACACACCAGTCGTCACACCTCTGACGAGATTGTCAAAATTGGATGGGAATTTTTGCCTCATCCCCCATACAGCCCTGACCTGGCACCATCAGACTTCCATCTGTTCGGGCCACTAAAAGAAGCTCATCGTGGGATTCATTTTGAAGATGAGGAGGCCGTCAAAACATCCGTGCGTCAATGGCTTAGGAAGCAGAGCTGTGATTTTTACCGTGCTGGGATACATGCCCTTGTTCAAAGATGGACCAAAACTGTAGAGATGGGCGGAGATTACATTGAAAAATGACAAAATGATCCTCAATGTTGTGGTTTTCAACCTATGTAATTGCATTTAAATTTCCTGACAATTAAACGTAGAAAAAAAAATAGGAGGCATTACTTTTTGACTGACCCTCGTAGATTTTCGTCCCCATTTACATACTGCATTACCCTTTCAATATCCTCATACACTTTCTCTATGTGTTCATCTTCAGCTTGCGACGTCGGCATGTATACCTGAACTATCGTTGTCGGTGTTGGTCTGCTGTCGATTCTGATTAGAAAAACCCGGTCACTGAACTGTTCACAGTAACACACCCTCTGCCCTACCTTCCTATTCATAACGAATCCTACACCTGTTATACCATTTCCTGCTGCTGTTGATATTACCCGATACTCATCTGACGAGAAATCCTTGTCTTCCTTCCACTTCGCTTCACTGACCCCTACTATATCTAGATTGAGCCTTTGCATTTCTCTTTTCAGATTTTCTAGTTTTCCTACCACGTTCAAGCTTCTGACATTCCACGCCCCGACTCGTAGAACGTTATCCTTTCGTTGATTATTCAATCTTTTTCTCATGGTAACCTCCCCCTTGGCAGTCCCCTTCCAGAGATCCGAATGGGGGACTATTCCGGAATCTTTTGCCAATGGAGAGATCATCATGACACTTCTTCAATTACAGGCCACATGTCCTGTGGATACACGTTACGTGTCTTTAATGCAGTGGTTTCCATTGCCTTCTGCATCCTCATGTTGTTGATCATTGCTGATTCTTCCCGCTTTCGGGGCAATTTCCCACCCCTAGGACAAGAGAGTGCCCTGAACCTGTATCCGCTCCTCCGCCCTCTTTGACAAGGCTGTTGACAGAATGAGGCTGACTTCTTATGCTGGAAGTCTTCAGCCGCCAATGCTGATTATTTATCAAAATTTGTACAGTGGTGGGGATCGAACCCAGGACCAAAGACGTTTTGATTATGAATCAAAGACGCTACCCCTAGACCACGGGTACTCCCCTAGACCAGGGCTACCCCCTTTCGCTTATTGGGATAAAAAAGTAATTACTGCAATTGTTTAATGTCATCTAAATTGTCTGAAACACCAGTTTCAATTTCGACATGTATTGTGATTTCTGAAATAAATAAATAATATTCTTAAACAAACTGTTCAAGCAATGCCTTGTGGACCCTATATTTACCAAGCATTGTGAGATCCTCCCATTGCAGCAGCTAGACAAAGACTGAGCAATTTTTTCACCATTTTTTCCCTATGCTTTGGATTACGTCGTGGCAGGGGGACAGGCAGGGTCAACATCGCCCTCTGGTGGTGGTGTTGTGAACTAGATCGGTTGGTCTTTGGACCTCGGGGTGAAGACATTGATTTAGCTAATTTCTAATGCTCGATCAATAACAGCTCACATTGTTTAAATAACAATATACCGCACTTCATACAAAATGAAGACTTTCGTCCATCGTGTACATGAGCCCAGCACAGAGAGAATCCTTTTCCCATCGATTTCCAGATGGGGAAGGCAGGAGAGGGGAAGGGATGAGGTGTAGTTAGGGTAGTGGAGGTCCCCAATTTATCTAATTTCCCATCAAAATTTGATCTTCTCGCCATCTTGGAACCGCCATCTTGAATAATTTGGCAACAATACAGGGTGAGGTGAAGCCAGGTTTGTCCCACTACTTGCGTGGCCAAATCATTCGCTGGCATTGTCCAGAATGTTTTTCAAACCAATCCCAAACAACTGTGGTCTGATGACATGACATTGTTGTTTGGGAACATGAAGCCCATGAATGGCTGCAAATGGTCTCCAAGTAGCCATATATAACCATTTCTAGTCAATATTCGGCTCAGTAGGACCAGAAGATTCAGTCAGTTCCATGTAAACACAGCCCACACCATTTGGAGCCACCACCAGCTTGCACAGTGCCTTGTTGATAACTTAGGACCATAGCTTCGTGGAGTCTGCACCACACTTGAGCCCTACCATCAGCCCTTACCGACTGAAATTTTGTACTGATCTGATCAGACCCCAGTCTAGAGTTCAACCGATCTGGTCATGTGTCCAGGAGAGGTGCTGC
This sequence comes from Schistocerca piceifrons, assembly GCF_021461385.2. Taxonomy (NCBI): domain Eukaryota; kingdom Metazoa; phylum Arthropoda; class Insecta; order Orthoptera; family Acrididae; genus Schistocerca; species Schistocerca piceifrons. Next base: position 312,512,600 of record NC_060138.1, read on the forward strand.
GGGCGATTTGATGCTGTTAGGAAAGAATCTCGCGTCTGTTGCCACAGCCCATTAACGCACATTTCGCCGCACTGTCTTAACGGATACGTTCGTCGTACATCCCACATAGATTTCTGCAGATGTTTCGCGCAGTATTGCTTGCGTTTTTAGCAGTGCCATTCTATGCAAACGCTGCAGCTGTCGGTCGTTAAGTGGAGACCGTCAGGCATTGTATTGCCCATGGTGAGAGGTAATGCCTGACATTTCTTATTCTCGGCACACTCTTGACACCGTGGATCTCGGGATATTGAAGTCCGTGACTGTTTTCGAAATGGAATGTCCCATGCTTCTAGCTCCAACTACCATTCCGTGTTCCAAGTCTGTCAGTTCCCCTCGTGCGGCCATAATCACGTTGAATAGCTTTTCACATGAATCATCTGAGCACAAATGGTCGCACTGCCAATGCAGTTCCCTTTTCTACCTTGTGTACGCCAAATTACCACTATCTGTATATGTGAATATCACTATCCCATGACTATTGCCATCTCAGTGTAATACAATGATGCATTGGATCGGCCGCCATTGTCGCAGACTCAACTGCTCGAAGTACGTTCCAGTAAAAGAATCTATTCAGTGGCAGGGTTATGCAGCCCGATGCCGATATATGAGCGTCATTTTATTGCAAAGCTAATTCAGCCGCACAAAACTGTTTAATCATCTTTCCACAGTCACGCATCATCGTGTTAAAGATATTCCTACAACACAGGCTCCACCGATTTTTGTCTTCCATTCATCAATATGATCTCCCTTTCTCTATTTTGCCTTTTATATTCACTCTAACCAGTTTTATCATCTTACTAAACCGTAAGAGCGATTATAACACTAGTAATTGAAACTAGCATTTTTTTGAAAGCTAACAGTCATATAAATATTTAGGTAGTTCTACATATCCATCCATACTCTGCAAATCACTCTCAACTGTATGGCAAAGAGTACATCCTATTTTACAAGTTGTCTCAGCTTTTTCCTGTTCCATTCGCGTATGGAACGCAGGAAGAAATTACGTCTATGTGTTATGTAAATAATCTAACCTTGTCCTCACGGTCTCTACAGGAGCGATACGTAGGAGGTCGTAGTGCAGGGTCATTTTTCCCACCGCGTACGAAATCTAGGGATGGATTGATGACAAGATACGAAACAAAAAAGATTTTCATGGTTGAGACCATTTATTCACTCACAGATTGTTGCAGAGACTGTGGTCTAATATGTACTGTACCACGCAGCCACAGTTGCAGTATGTGTTGAAAATGGTTTTCATGTGCCTCAACTCATGCGTGCACGCACCGTAGCATGTTCTGTCTCGTACGTTCACAGCGGCCAGGCTGCATCCGAACAGTGTGAAAGGCAGCATGAATACGCTGCTCCATTGTCGCTACATCTGGAATGGGCTCTGCATACACACTACTTTTGGGATGGCCCCATAACCATAAATCACACAGGTTGAGATACGGTGAACGTGCAGGCCAATCAAACTGGACCCCCTCGTCCGATCCATCGACCTGGGAAGACACGACTGAAATGCATCAGGATGTTAATGGCGACGTGGGCTGGAGCACCATGGTGTAGCAGCCATATAACCCTTCGAATCATCAATGGAATTTCTTCCAGCAGGGGAGGCAAAGTCACCCGCAAGAAACGCCGATAGTTCCGGCCTCTTAGGCGACGTGGAAGGAAGACTACCCCCAAACTACGGTCGTCAACTATCCCGGCCCACACATTCCGGCTGCACCGATGCTGATGATTCGCTGTCCCCATAAAATAGGGGCTCTGCATACTATCTCCCAGGTGGCTGTTATGAAAGTTGAAGATGCCACAGCGCGTAAAGGTGACCTCATCTGTGAATAGGATGGATGACACAAATCCCGGAATCGTGGTTCCTGGTGAAGAAATCAGTGAAAAAAGTGCTCCCGATATGGAAAGCCTGTCGCTAGTAACCTCTGCAAACGCTGTAAGTGATAAGGGTAGCAATTGTCATGGAGAATGCACCACACGGTCGTCTGGCTTACCCTGTAATGGCGGACTAACTACCTGTTACTGACACGGCGGTCGTCTTCCACAGTGTTAATCACAATTACCTCCAGGTCTGGGGTCCGAACATTTCGGGTACGTCCTTCATGACTTCCTGTTTCCTGAAATGACCCTGTCTCAGACAAACGGTGAAACACCGTTTCAAGCATTGACTGCTGTGGTTGTTGTCGGCTGGGATAGAGCTTCTGATACAACCTTGCTGCCCGCCGCCCGTTGCCATTTGTCTCTCCGTAAGTGAGCACAATGTCGGCAAGCTCTCGATTCGAATACGGAATCATTGTGTACAACGCTGTATGACATCCACTACAAGGTGAGTCAGCAAGAGAAATGAATCGGACACAACATTACCAGTTACTATGCCAACAGAGTGTGCTAGGTCATGACGTAGGAGGAAACCATGCATACTGTAACAGTGGTTCTAAGGTACAGCGCATATTAGACAGCAGGCTCTGTAACAAAATATCATTGAATTAATGGTCTGTAGCATGGAAACCATGCATTTCCGGACCTAAGTTCACTAGACCTTTTTTGTTCCGTATCCTCCCATCGTCTGGTCGACCAATTCCTAGAGTTTGTACACAGTGGAAAAAGTCTCCCTGTATATTTCTGTAGTTATGTAATGCCGGTTCGTGTAATTTTGTTAATAGGCTTTCTCGGGATATTATACGCCTATTTGAAGAGTCTGCCACTTCAGTTTCTTCTGCATCTCGTTGACACTCCCCTATGGGCCAAACAAACCTCTGGCCATTCTTGCTGTCCTTCTCTGTACACAGGCAATATCCCCTGCTAATCCCCGTTTGGTACGGACCTTGAGCAATATTCTATGATGGGTCGCACGTGTGATTTGTAACCAATCTCCTTCGGAGACTGATGCATTTCCACAGTATGTTACCAATGAACAGAAGTCTGCCACCTGCTTTACCCACGACTGAGTCCAAGTGATGTTTTCCATTTCATAAAGTGTTAAATGGTTCAAATGGCTCTGAGCACTATGGGACTCAACTGCTGTGGTCATAAGTTCCCTAGAACTTAGAACTACTTAAACCTAACTAACCTAAGGACATCACACACATCCATGCCCGAGGCAGGATTCGAACCTGCGACCGTAGCGGTCGTGCGGTTCCAGACTGAAGCGCCTTTAACCGCGCGGCCACTCCGGCCGGCCATAAAGTGTTACAGCAAGGTATTTGTATGAGTTTACAGATTCCAACTGTGACTCACTGATATTATAATCATAGGACACTACGTCTTCTCATTTTGTGAAGAGCACAATTTTACCTTTCTGAACATTTAAACCAAGCTGCCAGTCTCTGCAACATTTTGAAATCTTATCGAGGTATTACTAAATATTTGCACAGCTTCGTTCAGACTGTAGTTTGTTGTAGATAACTGCGCCATCTGCGAAAATCTGAGATTATTATTAATGTCATCCACAAGGTTATTAATATACAGCAAGGATCCCAACACAATTCGCCGGTTCATGCCCGAAGTTACTTCTACATCTGTCGATGAATCTCCATCCAAAATAACTTGCTGCGCTTTGCTTACTAAAGAATTCCTCATTACAATCACAAGTTTCGCTTGGTACCACATATGGTCTCACCTTAATAATAAGCGTAGATTTTGTGGTACTGAGTCAAACGCTTTTCGACAATCGAGAAATACTGCGTCTACCTGACTGCCTTGATCCCAAAGTTTTCAGTATATCACGTGAGAAAAGTGTGAGTTGGATTTCACTTGATTAATGCCTCCGGAATACATGTTGGTTGGCATGATGGAGGTCAATTTGTTTGAGACACAACATTATATTTGCGATCAGCAGATGTTCTGATTCTATAACAAATCGGTGTCGATAATATTGGACTTTAATTTTTTAATCACTTCTACTTCCCTCCATATAACCGAGCGTAACCTGCGCTGTCTTCCGACTACTTGGCACGGTTTTCTGTTTGAGGGACCTATGACAGATTTTAGTTAAAAGAGGGGCCAACTCATATGCAAATTCAGCAAATAATCTGGTAGAGATTCCATAGGGCCCTGGAGCTTCGTTCACTTTTAACAATTTCATTTCTTTCTCAACGGTACTGCCACTAATACTTATTCCCAACGTGTAATAGAAATATTAAATGTACAAACATATTTTTCTGCTAGTGGAACGGAAGAAGCAAACGCCCGTTTTAAGGAACACCAGAACAATTGTCACTTGGACAAGAGAGATAAATGAGCAGTATCAGATCGTGTACTGGGACCAGTGAACCACCAAATTTGTTTCTCTGACACTGTGGTATCAGCAAGATCTAATCATTGCTACGCTGGGATGCACAGAGAAGCCACAGAAATTCAAACGAGGAAAACCAACTTCAACTGAAAATAGAAAGGATTGAAATAAGAGAAACGGCGCCAATTCTTCCCAGTTACAGGCTCCATAACAAATTATAGTATGAGATTTTCACTCTGCAGGGGAGTGTGCGCTGATATTAAACTTCCGGGCAGATTAAATCTGTATGCCGGACCGAAACTCGAACTCAGAACCTTTGCCTTTCGCGGGCAAGTGCTCCACCATCTGAGTTACCCAAGGACGACGCACGAGCCGCCCTCACAGCTTCAATTTTGCCAGTACATCGTCTCCTACCCTCCAAACTTCACAAAAGCTCTTCTGCGAACCTTGCACAACTAGCACTCCTGGAAGAAAGGATATTGCGGAGACATGGCTTAGTCACAGCCTGGAGGATGTTTTCAGAATGAGATAATCGCTCTGCAGCGGAGTGTGCGCTGATATGAAACTTCCTGGCAGATTAAAACTGTGTGCCGGATCGAGACTCGAACTCGGGACCTTTGCCTTTCGCGGACAATTTCATCAGAATTTCTACAATAATTGGGGCAAGTAGCAACAAAACTACTATGCACGTTCGTGTGTAGAATGTATGAGATTGACGATATACCATCTGAATTTCAGAAAAAACATCATCCGTACAATTCCAAAGACTACAAGAGCCGACAAGTAAAAAAGTTGATGCACTATCAACTTGACGGCTCATGAATCCGAGTTCCTGACAAGAATAATGTAAACAAGAACGGAAAACAGAACTGAGGATGTTTTAAATGACGACCTGTTTGGCTTTAGGAAAGGTAAAGGCACCAGAGTGGCAATTCTGAGCTTGTGGTTGACAATGGAAGCAAGATTAAAGAAAAATTGTTCACAGGATTGGTCGATCTGGAAAAAGCATTCGACAATGTAAAATGGTGCAAGATGTTCGAAATTCTGAGAAAAGTAGGGGTAACCTACAGGGAACGATGGGCATTACACAGTATTTACAAGAACCAAGAGGGAATAACAAGACTGGAAGATCAAGTATGAAATGCTCAGATTAAATACTATGTAAGCCAAGGATGTAGTCTTTCGCCCTACTGTTCAATCTCTACATCGAAGAAGCGATGACGGAAATATAAGAAAGGTTCAAGAGTGGAACTGAAATTTAAGATGAAAAGACCTCAATGACAAGATTCGTTGATGACATTGCTATCCTCAGTGAAAGTGAAGAAGAATTACAGGATCTGCTGAATGGAATGAACAATGTAATGAGTATAAAATATGGACTGAGAGTAAATCGAAGAAAGACGAAAGTAATGAGAAGTAGTAGAAGTGAAAACAGTGAGAAATTAAACATCAAGATTGGTGATCACGAAGTAGACGACGTTAAGGAATTGTGCTACCTAGGCACAAAAGAACCCACGACGGACGAAACAAGGAGGACACTAAAATCAGGCTATTAATGGCAAAAAGAGCATTCCTGGCGAAAGAAGTCTGAAACATGGACTGTGGGAAAACCGGAAAAGAAGAGACTCGACGCTTTTGAGATGTAGTGCCACAGAAGAATGCTGAAAATTGGGTAGACTGATAAGGTAAGAAATGAGGAGGTTCTCTGCAGAATCGGCGAGGAAAAGAATATATGGAAAACGCTGACAAGGAAAAGGGACAGGATGATAGGACATCAGTTAAGACATCAGGGACTAGAGGAAGCTGTAGAGAATAAAAACTGTAGACGAAGACAGAGATTGGAATATATCCAGAAAATAATTGAGGACTTAAGTAGAAAGTGCTACTTCGAGATGAAGAGGTTGGCACAGGAGAGCAATTCCTGGCGGACCGCATCAAACCAGTCAGAAGACTGATTACTTAATAAAAAAGAAAGAGGTAATGGCATCTTGCGGAAGGTCAGCAAAGTATTGCTGCCTGTAGGTTTGGCGTTAAATGGTTTCTGTATACAGACAAGCCACCAGTTCTGTAAATCGTACACCGACAAGCGGGAGGAGGTTAATGTTTCTTTTGTTAATTTTACCACAAGTTCAAGTAATTTCATATACTCCTACTGTGTCAAGCGGCGCGCGCAGGTTCTTTGCAGTGTTCAGATATTCGAGCATCTTTCTTATTGGTTTAAGCACTGTAACAATAACGTGTTTTGTGAATACTCTGCTGATGTGATCCGTGATATTTTTTACAAGTGGAAGGAAAACTTTCCCTTTAGTTGGTTCTTTTTTCATTAGAAGCTGTAGACCTTTTTGGGTGTCAGCATAGCCTTTTTTCTGAAGGAACTTTAGGGCATAAGGTCTTCAGAAAGTCCACTTACATGAGTTGATACCTTCACAGAAATTCCAGTCAGCATCCTAAACATAAAAGAGGAGTTATCAAAACTTATGTGGGCCGGGCTAAAAGAATCTGAAAACCACAGCACTTGGAGGACGAACTCGATCATTTAAGATCTGCCTTCAAAAGAAACAGCTGTTCTGGCAAAGACATGAATAGTGCACTTCAGCCTAAAATGTGGTTTCTAGGAAGCCTGTTTACTCGGTTCGCTAGACAAACAATTCAAACAAATCATTACAAAAAGACACAAACGTGTCGCAAGTAAAGGGCGACGTACGAAATAATCCTAAGCCAGTGCTGTAGTACAAGCTAAGTGTCTAGTGTTGACGCTCCTAAGTCACTAATCTTGAAGCTGGTATTGAACTGGGCCGTCGCCAGTCGGTCGCCGCGCTTATGTCCTCTTCACATAGGGTCCTCCTCTGTCGCATTGTCGTCGTGGAGGGGGGTCGGTCAGCGTGCGACTGACTGACCTCTTCTCACAGCCCTCCCTACTCTATCCTTCGCGACTGGAGTGCCGTAGCTTGACTTTACGCCGTAATATAAAATGTCTAGACCTTCCAATGAAAAAGAACCAAATAAAGGGAAAGTTTTCCTTCCATTTGTAAAATCTGTCACAGACCGCATCAGCAGATTACTCAGAAGACACGGTTTTGGCGTAGTCTTCAAGCCAACAAGAAAGGTACGCGAATAGATGAACACTTTATTGGAACTCCCTCCACTTGCCACAGCGGCAGAATATAAAATCTCATACACTTATGGTCAGGTACACATAGAAACAACAAAAAGAATCATTAATACCGTCTGAAGGAATACAAGAGCAATTGTCGCCCGGGCAAGACTGTTCCACCGGACTTTGTAATGATCCATGTCCACAGGAATCTCATGAGTATATATTAGTCACTGCACATTAACGTATCACTTGATACTGAGCAAGATAATAGTCTCTTCTTACAGAGTACAACTGACCATAAAATATTATTCGGAATCCTGTCTAACACAGTTTAGGCACTGATGGCTCGGTAGAGGGACGATGCTGTCGTATTCGGCGATGACTGCGGCTGGCTGAGCGGTACTACGTTCAGACGTAAGTAAGCGAGCCGATGCGGTGGCGTATGCAAGCTCTCGAGGGCGTGTCTACGGCACCGTCTCTCAGTCGCCGTTGCTTCTGGCAGCAAATATGCTTTCTTGTGGTTCCGTCGCTAGGTACCACCCAACCTTGGCACGTCGCTCTTCGGACGGCACCACAAAAACCGATAAATCAGCAATAGCAGGTCATCCACTCGGACCAGGGAACCACCAAGTTCGTTTCTCCGACATGGGAGTTTCAGAAAGATCTAATCATTCCTACGCTAGGACGTATGGAAGAGTCATAGAAATTCAAACGCACAAAAACAACTTTAACAGAAAAGAAAGACTGAATGTAGACAGGTTATGTGCCTTAGTGCTAAATAAAAGAAAAGGCACCGACTATTTCCCACTAAAAGCTCCATAACATATGTGGACGCAACTCCACGATTTTAGGCAGCAGTATGTTGACGTCATGAATTGCCGTCGCGTGTGTACTTATATACAATTTGGCTTGCTAAGCTTGTTTGAGACTGTAACTGCTTTCTGAGTCGTTAAAACCTCTGATGATATCTCCAGGACTGGAAGACGAAATGTTAGGCAGTGAATTATACCTTGGACCACGGCCTAATGTCTATACATATCAACAAACAAATATCAGCATTAATACTGAATCAAGTCTATTGTAAAATTTACAAATGTAAGAAAATATGCAATTTTAAACGTGTAATTAAAAAAACGATTTATTACTCAAATCGGATAAAATTACAATCGCTGTATCGTAATTATCGTGTTCGCTCATAATAAATGTGACCCACTTAATATCGTCTAGGCCATTTATACCAAAAATCTTTCATAATGTATGCAGAGACACGTTCACTTAATGACTAGGCTTTGTGGAAAACTCATTTACCTAAATGTGATTGTTATTGGACAATAAATGTCAGTTTCGTTGTGGCACTTTTCGCCATTATACTAATAGTGAATAAATTAGTAACATGAGTACTAAATTTTGCCTCTGATCGAAGCAGCCTAAAGTACAGATAAATATACTGCAACAGTCAAAAAGCATCACGGCAGACAACACAAGACAAACAACAAAACGATGATGCTCAGAGCAACGCAGATGCACATAGATTGTCTACCGAAACGAGCTGCAATACAATAATACATATACTCACACAAAAGAGTCAGCACAGATTGCGCTGCTCATACCACTGTAGGGCCGATTGGTGAACATTTTTTGGTTGAAACGAATTATTGAATTACTTGTGCTTTATGACTGTGACAAATTAAGCTTATGACTTCATCAGTTTTGCTGGGGTGAGCTGGAACCATTAGTAATTAACTTTTTAAAACAATGATAGAGTAAGGTACTGTTTTAAAAGACTTTCACTAACAGAACAATTAGAAATGGACAGCGTTCGTGGGCTAAAGATAAGGCCAAACCACACAGTTAAATTTTCAGATCTATATTCAATTAATGAAGGTGAGTTTAGGTGAATGTTTCAGCTTCTGCAATTCTAATTGGCCATTTGACAAGATCGAGCAGCATGGAAGTGATTTCAACGCCCTGTAGTCGCTGTAGAGGACTGAGTCCTTGACTTTCTTCGACAAATTTATGGATAAGCCCTAGTTCATCGTGGCAATTACAATGCTGACACACTATTCTCGTGCCAAACAATAAAAACTATATCACCATTTCAGTCTTCATATAGCCGTGATTTCATTTCGCCCCAGAACGTCGTTCTCTTCGTCTGAATGCAAAGACACGTTTAATTAATAACTTCACGGTATGCTAAGTCTATCTTCAGAAGTATGACAAATATTGAGCTGGGTAACGTAATTATTCGTTATTATTTTCAATTTTTAATCTTCCCTAGTTCCATTGTATATTGACGCATCCTTCCGAAAACGTGTCAAAGTTCAGTTTAACTCAGAATATGTTATCATGTTTTTGCTATCGCTTGCTCTCTGTTAGGTAGTTTGATCCGCTTAAGACTTTTTTCGTTTTTATTCACCATATCTGTAACAATTTTTGATGTTTGCCTAAGGACGTTTGTTAAATATTTCTTTTTTCATCTATATTAGTATGATTTCCATTTTCAAGGTGCAGAACTTCTTGCTTAATTTGATGTTGCGTATTTCAACATTATTAAATAAATTCTCACAACACATTTGGGTTTATATACCTTTTTATTCTGCAACACTAGTCTATGATTACCTGAAATTCGGAAGTGGATTAAGACTGTCACACTCTGTACAATTTCTTCATCGTTTCATCAAATACAGCCATTTACATTTTCAGTTCCACTTAGTGTTTGACAAGGAGATTTTCTGCTAGGTTTTTTTCTTGCGTGAAATAATGACATGGATTGATCCATGAACATGGTTTAAGGAGTAGCATGTTGTTGTTCTCAGTAGATCCTTCTAATGCATGACCTCTTTCATTTCTGCTATCACTTCTGAAGTTATTCGCTGAAGAACTATGCCTAAATTTTTTAAAGTGTCTTGAGCAGAAAGACTGAACAACCAACGAAATGGTAACGTTCTAGGAGATGGGGTACGGAATGTCAGAAGACTGAACGTGTTAGGGAAGCTAGAAAATCTGAAAAGGGGAATCCAAAGGCTCAATCTAGATACAGAGGGGCTCACTGAAGTGAAATGGAAGGAAGACAAGGGTTTCTGGTCAGATGTGTATAGGGTAATATCAACAGCAACGGAAAAGGGTACAACGGGAGTAGATTTCGTTATGAATAGGAATGTAGCGCAGAGAGTGAGTTACCGTGAACAGTTCAGTGATAGGGTTGTTCTCATCGGACTCGACAGCAAACCAACACCGACAATACTACGTCAGGTATCCATGCCGACGTCGCAAGCCGAAGCTGAAGAGAGAGACGAATTATTTGAGGATATTGAACGGGTAATTCAGTACGTAAAAGGAATTTAAAATCTAATAGGCATTGGAGAGTGGAATGCGTTTGTATGGGTAGAAGAAAGAGTTACAACAAAATTTGAGCTTGATAGTAGGGGGAACGAGAGAGGAGGAAGACTAATTTAGTTTTGCAATAAATATCAGTTGGTAATAGTGAACAGTCTGTTAAAGAATCACAAGAGGAGGAGGTATACTCGGAAAGGTCCGGGAGATGCGGGAAGACTTCGATTACATCACAGTGAGACAGAGATTCGGAAATCATATACTGGATTGTAAGACATACTCAGAGCTAGATAAAGACTCAGATAACAATTTGGTAATGATGAAGAATGGGTTGAAGTTTAAGATACTAATCAGGTAGAATCATTACGCAAAGAAGTACTAAGGAATGAAGAGAAATGCTTGAAGTTTTCTGACACTATAGATACAGGGGTAATGAGTAGCTGAGTAGAGAGTTGGGTTGAAGAGGAATGGACGTCTCTAAAATGCGCAATCACAGAAGTTGAAAAGAAAACTATAGCTATAAGGAAGGTAAACGCCAAAAACCACGGATAACAGGCGAAATACATCAGTTGATGGACGAAAGAAAAAAGCAAAAAAATGTTGAGAGAAAATCAGGAATACGAAAATACAGGTCACTTTGGAACGAAATAAATAGGTGGTGCTAAAGCAAAATAGTTGCATGGAAATTATGAAGAAATTAAAAAAAAATTGTCGGAAGGATCAATCGAGCATACAGAAAAGTCGAAACATCCTTGGGTGAATCAAAAGCAAAGGCGGTAATATTAAGAGCGCAGTGAGAAATCCACTGTTAAATGCAGAAGAGAGAGAGGACAGGTGGAAATAGTGCATTGACCGCTACGGTCGCAGGTTCGAACCCTGCCTCGGGCATAATGTGTGTGATGTCCTTAGGTTAGTTAGGTTTAAGTGGTTCTAAGTTCTAGGGGAGGACATATAAATCAGACTGTCACTGGCAAAAAGAGCATTCTGGACAAGTGAAATCTGCTGGTTTCATACATAGGTCTTGATCTGAGGAAGAAATTGCTGAGAATGTACGTTTGAAGCAAAGTATTGTATGGTAATGAGACGTAGACTGTGGGTAAACCAGAGCAGAAGAGAAGGCTTTTGATATGTGGTGCTACATAAGGATGTTGCAATTTAGGTGAACTGGTAGGGTAAGGAATGAGGAGGTACTCCACAGAATCAGCGAGGAAAGAAACACATTGTAAACACTGACAAGAAGAAGGGAGAAAATATAGGATATCTGTCGAAACATTAGGGATAGCTTATCTGGTAATGTAAGGAGCTGTGGGGACTATAAAATGTGGAGGAAGACAGAGATTGGAATATATCAAGCAAATAAATGAGGAGGTAGGTTGCAAGTGCTTCTCTGAATTGGAAAGGCTTGCACAGAAGAGGCATTCGTGACGGGCAGCATCAAATCGAATTCTGATATCACGTCTGTCGCATTAGTAGTACGCTTCCGTATGAACTCTACAAAGAACGGCGATCTCGATAGCGGACTATCGGTTTTCATCAACCCTTCTTTTTTTGTTGATGATTTCTGGCTGCATCGTGCGCATGCCATTACGATCAAGCTGCTGATACTTCTAACACATTGAGATCCTTCAATAAATTTGCTCCAGGAAACTGCGCTTGAACAGTTAGCACTTGTTTACAATTAGAGGAATATTTTGCCTCAGTACTTCCTGAGAACTGAACGGACAAAAATTCAGTTCTAACTAACAGTAACGCATGATTCCAAGCCTGTGGAAATGATGGTTCGGTGGAACTATTATCCAATTTATATTGCAAAAGGGAAGGAGCGTTGTATTATTCTTTTAGTTTGATCCAATAGATTGGTGCACCTTATGGAAGTCTTCTTTTCTGTTAGCGAAGCAAGAGTTATCGTGCAGCAGCTAGCGTAATTTGGCTTTTTCTGTCGACTTGAGTCTCACGGGTTTTCCCCGATGTGCGAAAATGTGCTGTAGAGGAAATAAGGAGTACATGCTGAGTGTTGTGGTCGGCGCGTACTTCACTTGACTACGGGCTGAAGAGTTCTCGATGACCTCAGGTTTCATCCAGCATAATTCAAGTTTGAAATAAATTTATGAGAATCCACAGCAGGAAACAGCATTTTATAGTAAAGTGCTATGAGCTGGAGAATGCCTTCTACTCTTGAGGCTGGTTGGCTAAAAGGACAATGTTAAAACAATTCTAGTAGTTACTGTGAGCTCATAATAACGAGGAATCAATCGGCTGCCCGCTGGATGAAAGAGAGAAGTCGTGGATCCTTTAGAATGGAAGTGATGTTTAAGAAAGGTTTCATATTTCTCATTTCTGGAATTGATGATCCACAGTGAGAGACTAAGTTACTCTGTAAGTTCGGAAAGCTTCGATAAATTAGCTAGTACATTCTCGTGCGCAGATATACAAGTGTGGTTAGTCACTTTCTGTTATTGTAGGCAAGTGACGCGGCTTAGTGACTGTCAAAGTTACCAGTAAGCAGAGGAATCGTAAGGGGTAGTGGTGCCATCAGCTACCCTGGAGGTGGTGTTTACTACAAATACCTCGAAATTGTGCGTACCTCTTTAACTAAACAGAACTGATTTTACAGTTACTTTTCTTTCACAGTTGTTTCTTATGGGCAGAAGTACATTATACTTTTCAGTACCGTCTTATTAACTTTGGCTTTTTTCATAATTTAATCAACAAGGCAGATTATCTGAATTTGTGCTATGTATAATTAGATGCTGCTGACCAAGCATCTGTTTTCGAGAGGCGTATTAATATGTGGTCTGTAAAAGCATCAAACAGCTAGTCACACACACACACACACACACACACACACACACACACACACACTGTAATAATGTGGAGTTACGATGCACATATAAAATATATGAACCATAGGAATGCCAATTAAATTCATATTACAATACTGATTTTTATTTACTCGTAATTTCATATACATAAAAAGTCATGAAGAACGATCCTAGGCAAAGTCAGTAAGGCTTTCTTCACGTGGTAAAGTACCGCAAGGTGCCTGGGATGGAATTAGTGTACCCCAGCTGTCCGCGTCTGGTGTAAACCATGTAATAGTGCAAACGTATTCAATTGTCTGCGAGTCGTGTAACTGAGGCGGAACGTGGGGACCAGCCCGGTATTCACCTAGCGAGATGTGGAAAACCGCCTAAAAACCACATCCAGGCTGTCCTGCATACCGGCCCTCGTCGTTAATCCACCAGGTGGATTTGTTCTGGGGCCTGCGCACCTATCCCAGTCCAGGATGCAGCGCATTAGTGCTCTCTGCTACCCTGGCGGGTAAACAGAAACATTGCGAGGTGCCGGGGCTAGCAGTGTATTTAACACTAAATTCTTCTTGAATCTTGATATGGAAATGATGCTCTAAGCGCCCCCTTTTCTAGCTCCGACTTTTGCTTTTGCACATGGATTAAGAAGAAACGCGAACTGACTGTAATCGACCCTGCAAGTGGAGTAGAAAAGAGTTTGGCACCTGCAATAATTTAATTGGATAGAAATTACTTTGGTAAAGGAAAGTTTCATTAACGTAGTGAGAAATGAAAGGGTTGCTCTATCGATTAACAGAATGAAAGTTCTGTCCAAAATAACAATTTGATTTATTATGACTAAACTCAAAATAATAAACAAAACACATGAAACATTTACAATACATCAGATTGTATACTCAAATAAGGGCTGTGAAGGTGAAGTTGTCCATAAACTAATTGTGACATTTATGACGAAGTGGTATGTGGAGCCAATTCCTTACAACTCAAATCTTAAGACAAACACCCAGACAACCCAACTTTAATTGCTGCTTCAGTAGGGAGAACTCAGACAATGAACACCCAAAACAGAACAAAGTTAGAAACGACGAACCGGCGCACTCTGCTGAGCTCTGATTATCACCTAGTACAATGCCCTAATCTGCCGGTGCTGCGGACATACATTACCAAGCTGTCTTCTTAACTGCAAGGACATGATCTGGCATGCTGGAGGCCATGGCTGGTTGCTTCGATGTCCCGTCGTGGTGATGATAATGTCGCGAGTATAGCCCGAAACAAATTCTCCTGGTCTGGTTGTTCCAGACTAAAGACATCCTAGCAACACAAATACGCCTCTGAGGGAGACGAAGACGGCTCGCTACACAATCACGGACGGTACAGTGAGTGATTCTAACAGGAGAAGTCACACAGTAACTCTGGTACAGTCAACTTTAACCAAAACTGCTCAAGACGGACAACATAAGCCGCTTGTACGCAGAACGCTCAATTGCCAACTGTACTCGGAAAGTTACGTTGAAGTCAAAACTTCAGCAACTTCGTCTAACAGTTACAATTAAATGAAAGTATACTTGACAGCCAATGGAAGGCACACTGTCCAGAGCAGCGAGAGCTCAGTCTTGTAACCTACTCCGACTGAAAGGCGAGAGCCAACTCTCACAAGAGCACCTGTACAAACCGAACACAGAACATTCCCTCCCCCACGACAGTGGCCATGGTGAAACGTTCATATCAGCAACTCGAAAACCTTCGGAAAATTCCCCTCTATTGCCGACGCAGTACTATTCCACCAATGGAGGTACTTGGCGCCAATTTCTGCGCCGATTTTGCTACGTGATGGACCTATTCCCTGAGCAAGCCAATCACAGTTATGATTTTGCAGAAAACGCGGGAATTTGCCCGCCAAGACTGCCTGGGAACACAAGTCTTACCCACGCCTCGCTGGTAGCCCGCCAGAAAGTGTTTTCACTAAGTTTCTGCGAAGTAGCGGAATCTCTAGCCCAGCCGCTCCGTCAGGCCCCTGTGGGCGTGTCGCCGCCGCTCTTATGACAATGTCAGCGTCTGGAAAGCATTCACTCGACTCCCTCATACCCATCGGCATAACCCGTCCAAGATCAGCAGAGCCCGCCTGTCACCGGACCACCCGGGTGATGAGAGATGCTGCGCGGGAAGTCTGCGTGTGAAGGAATAGCGACTTTTCACCGCATGCAATTAGAGAGGAAGATCGAATTACTCAGAGTAAGACAGAAATATGAGAGGGGGCTCATGCCACCTCTCAACATGTCTGCCACTGTGAAATACATGGGCCACAATACCCAAAGCACACTGCCAGAGGAACCAAACAAAATGAGTTTTCAACATGTTCCTAGTACCTGCAAACAAACAAAAAAATTAATTATGTAAATTTTTTCCTGACATTAATTAAATGTTTGACTTCTGCTCTAGGGACATGTTATACTACTGTGACGCGGGAATTCCAGTCCGCAGCAGGACTACAGATATGTACCTGTAAACAAACAAAACATTAAATACGTAAGTAACTGACTACCCCTCGTGTACTTGCTAAAAGGATGGGTCAGTTGTTTCATAGCGTTCCTTTGCGCTGTCGCTGAAAAATTTAATACTTGTTATACATCGTTTATTTGAACACAAGGGGAAGACAATCATTACACCAGACTACAACTCAGTCCACAGACTGTCTCATGATGAAGTTGACGAAGTTAAGAAATTCTGCTACCTAGGCTGCAAAATAACCCATAACTTTGCAATTGATAAGCTATAACTGAAGCAGTCAGTTCAGGCAATTACCTGGGAGTAACACTATGTGAAGGTATGTAGTTTAACGATTGCATATACCATCTGATGAAAGGTGTCCAAACACCGTTGCGTAATGCGGAATTGATCACCGAATGTCACGAGCGGGGGACCCACCGGTATAAAAGGAGGCGGGGACTTCGTACCTGGACTAGGCAGTGGATGTCATGTGAGTAACAAATCAATTACAGACATTACAACTCTTCTAAAACTGCACAAGTTGATGGTTGCTGACGTTGTTATGAAGTGTAAACACGAAGGGGCTACACAGCCAGAATAAGACCAGACAGCCTCACGTCCTGACGGCCAGGGCCCATCGGGTAATGCTTGAAATCATCTGAAGGAACTACTCGTGAGTTCGAAAATGCTACCGCCAGTTCAGCTAGCACAATTACTGTGCGTCCGGTTTTCGAAAGAATGCGGCGCAATAGTCGAAGAGCTCCTCAAAACCACACATATATGTAGTTAATGCTAAGCGACGCTTGAAGTGGTGTGAAAAGCGACGCCTCTGGACGTTGGATGTCTGGAAACGACTGGAGTGATGAATCATATTGTAGCTGGTGGCAATCTGATGGAAGGGTCTGTGTTCGACGAATGGTTGGAGGACATAACCTGCCACATCCATAGTGCCAACAGCGATGTACGGAGGAGGTGATGTTACTATGTAGGGGTGTTTTTCTTGTTCGAGTGTGGTCACCTTACTGCGCTTAAGAAAACATCAAGTGCTGAAGGATGTGAAGACATTTTACAGCGTTGTGTACTGCATATAACAGAGAAAACGTTCACAGACGATGATTGTTTGTATCAGCATGACAATGCACGTTCTCATAAAGCAGCATCTGTGAGGAAAAGTTTTGTGGACACTAACAGTTTGAGAGCTCTCCCAGGGGACACTGCCTTAACGGGGTGGGAGGGTTTGCGTGCTTCAGTGAAGTCAAGGGCTATGCCGACGGTAGCTAACAGAAACGCGTTTTTCGTTGCAACGGAATCTTCTCACGAAATTACAATCACCAACTTTCTCCTCACAATGCGAAAATATTTCGTTGACACATAGGGAGGAACGATCACAAAGATAAAATGAGGGAAATCAGAGGTCGTACGGAAAGATATAGGTGTTCATTCTTCCCGCGCGCTATACGAGATTGGAATAATAGAGAATTGTGAAGGTGGTTCGATGAACCCTCTGCCAGGCACTTAAATGTGATTTGCAGAGTATCCATATAGACGTAGATAGCTACCAGCAGGGTCACCCAAGTGGGACAGGCCTTGGCGGAGGAGCCAGACGAAGTGTGTCCCACAACATAGTGCAGGGGGCGGCTCTAGAGGCGTAGAGAAGCCAGCTATACCAAACATGCCAGATATATAATATGTCAATATCAATACAAGAAACAAAAGCCATGCCTTTCTGTGGAAAAAATCCAGTAAGAACAAAAATAATTATAGACAACAAGATTATACAGGGTGTTACAAAAAGGTATGACCAAACTTTCAGGAAACATTCCTCACACACAAAGAACGAAAATATGTTATGTGGACATGTGTCCGGAAACGCTTACTTTCCATGTTAGAGCTCATTTTATTACTTCTCTTCAAATCACATTAATCATGGAATGGAAACACACGGCAACAGAACGTACCAGCGTGACTTCAAACACTTTGTTACAGGAAATGTTCAAAATGTCCTCCGTTAGCGAGGATACATGCATCCATTCTCCGTCGCATGGAATCCCTGATGCGCTGATGCAGCCCTGGAGAATGGCGTATTGTATCACAGCCGTTCACAATACGAGCACGAAGAGTCTCTACATTTGGTACCGGGGTTGCGTAGATAAGAGCTTTCAAATGCCCCCATAAATGAAAGTCAAGAGGGTTGAGGTCAGGAGAGCGTGGAGGCCATGGAATTGGTCCGCCTCTACCAATCCATCGGTCACCGAATCTGTTGTTGAGAAGCGTACGAACACTTCGACTGAAATGTGCAGGAGCTCCATCGTGCATGAACCACATGTTGTGTCGTACTTGGAAAGGCACATGTTCTAGGAGCACAGGTAGAGTATCCCGTATGAAATCATGATAACGTGCTCCACTGAGCGTAGGTGGAAGAACATGGGGCCCAGTCAAGACATCACCAACAATGGCTGCCCAAACGTTCACAGAAAATCTGTGTTGATGACGTGTTTGCACAATTGCGTGCGGATTCTCGTCAGCCCACACATGTTGACTGTGAAAATTTACAATTTGATCACGTTGGAATGAAGCCTCATCCGTAAAGAGAACATTTGCACTGAATTGAGGATTGACACATTGTTGGATGAACCATTCGCAGAAGTGTACCCGTGGAGGCAAATCAGCTGCTGATAGTGCCCGCACACACTGTACATGGTACGGAAACGATTGGTTCTCCCGTAGCACTCTCCACACACTGAGGTGGTCAACGTTACCTTGTACTGCAGCAACTTCTCTGACGCCGGCATTAGGGTTATCGTCAACTGCACGAAGAACTGCCTCGTCCATTGCAGGTGTCCTCTCCGTCCTAGGTCTTCCCCAGTCGCGAGTCATAAGCTGGAATGTTCCGTGCTCCCTAAGACGCCGATCAATTGCTTCGAACGTCTTCCTGCCGGGACACCTTCGTTCTGGAAATCTGTCTCGATACAAACGTACCGCGCCACGGCTATTGCCCCGTGCTAATCCATACATCAAATGGGCATCTGCCAACTCCGCATTTGTAAACATTGCGCTGACTGCAAAACCACGATCGTGATGAACACTAACCTGTTGATGCTACGTACTGATGTGCTTGATGCTAGTACTGTAGAGCAATGAGTCGCATGTCAACACAAGCACCGAAGTCAACAATACCTTCCTTTAATTGGGCCAACTGGCGGTGAATCGAGGAAGTACAGTACATACTGACGAAACTAAAATGAGCTCTAACATGGAAATTAAGCGTTTCCGGACACATGTCCACACAACATCTTTTCTTTATTTGTGAGGAATGTTTCCTGAAAGTTTGGCCGTACCTTTTTGTAACACCCTGTAGAGCAAGTAGCTAGATTCAAATTTCTAGGAACCATGCTGTCGTACAGGGGAGACCTAGATAATAAAGACAAAACTGAGAAATTTAACTGATTAAATGCACTAACAGAAGAGCCGTCCAGCGAAAAGTAAGAACAGAAACATATAAACATTTTATAAATTTATGTCAGTACCAACATTACTATATGGAAGTTAAGCTTGGGTAATGAAAAAGAAAGATAAAATAAGGTTACAAGTTCCTCAGGCACATAGCAGCACGCACCAAGCTAGACTACAAAAGATATACAGATATCAGGAAGGAATCAAATAATTTCGATGTAAACAGCAAGGTTGACGAATACCGACAAAAATGGATATCCCATCTGTTACGAATGGACAAATAAAGATTACCACTACATCTTTGGCGATATACTCCGCAAGGAAAACGTTGCATTGGAAGACCTTAAAACGATGGAAGAACCATGTGTAGCTGCAACAGGCTGAGGGGAAGCCTAATGCATGACGGAAGAAGAAGAAGAAGAATTTGAAATGGAGTCACCTGCCCACAGTCTCGACCTGAAGCCAGTGGAACATCTTCGGAATAAGTTGAAGCAGAGTCAAACATCACTGTCTTCTCTGGTTTAGGTTCTTGAGTATTAATGGGCTGCCGTTTCACCGCAGACATCTCACTGAAGGTGTCCTCGTAAGTGCGAATGGTAGACGCACCTCACATTACTGTCCACTTTTTCTCTTAAGTAAGGAAAGCTAAAGGACAGGCTACGATCTGCTGGTAAGAAACTGGCAAACTGCAGTTTGTCAACAAGGCTGCTTACTTTTAAGAAACACTTCTACGTCCGTGATGCAATACTGCTTCATTGTGTCGGATCCATATCTGGTCTAGCACACAAGGGACATCGAATGTATACATAACAGTGCGGAGCAAATAGTAAGTTGTTTGACGGGCGACAGACTGTATTAGAAAAAAACTCATCTGGCGAACACTCGTAGCTCGAATCGAAAACGGGCTTAGAAAAAACCAAGAACCAGCTACAAAGCTGTAATTTATGAATATATTAAACTGCTACAGATCACCGAAGTTAAGCGAAGTCGGGATGGGCTAGCACTTGGATGGGTGACCATCCGGTCTGCCGAGCGCTGTTGGCAAGCGGGGTGCACTCACCCCTTGTGAGGCAAACTGAGGATCTACTAGACTGAGAAGTGGCGGCTCCGGTCTCGTAAACTAACATACGGCCAGGAGGGCGATGTGCCGACCACATGCCGCTCAATGTTCGCATCCAGTGATGCTTTTGGGTTGAGGATGACACGACCGCCGGTCGGTATTGTTGGGCCATCGTGACCTGTTCGGGCGGAGTTCAGTTTTATTAGACTGCTAAGACACGTACAGGAAGATGTGTAGTGGGAATCACCTAACACTAGCACACATTTTATTTCGTAAGCGGTTCAAGATAACGAAACGAAATTTTTGGCCGGTGGTAAAAAGCAGAGGGGCACGGTTTTATGTGTAATCGAGTTAACTCATACATCAACCAATATATTGCAGAAAATGTGGATTTTTAAAATGAAAAATTTACTTTTTAAAGGCATTCGAAACCTCTCGAGGAGTCTAGTTTAGTAATTTAACTTTCGTTAATACTGACGTTCAAGCTTTTTAGAAAAATATCCGATATATATGTTAAAGTTGAAAGGCAAGGTGACCGGAAGCGGCTATTGCGATTTGAACTGCACAAAGTGTGGCCCTGACGCCAGACTCCGCCGTTACATTCAGCAAGAAGATAGATAGACCTAGGTCAAAGAGCAAATACATTCGAACATATTAGCCTAGGTCTACTACGACCGAATGTATTTGCTCTTTGACCTACTTTGTGAGACATGGACAAGGTTTTAGAAGGCTCGGCTCCAGGGTTCTGATGCGGGGTGGGGGGGGGGGGGGTGGGAATTGAGGGAAGAGGCCGAGTATCTGGGTTTGTTACTGTCTCTGTTCCCACCATCGCAAGTACACACATCAAAAAGTTTTGCATCACCACGGTTCCCAGAACTGCTTAAGATAGTCGTTGACTGTGGACATTGTGTCACAGACACAGTTCTTTTAACTCTTCAGAGACGTCACTAAATCCGCCCAAAGATGTAAACAACCATGCATGAGCAGTGCCTTTTATCGAAGAGGGTCCGACAGCCCATCAGTTCCAACCATTCCACCAGGAAGAAGGTCTGTAGTTCTGCTATGCCTAGACGGTCAATACCTCGGTTCGATCGCGTCCGCATTCCTACTTTGTGCCAGGAAGAGCTCTCAACAAGGGAAGTGTCCAGGCGTCTCGGAGTGAACCAAAGCGATGTTATTGGGACATGGAGGGGATACAGGGAGACACGAACTGTCGATGACATGCCTCGCTCAGGCCGCCCAAGGGCTACTACTGCAGTGGAAGACCGCTACCTACGGATTATGGCTCGGAGGAACCCTGACAGCAACGCCACCATGTTGAATAATGCTTTATGTGCAGCTACAGGACGTCGTCTTACGACTCAAACTGTGCGCAACAGGCTGCAGGACGTGTAACTTCACTTCCGACGTCCATAGCGAAGTCTCGGTTTGCAACCACGACACCATGCAGCGCGGTGCAGATCAGCCCAACAACATGCCGAATGGACCGCTCAGGATTTGCATCTCGTTCTCTTCACAGATGAGTGTCGAATATGCCTTCAACCACCGTCGGTGACGTGTTTGGAGGCAACCCGGTCAGGCTGAACGCCTTAGGCACACTGTCCAGCGAGTGCTGCAAGGTGGAGGTTTCATGCTGTTTTGGGGAGTCACTATGTGAGGCCGATGTACGCCGCTGGTGGTCATGGAATGCCATCCTCCGACCGATAGCGCAACCACATCGGCAGGATATTGGCTAGCATTCATCTTCATGGACGACAATTCGCACCGCCATCGTGCACATCTTGCGAATGACTCCCTTCAGGAAGACGACATCGCTCGACTAGAGTGGTCAGCACGTTCTCCAGATCTGAACCCTATCGAACATGCCTGGGATAGAATGAAAAGGGCTGTGAAGGGCTGTTTATGGACGACGTGGCGAACCAACCACTCTGAGAGATCTACGCCGAAACGCCGTTGAGGAATGAGACAATCTGGACCAACAGTGCCTTGATGAACTTGTGGATAGTACGCCACGACGAATACAGGCATGCATCAATGCAAGAGGACGTGCTACTGTGTATTAGAGGTACCTGTGTGTGCATCAATCTGGACCATCACCTCTGAAGGTCTCGCTGTATGGTGGTACTGTACAGGTTCCGGAACCCTTGGAACTGAGGTGATGAAAAACTTTTTCTGATATGTGTATAAGTTACCATCACCTTCAGCTTTAGTATAAAACAGATGTCTACGATTTTAATAAAATAACAATAAAATTTATTAGGTATCTTGATATAATAATAATGCCCATCCACTAACCTTGCGGTACTCTCGGAAAGCCGAGAGAAAGTGATCACCCAGATTACACTCCGATAAAAGATCGTCAGCGTAAGTGATTTGAGGATCTATATAGAAAAAACCGAATTCATTATGAGTGACAAATATGGATCAAAATTCCTTAAAAACGAGATAGGCCAGATTACGAAGATAAAGAAATTCAAGTACTTCGTTGAAAATGTACAAGAAAGTGGCTAGAAAAACCTGCGATACGTGATCAGATCTCACAAATTACATATGGGCTGACAAAAAGCTTTTAAAACAAAAGGTGCATCTCCTAAAGTGCCAACCTGAGACAATATGATACTGTGGCCAAAACAGAATACCTGTATGAAGGCGCGTGCCACTCGATTAATTACAAGCCAGAGAAGATGGAGCTCTGGAGAGGAGGATCTTACGAAAAATCGTGGATGAAATTCAGACTGAGGCCTGCTGAAAACTTCGGAGCAACAAAGATGTATACCAGAATGTGGAGAGGACCTCGGAGACCATAATGAAAAGGAGGCAGATATTTCTTCGGAACTTGTACAGAATGGATAAGATTAATCTATCCAAACAAATATTTGATTACCTCTGGAAGAAGAAGACCATCACGACGTGGATTGAGGAAGCTTGGAATGAGAGCCTTAGAGGTCCAGCACCCTGGATAACCGTCATGTTAGAGCAGGACACGTTGCAAAACGGAATTTAAAGTCGAAAGATGAACTAAACAGAACGGGAGGACAAAAACAACAGCATACTGGCCATATGGTTCAAATGGCTCTGAGCACTATGGGACTTAACTTCTGAGGTCATCAGTCCCCTACAACTTAGACCTACTTAAACCTAACTAACCTAAGGACACCACACACATCCATGCCCGAGGCAGGATTCGAACCTGCGACCGTAGCGGTCGCTCGGTTCCAGACTGTAGCGCCTAGAACCGCTCGGCTACTCCGGCCGGCTGGCCATATGAAAGAGTACTGGACACCGAAGAGAAATAGACAAAAAGTTCTTCAGTAAAATAATAAAAAAACAACAATAATAGTAATTTGTTTACACCCGACTTTAATACACCATTTTAGCGCACTGTCCAAGAAATTCTAATTCAGAAAAATATGGCATTTGAAAGGAATTCCTCCGAACATTTGAGATGTACATGTGCACCCACCATTATCAGCATTTCACTCAGCACTACGGCTATGAACCGCATGTCTGAAGGCAAGGCTATGCGAGCGCATGAATGGGAGAAAGGCTTTTGTTTAAGCCGTTTCCACCTATATAAGAAGTCAATCTTTCTGCCTTTTTCCGCTGCTTGAGGGCCGTTCCCTCGTCTTCCCCTATTCAGCTTTGCGTGGTTCTTTCAGTTCAGCCTGTTGACTCAGGAATCCTGGTAGATTTATATTTGACAGCCTGTGAGGTCACCAGTCCGAATCCCATGTACGTGGTTAAGCCCCCACCCACGGAGCTGAAAAGTATACCGTGCTCAACAAAGCTTGGAAATTCTAGAATTTGTTGCCATTTTCGAGACGCTTTAGCTACCGTGGTACTTCTTTCTCCGAAAGTCAGCTGTGAAATTTGGAAATTGGTACATGTAAGAGCGCGCCGAGGGAACTTCCTTGTTTAAAAAAAAATCATAAAACAGAAGGTATTGGTGGTATAAATTTAATTCTCTTTTACTTACATAGAGGTATATTTAAAATCTTATTTTATTAGGTTTTGAAAATGATATTCTGAAAGGAGCCTCCATTCTGTTCAGTGCATTTGGAGAATCGAAATCCGAAGTTTCGGTCCACTTTGTCCAGCATGTACCCGTCCATGTTGGCAATAGCAGCACGAATATTGTTCCGCACCTCACCCAGGGTCCGTGGATGATTGGTACTCACCGAGGATTTAAGATAGCCTCATAAGAAAACGTCGCAGAGGGCAAAAACTGGCGAGCGTGGTGGCCACTGAGGATTGCAATTAGACGGTCGGGGAAGGTTTCGTGCGAGAGAGTCAGTGACTTTTGTGCCGTGGGAGACGTGGCGCCGTCTTGTTGGAACCAGACATCCCCGACATCCATTTCTTCAAGCTCGGAAAGAAAAAGCTCCTCTGTCATCTGGACATAACTCAGAAGGGACCGTAACTGCCCCATCGTTCTCTTCGAAAAACCATTGCTAAATAATTTCAGTTTTGGATAATGCTCACCTGTCAGACGTTCTACGTGCAGGGCCTGCTCATGAAATTCTCTGGGGTTCGAGCCACTCTAATATCGCTTGTTTTATTTTGTTTATTCACGCATCCAGACAAATGAAAATGTGCCTCGTCGCTGAAGAATGCAAGGGGTCATAACGCAAGTTTTCGATCGAGGTCTCACATGCATGTTTCCGCGGAAGAAAATCGCGTGGGTTAAGAGTGTGCACCACTGCCAGTTAGTATCGATGAAATTTCTTCATGAAGAATTCGTCTCACTGTGAGATCAGAAATTGCAAGATGAGCTGTATGTTTGCATGCAGATCGCTTGGAGGAATACAAAACGCCAATCTTACCATCTCGACGTTTTCTGATGTCCTGGTGGATTTTTAAGATCCTGTTTTCTTTCTCTGCACACACCTGTACCCATAAACGTGTCCATCCGCATAACTATCGATTTTATGAGGAATACAATCCGCAGGCGCTGTATGAAACTGTTCACTGTACGCGCTCTAGGTTGTGATGACGGACCGTCCATTGGAAAAGCCGGCCGCGGTAGCCGTGCGGTTCTAGGCGCTTTAGTTCGGAACCCCGCGACTGTTACGGTCGCAAAATGGTTCAAATGGCTCTGGGCACTATGGGACTTAACTTCTGAGGTCATCAGAACTTAGACCTACTTAAACCTAACTAACCTAAGGACATCACACACATCCATGCCCGAGGCAGGATTCGAACCTGCGACCGTAGTGGTCGCGCCTATGGTCGCAGGTTCGAATCCTGCCTCGGGCAGAATTATCTTACAGCAGGACGCACATTTAGCGCTAAAGGACACGTATTCGAGCGATTAATTTTGCACTTAAAACATTTATTTTTAAAGATTTTTGAATTACAATGATACAAAGGTTTTCCGTGATACATTTCATTCAATTGCTGTAATCTGTAACACCTGAGGGTATAATTACATTAATCCTCAGGGGGGTACACGCTTACTTTGTGTACCATGTGTTGGGCAAGCACAAGGAGCCCTAGCTAATATGGTATTTGCACAACTTTACACATCGGTACCATATTTCCCTAACACATAAATTACACAGCTATCTGATCATTTAACTGAGAGAGACAAACATTTCTTTTTTACTACATCAGTGACAGATGTTTACGTAATTAAGTTGGATAACTTAACACTTATGATATTGTATTTTGTTTGTACTTTGTGAACTGTTCATATTTATTTCGGAACCATTGTGATACTATGAGAGCTTTGAATGTTGTATTTGGTATGGCATCATGATTTTTAAAGTACGTTTGAGGTAGATGACACTATTGAAATGAGCAGAGAATTATTTTTAGGTTTTGAAATTATTACAGAATGCTACGACGTTTTGAGATTTGACTGAGGCGTTATGATGTTATTATTATGATGACTACGTGTATTATGCTGTTGAGGTATGTTTATGTTCAATAAGCTGATGCTATATGAGGTATTCGATTATGTTACATATTTGTTGTGATGAAATATTGAAGAAGTGTCGACGAATATGTATATGTGTAATAAGGTAAGGAGTAATGAATAATGGTTAGGGTCTCTGATATGTGAGAAAGGATGTTGCATTTGCTCTGCTAATTTAGATATACTGCTGCTTGCTTTGCCAATTTGCATTTTTTTTGTCATTGCTGTTTGTGTTAATTGTTTTGTGCTGCTGCATTGCCTCATCCCTTAGAATATATATCTGAGCTCAATAGATTTAAGTTAGCTTAAGAGAGTGTAGACTGTATAATAAACTAACTATGAAGAATAGGGAAAGAATGCATTGAGAAGTTATATGAAAAATGTTTGGGCAAAAATGAGTATTGTACAATGAGAAATATTTATTTTTGAAAGATATGAACAAAACAGTAGGGTTTAAGGACAACAGGCTTAGATGGGATTTTTTTTGGCAGGAGCAAATGTTGAAATAAGAGGGAAGATCTATGGAATGAAGTTTTGGGTTGGACTGCAGTACCAAATGTTACACTGAAAACGAACCCTGTCCTTTCCTTTTGTGTTATTCCGCTATGTGTTTGTGTACCCTTGTGTATTTGTGTTCTTCCTTTCTTTATATGTTTATCTGATAAGAGATATGTCGCAGAATTTTTCTAATACTATGTTATTTACTTTGTAAAGATGTTTAGACATTATTAATTCTGTTCTGTTTTAATGCTCATGTGTGAAATTAATGTTTTGAAAACTGTTCTCATTATTTTACATATTTACTTATGTCATAATTCCAGTAACACTGATGTATATGTCTATTTTTATTCTTTTGTAAAGCCTGTACTACTACAAATGTTATCTGTGTTGTTATGTTCTTTAATGATGATTTCTGTACCTTTGTAATTGTATTCTCATGTTATAAAATTGTAATTGACACCAGTTCATCAAATCAAGTAACTTGTAAGCATTCATTTCACTGCTCCAGTTTCTGTTGGTCATAGCATATGCACAATATGTGAGAAGTTGGAGCTGTTAGTGTTTGCATGTGTAATAATAATTCAGCAAGGGACTGGTTAACAGCATTGCTGGTTCTAAGGACAATTCACAAAACTTTGTGAGTGTACAAGTGGTGGTTTATGGACTTGCTATATTGTCCGCAAGACTCTTCGATGGTGATTGTGCACCTGCACAGTCGCAACAGATGGCTGCTGGCCGTCTCCACAAGGACTGCAGTGGGTCTACACCTTTGATGGCCCACCAATACCATTATTTCTACAAGGAATGCAGTGGGTATGCAAAAAAATGGTTCAAATGGCTCTGAGCACTATGCGACTTAACATCTATGGTCATCAGTCCCCTAGAACTTAGAACTACTTCAACCTAACTAACCTAAGGACATTACACAACACTCAGTCATCACGAGGCAGAGAAAATCCCTGACCCCGCCGGGAATCGAACCCGGGAACCCGGGCGTGGGAAGCAAGAGCGCTACCGCACGACCTTTGATGGCCCACCAATACCATACTCTCTACTTGGACTACAGTGGGTCTACTCTGTGATGACCGACCTACCAAATTTCTTCAAAACTTCGACTGACTCTGCTGTGGGTTTGTTCTGCTGTGGCCCATTACCTGTCTGCATGTCAAGAGTCAGCATTGTCTTTCCGTTGGAAGGACAACACTACTTCCTGCATGGAACTCCATTACTTCCTTGTGCATTATCTTTTACTGCTCAGACTTTGTTCATAAAATTATTATTAATACTGTGATGAATGATCAGGACTGTCTTTATGGACTGTGAGAAAATTTTAGCTTTTGACCAACATTGTATCGATAAGTGTGTGCATTTGATATATTTGTTAGCGTTAATATAAAAAATTTTAACAAATATGTATTGGCCAGTGCCCAAAACAATTTGTAAAATTTTTTTGTGGGGAGCATGGGGGCTATATAAGTAGGCTGCTTAGTTTTTATGTTGGTAACGCCACGTAGCACTCTATATGAAAATCACTGACTGTGCTGTGTGATGCGAACAGCGCGTAGTGTTGCGCAGTTGGAGGTGAGCCGCCAGCAGTGGTGGATGTGGGGAAAGAGATGGCGGAGTTTTGAGAGCGGACGATCTGGACGTGTATCCGCTAGAAAGAGTAAATTTGTAAGACTGGATGTCATGAACTGATATACATCTGTTGCGACATATATATATATATATATATATATATATATATATATATATATATATATATCAGTTCATGACATCCAGTCTGATATATATCTATTGCGACATATATATATATATATATATATATATATATATATATATATATATATATATATATATATATATATATATATATCAGTTCATGACATCCAGTCTTACAAATTTACTCTTTCTAGCGGATACACGTCCAGATCGTCCGCTCTCAAAACTCCGCCATCTCTTTCCCCACATCCACCACTGCTGGCGGCTCACCTCCAACTGCGCAACACTACGCGCTGTTCACATCCAACTGCCCCACACAACAATAGCATATACTCCAACAATGCAAACCAACCACAACCTTCACACAGCACAGTCAGCGATTTTCATATAGAGTGCTACGTGGCGTTACCAACATAAAAACCTAAGCAGCCTACTTATATAGCCCCCATATATATATAATGACTTTTGAACGCTATTAAGGTAAATACATTGTTTGTTCTCTATCAAAATCTTTCATTTGCTAACTATGCCTTTCAGTAGTTAGAATCTTTTATTTAGCTGGCAGTATTGGCGCTCGCTGTATTGCAGTAGTTCGAGTAACGAAAATATTTGTGAGGTAAGTGATTCATGAAAGGTACAGGTATTGTCAGTCAGGGCTGTTCTTTTGTAGGAGTTTTTGAAAGTCAGATTGCGTTGCGCTAAAAATATTGTTTGTCAGTTTAGTGTTGATCAGAATAGGTAGAGAGCGAAATGTCTGAGTACGTTCAGTTCTGCTCAGCTGTTTGAAAATCAGATAATGTAAGAGGTTTATAAGCACAGTCACTCATAAATTTTTCTAAGGCGACGTTTCACTACGACCAGGGATTTATAAAAATCGATCTTTCTATCGATACAAGTAGATTACTTTATTTATGTTTCTCACGTGCGTTCCATGTCAAATTTTCAGGCTGGTGTAATGGACGCCTTAATATGTTTTAATCATGGAGTAACAACCAAATTAAACAGCTGTGAGCAGATTTTCGTTGAGAAATCTTCAGTTGCAGTTTTCCCATAGATAACATTGTTGCATTCTTACGTATCATTATCTCATCAAGTATTAAAACTGCAAAAACAAAATTTTGCGTGAATAATAATATAGCGCTTGTCCACACAGTGAACAATTATTATATTTTAAGCTGGATCATGCCGTAAGTTTTGAAATTATTAGGAGAAAAAATTTCTCATAAATTAAAAAAAAATACACAAAACAACTGACTGATAAATATATTTGGTTTATTGTTCAACAAGTTAATGATTAAATGAATAAAAGTTGTTTGGCTTATTTTGAATATTGTGTAAGTACAGTGCACCTAAAACGTAAGTTACACTAAATTCATTACGTAAGATAAAAATCCGCGTTTACTCCACTATGTATTCAGTAGTTTTTAATTTTTTTCACGTAGAAGTCAGAATGTCGTGACGCACACATTTCAAATAAGTGATTTCCCGCGCGGCATCCTGTATAAATCGTTCCACCAAAATGTAGTTTGAAGTAAGTTGTAACCCCCTAGACCATCCGCTCCCACACTAATCCACGCCTGAGTCAACGATTCTTGCATATGGCACTATATGTTAACTTCCCGAGTATCAGGAGGGGCTGAGGAAAACTATTTCAAATGCGTTTACACACTCCTGTTTAAGCGAATACGTTTTATGAAAACAAACAAACAGTCGAAAGCATTGTTGTAAAGGTGAACCTCGTCATGAGAGCACCACTCGAAGCTGATTACACCGTAATACCGCTCTCGGCAGCCTTGCCTTTCGATTTTTGCACATTTCTTGCTGTGAAAAGTTTCAACGCGTATATTAACAATCGTTCTGTCACCGTAGTCGTCTTCTCAAGAGCTGAAAAATGTCGTTAAAAAGTGCCCTGTTTCATTGGAGAAACGATATTTGCTTCAGTTGATACAACAGCGAAGACTCTTACCCATCTAACATAATTAAGTACCCCTCTGCTATTACAGTTTGTCGAAAACCACATTAGATACGTTGAACCGTTCACGTAACAAGACGGGTGAAAGTATTAGGTGGTTCACCTCGTATAAACATTCAGTATTCTCACACTTCAGCTGTGAGCATAACTGGTCGAGGCTTTGATATATGGTTCCATAAAAAGAAACCTTGACGTGTATTGGTTTACTTTTTGGCAAACGCGAGGGTGGACAGGATTAGCGTAACGTCAGAGATACCTAGAATCCCAGATGCCACTGCCATAAGTAAGCAGGTACCCATTTTACGCAGCATCACTTAGCAGAGGAAAGCTGAGGACTGCGACGCTGGTGTAACAGCAGAGAAAAGTGCCCCGATCGGCACCGCTTTGAGATGAAAGAAGCGCTGCGCGGTGAATAGGCCCGCTCTGCCGCAGGCGTGAGGTAACACGCAGCCGGAACGGGCCCCGCGGGCGGTGTCGATTTCCCTGACAAAGGCACGCCGAGGCAAGGCGCTTCCCTCCCCACGCACGCAGGTACGCGGGAAGTAGGTCAGCGGGCGGGAGAAAACGGTGGGCGGCGGGCGGTGGTGCACCGCGACTCACAGGGCCCCCTCGCCGCCCCCGCCGGCAGACCGCGCCAGCCGGAACTCCAGGGACCACCGGCAGAGGGGAGGGGGGAGGGGTGGGGGCGGCTGTCTGCCCAGCTGTCTGGCGTCCGTGAAGCACCTGCACCGTCACTAACAGGCGCTATCCGGGCACGGCTCGCTGGTGGCTTTTCCACTCATGTCAGTACCACCTGTGAAGCAATCACACTGTTATTGGCTCAAATACTAACACCGCTCCCCCCCTACCACCTTCCCCTCCGAAAACAAACTTGCCGTCACGTCATTTTTATACTTCCATAAATATCTGAGATATTGATAATACAACAAAATATACAGGGTGAAGCGAAATTCGTGCACTCGAGCTTCGCAGCGCGACCATAAAAAAATGTCCGTACAAAATTTCGTCGGGGGAGTACATCCGGCAGAAAAAGAACGTTAAAGAGTGGAAATCTGGCAACACTGTAACCACATGTATGGTAACTACCTCTGTCCGCAGATGTAAGTTGTGCTCTGCAGTTGATGCAGGGGATAGACTTTTGGGTTAGCATGCAGGAGGTCAAGAGTTCGATTCTGGGTTGAAGCGCATATTTTCTTTCTGACATTTTATACTGTAATATATACAGTTTCTTAGTTCAAATGTATCCTAAATTTACAACATTTTGTAACGGCCGGTCGGAGTGGCTGAGCGGTTCTAGGTGCTACAGTCTGGAGCCGCGCGACCGCTACGGTCGCAGGTTCGAATCCTGCCTCGGGAATGGATATGTGTGATGTCCTTAGGTTAGTTAGGTTTAAGTAATTCTAAGTTCTAGGGGACTGATGACCTCAGCAGTTAAGTCTCACAGCGCTCGGAGCCATTTGAACCATTTTTTTGTAACGCTGAACATAACAAGTACCTGGTTAGACAAATAAGAAATAGAAAGTTGAAACAAATGACCTGTCATAGGACAGAGTAACTACAAAAATGATATCAATTTCGAGTTGCTAAAGATGATAGCACAATACAATAACAGAAAATCTACTCGTTATTTACATTACATGTAATATGAGCACACAGATGTCACATTAGCAACCAGTGACAATAATAATGTCCACATTAACGGCTGCATGACCTTCACAACAGAATACGTTGTCCTCAGAACAACAGATGCTCAAAGCGACCTCCCTGCACGTCCAAACATTGCACAAGTATTTGAACATCATGCGTACCACCCCAAAGTACCGTTATCCAAGATGGCGGCGATGACGTCCTTCAAGATGGCGGATTTTGGCGGGAAATTTGATTTTTGGCGGGAAGAAGGTCAATTGTGCTACCCCCACTAATCTAACCCCCCTCCCCCACGAAATGGCGGGAAGTTCAAATTCCAACAGGATAATGCATCACACCAAGAAAAAATGGTGGGAAAAAGGGACTTGTCTTTATTATTTAACCAGTTTCATGCATGTGTGTTCGCCACGAGCTCTAGAGCCCAAGTGGCTTAGTTGATATCATCGCCACCAGAGAGTGCCACTGTTACCTCATCCGAGACGGCGACTGTGACGTCAAGATGGCTGCACCCAGAGTATCCACCACGTGGATTGGTACACAGAGGGCGCTGTCTTGACGTCAGCTGATGACGCGAGTACCATTATCCAAGATTGCGACATTTTTTTTTCGCCACTCAGATGACCAGAATTGGCAGTGCACATTCAGTATTTGCTGAGCTGTCGTTGTCAGGAGTGTAGGAGGAATAAGTAGAAGAATTCTCTTCAGCAGATCATACAGCTCTGGGCCCTTTGCAGCAAAGCTGCGTCCGCAGTAACGAGAGCAGCATGAACACGCCCTACCAATTCCTCCACATTCGTTGGTGGAGTAGAGTGCACGAGCTCCTTCAGGTGTTCCCACAGGAAGAAATCCAGGGGATTTAGGTCAGGTGAATGCGGTGACCATCCAACTGGACCTCCACGTCCGAGCCATTTCCGTGGAAATGTTCTGTCCAAGTATTGTCGCACATTAATTCCAGAGTGTGGAGGTGCACAATCATGTTGGAACCAGATCCTCTGCCGAACACGTAGTGGACCATCTTCCAGCGCATCAGGCAGATAGTTTGAGAGGAATGCATGATACCTTCGTGCAATGAACCGATTACGCAACATATAGGGGCCCAAACACCTGTCGCCCAATATTCCGGCCCAGACTTTGGTACCACGGTCGTGGGTGACGTGCGGTTAACCTCACACCAATGGTGGGCATCGTGCATATTGAAGACTCACTCGCGAGTGAACGCTGCTTCATCCAACCATATTATGTTGTTCACAAAGTCATCGTTGGCAAAGTCATCTAGTCCCTGTCTGGTGAACAGCACAATTAGTATAAACACGCCGTCAGTACTGCGCGCTGTTCCACCTAACGCGCATAATCCGACTGACAGATATTGTTCTGCATGATTCATCCCGACACCGCAAATTGTGAAATGTTCAGTTTCGAACTACATTGTTTCCCTAATGGTAATGGATGTAATGCTGCCACAATCCCATCGATAGAATAATAATAATAATGATAATAGTAATAATAATGCATTGAGATTCGAACTAAACAGCATGCGGGTACC
Organism: Schistocerca piceifrons; assembly: GCF_021461385.2. Taxonomy (NCBI): domain Eukaryota; kingdom Metazoa; phylum Arthropoda; class Insecta; order Orthoptera; family Acrididae; genus Schistocerca; species Schistocerca piceifrons. Next base: position 312,546,427 of record NC_060138.1, read on the forward strand.
AGACTCAATGTTGAAAGCCATAATTAGTTGGAGGATGGTGATAAAACATACAAATAGTAACCGAGTACCACCTGAACTACGTTTACCAAGTAAAAAACATATGCCTCAACTCCAGATCGAACCATCGACCTCCTACATGCCACCCCAAAAGTCTATCCACTACACCAACTGTACAGCACAACTAAGACGTGCTGATAGAGATAGTTACCATACATGTCGTTACAGTGTTGCCAGATTGCCACTCTTTAACGTTCTTTGTCTGCCCGATGTACTCGCCGGGCGAAGTTTTGTGAGAGACATTTTTTTATCGATGGCATGCGAGGACTTGCGCTGCGAAGCCCGAGTGGGTGAATTTCGCTTCACCCTGTATAGGGTCATTCAGCTGACCTTACCTATGGGTTTTATGTAACCCACAAAGTCTCCAACTACCACAGGCAACATTTTCATATTCCCTCACTCGCTAAATGCAAGCAATTAGTCCTACACAAAAAATGAACAGGATCTTTTTGAAGGAAATTTAATGTAGCTAAATTTTGTACCAGGATACATTTTCGCCAGAGGTCACAATTTTCGAATTACTCATGAAAAACTTACGAAAGTGACCTGAAACTGCGTTTTTCTTCAAAATGAGTTTTTCTTGAGTAACGTGAAAACTGTGGCCTCCAGAGAAAAGGTATAGTAGTACAAAATTTAAGTACATTACATTTCCTACAAAAAGACGTTTTTTGAAGTCGTGGGCTGCGTAAAACCTATCGCTACGGCCAACTAAATCGTCTTCTTTGGCACATAGAAGAAGAAGAAAAATGATGGCCTGTGTAAACAGGTGGAGAAGATGACAGACTGAAGTTTCACGGGCACTTCCTCAGAATAAGTGAATGCAGATTGACAAAAAAAATCTTCAGCTACGTCACTAAAGGGGACTACAAAATAGGTTGAAGAAATAAGAAACGACATGTAGGAAGTTGGGATCAATCAGAAAGAGATGCAGGTTAAAGAGGTTTTTCGAATGAATGTTCCAGGAAAAACAAACTACGAGGAATGAAATTATTTCGACGGAGGAAAGGAGGAGGAACTTCACCGATAGAATGAAGAGGTTCTGGGAAGAGAAGAAAAGACTAACCAACTTTACAATTGCTTTTGTAGTTCACAGTACGTCGAAGTCGAAAAAAATTGTTTAGAACATAACTTCCAACAAAATATAATAAAGTGATATACATAATTTGAAAAGCATTCGTCTGTAAAATTGAAATTTGCGTGTGTCATGTGATTGGTTTAAGAACCATAACAGCAACAGTCTCTCAAAACGTTCACAACATCGAACGTCGTTTTCAGAAGACTTCCAAGAGCAGTAATGTATTTTACAAAATGCGCCACACAGCTGTATTAATTCTTCTATATTACTATTAGCGGTTTCGGTTGTGTAACATCTTCTCAGTATTTGTATCAACCAAAACAGAGCAGAGCCAACTACAGAGGAATACAGTAAATCGTTTGGTTAAAGGCTATGAAGAAGGTATACTTCCGAAAAAGACTGATATTACTCCCATGTCATAACAATTTCAGACTTGGGAAACTATATGTTACGTATCAAATCTCCACGGTTGTGCATATATAGAAAGGCAATAAGTGCTTCACCATACAAAAATGTACTACCCATTAGAACAGCTGATAGCGAAAGTAAACACAGGGACAGAGTAGATACGAAAGTTGGTTGACACAAACACTCAACGAAGCAGAGATATAACTCAAACTACTTCGTACAGTCTGTTTCACAACATTCTGTGACATATATAATTACAGGATGACAACTGTTACAAAGACATTTTAATACGAAGATATGATATACAAAATTTAAAACGTCTCCAGATTAATATAAAGTCGGTTATGTTATGTAATTCCCAAACATAGGTAATCCCCCGTGAAATCAACTGTCCTATGCAACAACTTAATACAGGTTCTCATATTATAACCAAACCATACGCAGTACGTTTGAAACGAAACAGTAAGATGGCTGGGATTTAATATATGGAAAAACTTTTAAAATTGTTTTCAGGAACCTATCAATGAGATACAACTGTTTCGGAAAAGAATGTGTATCAGTAAACTTCACCTTAATCTGATGGTGTTTTAAAATTTCTGTTTCATTTCTTTTATATTGATACATCATAGTAACAGTTATCAGCCTGTAATTATATTTGTTAAGCAGTTTTGTGAAATAAATTATATGAAGTTTTCTGGGCTACATCTCTACTTCGTTGACTGTTTCTATCAAGCATCTTTGGTAAGTACTTCGTCCCTTTGCTTACTATATGGCGATCAGTCAGTATTCACTATTCTAATGGGTCGTACCTTTTTCTGTGGTACTGAACTTATTGCATTTTTATATATGCCCAACTATGAAGATTTTATGCATAATACTTGCTTATCCACGTCTGAAATGGCTATAACATGTAATATCATTATTTTTTCGTATTTTCTTCTGTACGGCCTTTAATCAAACGATATATGCTCGCATTTTTCTGTAATTTGTTTTGATCTGTTTTGGTTGATGCAGCTACTGAGAAGATGGAACAAAACCGAAACTGGTAGTTGTAATAAAAAAGGATTAACAGAGGCATGTATCATGCTTTTTATAAAATGTCACAACGCCTTAATGTGCACAACATAAAAGCGAAGTGTGCACTCAACATTCTAAGTATTACACTTAGCACTATGACTATGAACACATGTCTTATTTATTATTCTCTTAAAGTTGGCTGAAGAGTGGAATTTTGTTTATAAAAATATAATTACTTTGAATAAAGTGTTGTCTAGGACTTGGGGGGGGGGGGGGGGAGGGGTTAATGGCCAACAAGATTCCCCCTTTCTTCTTCCTTGGATACGTGCGTGACATCATTGTCAAATAGTGGTTTGTTCACGTTAGATAGAGCATCAACACAATGTCACTTCACTTAGCCCAAAACAGAATAGTGAAAGTGAGGTTATGTGATGCCATCTTCACACGAAAAGTAGCAATGAATAAGGTTTATCGACAAAAAATAAAAATTCACATAAATTGTTCCTCAGGAAATTTGTCTGACAAATTACAATGTAACAATATGAAAAATGCCGTCCAAACATTTCAATATATCGACGTAAGCACCAAATAACTTTCAAAAAATATTTTTCTGCTTGAAGAGCTAAAGTGGAATGCTGTATGGACGTTGTGAAGGTTCTATTATTCCCCATACAAGCGTCTTTCAGAACAGAACTAACTGTAAAAATAGTAAAAACTGTTATTTAAAGAAAATAATTTCACCAACCTATTACACTGTTATTTATGCACACTGTGGTCTTTTTTTTATTCAGGTACTGTAAAACTTAAATAATTTTTTGCTTTTACATGTAAGCCTTCTTTTGTGGGAGAAAATCCATGAAAAGTATATCCAAGTCATCAGTTTGCCACAAAAACGAAGCAAACAATAAAATGAAGGTAAGAAGATGCCAAAGCACGAAATCCATTACTATAAGTGAGCGTGGCGAAAATAAGTTAACTTCAGATGCTAAGATACGAATGCACCTTCAGCCCCAACGTCAACGTCAAAGCTTTCTTCCCGAAAAGCCTTGACGTTGGCGTCCCGTCTCATCCAGTCCGTCTATTTCCGTCAAGCGTGAATCACCTTTATAGTGATGTGCAACGAAGAAGGATGGAACGTGATGCGTTCTGCACTGATAGGAACGACGCATTCTTTGCGTTTTGCATTGTTGCCAGTGTCCTCTCTGTATCCCACTCTACACGTTCCAGTAATTGCCAACCATGGTAACTGGCAACGCAGCAATAAGCGCCACATTGAGTAACTATTTCTGCTTCTGACCATCTGCAGGGGAAATTATATGCTCGGACAATTATTGCTACTGCTACTTTACCTAATATTTGTCGTGTTTCCTTTGTACCACCGAAAATGAACACTATAGTGGCTAAGTACTTTCACCATTCTTGAATTAACACGAAAATCAACGGTAAATGTTCTGCGCACATACTGAAGCTGACGGTACTGACGTCGTTGCCTGGGGCAAGTGTCACTCTGCCCCTGCCACTGCACATCGCCCCACCAAGCAGCCCCTTGCGTGTACACTACTGCAGTACCTACAGCAGACACATTAGTTAGACAAGACTGCACTGCTGATAAAATCCCTTCGTTTTATTAGCGCCAGGAGTATCACAAGACTAATTAAAAGAAAAGAATAAGGCAGTTCAAGTTACGGGAATGGAACAAACAAGCACAACCATAGTGCTCAAAAGACATACAGATAAAAAGACACGTAAACACATTGAAGGAAACGGAACTTGTTACACCATCAACACCTTGATACAACGCTACCACACCATTGCAGGATTTTCTTGCCTGTGGGACACGTTGATTAAAATGTTATCCATATGCAAGCTTATTTTCAGTCTAATTTCTGCACAAGTTATAGGTAACATTCCACTCCCTGTATTATGTTCCTGCTACCTTCAAAATTTCAAAGAGTCTGAACTGTTCTACAATACCCAAGGCATTCTCTAAACCTACAAGCACCTTTCTTCAATCTAGCTTCTAAGATAAGTCGATGGGTCAGTATTTCCTCGAATTTTCCTGCATTTCTCTGGAACCCAAACAAATCTTCCCCGAGGCCAGCCTCTGCCAGTTTCATCTCGTTCTTCTGTAAATACTTTGTGTCAACACTTTGCAACCATTACTTACTAAACTTATAGTTCACCAACAGCTCATCCCTTTCTTGGAATTAGAATTATTATATTGTTCTTGAAACATGAGGCCATAGTTTGTCCTGGCTGATTTTGAGGAAATGTCGTCTACTGCAGGGACCTAGTTTCCATCTAGTCTTTAGTGCCTGATTATGTTCTTCTTACAGTATCACATGTTCCAACTTAACTTCATTGGCTTCCCCTTCTTTTTTTATAACATTGTCTTCAGATTTCTTTCTCTCGTATAGCCCTTCTACATATTCATTGCACCTCTTAGCTTTCCTTTCTTTGTCTGGTACTGACTTGGCATCTGAATTCTTGATGTTCACACATTTGCTTCCTTTTTCTTTAAAGGTCTCTTCAATTTTCCTATACGCGGCATCTATGTTTTCCTTATTTATACATGCTTTTACAGCCTGGGGTTTGTCACTTAACCATCCCTGATTAGACGTTTTTCACTTTCTGTCGCTCACATTTTTAGACGTTTGTATTCCCTTTTGCCTTCTTCATTGGCTGCAGTTTTTCTCCTTTCCTCAGATAAATTCAGTATGTTGTGTGTTATCTGAAGTTTTCATTGGGCATTGTCATTTTGCATGGTTGATCTGCTGGTGGGTACGTTATTTCATCTCGCAAAGCTACCGCATCAAATTTCTATTGTATTCATTTCTCGGGTTCAGTCAATCGTTCAGTCGTTACTTAATGCCACCCCTTCATACTCATGATTGAGAAGCCACGTTATTATTTGTATCATATTACGTTCTACGCAAATTTAAAAAAAATACTGAGTAGATGGCCATCAGTATGAACTCACTATGTTCAGTCTGAATGACTAATATATTTCATAAAAGAAGGACATCCTGCTCCACAAATAATTAACAATCACATCAAACACCGTAATGACGTATTCCGATCAAGTCACAAACTACGTTATTAGTTTTGAGCCACTCTCATGTCTTGCATACTAGTGTGATACAATAATTATCAAATTAAAACGGGTCGTCTGCCTCCACTGCTGTCGAGTGTGAAACGCAGATCGTAGACACTTTTTGTGGAGTATCACTCAACAACAGCAACGTACTTTATACTATCCAGATCAATGATCGCTAGTTGGTACTTTCGACAGAGGGCAATGGTGCGTAGCGCCGCCGCTGCAGCTGCTACCGATTCGCACCTAACAGGTCCCAGAGAAATCTGGCATATGCGGCATTCACGAGCTGGCAGTCTGCCAAGAAATCTGCCACACGGATGGACGAAACTGTTACCCGAGTATCAGAAAGTGAAATATGTTGTAGCTGGGCTACCGTTGTACTCATGACATAAGTATAAAAACTTCGAAGACGCTGATCACGATCACCTGACATTGCGCTCAGACGATACGTGGTTTACTGCTGGATCATAGATGTCACTTAACAGCTCGTACAGAAGGCAGGACTTCCTCCAGAAATTGCTGCAGCCTACAGTGTTGCTAGATTGCGCAAATAGCCGCCTTAGGTTATTCTCAGAGTGACCGCGTTATTTGTCCCATGTGGCTATCGGTGTGTCCTAGACATTGTGGCGGCTGACCACCGGCCAAGTTTTATGTCAAAAAGAGTCCATTAACAGTGATACATACCAACGTGGAATGAAGAGTTGATCAACATGCACCTTGCAAATAAGTTCACTTTATGCAGAAGACAGACACAATGAGCTATATTAAGCTGTAAATGCAGCGATGGCATGAGTCGTCATTATGGTGTAGACAGCTTTTATCTACGTACATCCTCCCTAGTGCATGTATACCAACACTAAAACGATGAGCGAAAGTCTACCACAAATTGAAAAAAACACGTCCACTAGTGGAGGTATACCATATCCTGCCCCAGTTAGTGGATGTGTACAGTAGCAGATTATCAACGGTACGTCCAACAATGCACCAGACATCGGCATTAATTTAATTGTCATCGGGTGGTTACTGATATGTCATACAGCACTGCAGCTATGGTTGACAGCAGTGCAGCTATGGTTTAATGAGTTGTGTCTGAGAAAAGTACGAGTCGCTTATCAGCAACGTTAAATCCCTAAGTACGAAAGATGGACGACAATGACTACAAGTTTTTGTAGAAATATAATCTTCTCCAGATGAATGGAATAGCGAAGTTAATACAAACTGTTAGTGAAGAAGGCAAGAGCATTTTGTTTCAGGTTCCAGTTCAGTACTTGCTCTCTTGTAATAATCTCAGAGGAGAAAGTTCCAGAAAATAAAATTGTTGCCCTGAGGTCAGTTGCGACGTCTCCGTTGACGGGAAACGGCCAGAGATTTTATATAATATGACTATTGCAGCTCATAAAACGTAACTTTGGAAATATGATTATGTTTTGTTATTGCAATCATGGTTCATGTTGTTCCATAAAAACACGGGAGAACTGCCGGATATCAGTAACTTCCTGCCACGATATTTCGACGCGCAGTCTTCTGGACATCTTCAGGTGACTGCCACTGTAGTAGTGGCACTGTAATAGTGGCACTCACCTGAAGATGGCCAGAAGACTCTGCGTTGAAATATCGTGGCAGGACGTTACTGATATCCGGCAGTTCTCCTGTGTTTTTATGGGACAATCAGTACGCCGGGAAAGCTTTAAACATCACATGGTTCATGCTCTTTATCTCTTGGCAGTGAAGATATACCTTCGCTAGCGATGGTGCGCTATTGAAAGTTGGACATTCATATCTTTCTTTTTTCTTTGGAAAGTTGACTACTGATTCTGCTGTTGCGTGCATATACCAAGTCTGAGTCTGAGATATTATTATCGCGAGTAGTAGCGAACGAACAGTTGTTGGTTGTAATCGGTCGCAGAGTGGTATGGAGAGAAGCCGTATCAGCAGAGGTCGCAGCCTGCCCTGACTCTGCAAGTGGCGCCAGAGGAGATTTTGGTGCCAATCGAGGATTATTTGGTAATTTTCCTTTTTGCTGCACGCAATTGTTTATTGCTTGTTCACTGGATGGATTTTATCAGATTTGTGTATGCACACATTGGAAGTAATTATTCATATCTTTGTTGTTACCAGATACGTGATTATTGATTATAGACATTGTGGAATAACTACAGTTTATGCTAGTCAAACTGTCCAAGGAAAGGAAAGGTCTCAGTAAAGTTTGTCAATGTATAAATTTTCAATTTTCAGAATATAGTAAAAGATTTTATTTATTCCTTTCTTTTTTTACACTGCTTAAGGCTGGTTGACTGAACCCCGCCTAATAATTTAATTTCTATAAAAATAAAACTTTGGAATAGCTGCATCAGTAGTTGTGATCATGTATTGGATTCTGCATGGATTGCAGTATTTCTTTTAATTATTTCAGGACGTTCCTGGTTACAACATACTTATGTAGCTGCAGCGGCTAGACGAGGTAAATTGTCTGTCGCGTGCAGGAGCACTGCAGTACAATTTTTGGGAGACTGTGGCGAAGCAAGCTATGTATCATTTGAGAGATACAGAGGCGAGCGAGTGTGCCGGGACTTACCTTAGTTCATTGCTAGTAGCGCCGCGTCATCATAATACGACTGCGTGTAGCATACAAAGTATTGCGCCATAATCCAAGAATGAAATTTAAAAAAATTAAAGTATCTTTTCCAAACTTTGTCAACATATGCTTCAGTATATTAATGTTTAAATTGTTAAATTTCAGGCTTATTTGAGGAATGTCTTTCACTGAACACATAGTTTTAAGAAAAAAAAAGAAACAAGTGCCGCTAAATAATAAAGCTAGAAAGCCCAACATTGATCAGAATGTGCAGATGTATGTCAAAAGCAACTGTTAGAAGTCTCAAATTGATCGGAGCTGTATTTTGGTCAAATCGTCGTCTTTACGAAAAATTGAAGCTGCTAAATATTAAAGTCAGAACCATGAAAATTCGTTTGAAGCTTCAATTTGATATGTGACCCCATTACGCTACCTCTAATAGCTTTCAAGTTATTTACTGAAAACTAAATTTGGTACGAAAACATCCTTATTTCTAATAGATTAAATATAATTTATGTTAATGATAGAAAGTTCTGATTACAGCACTTGATTACATCCGTTAAATAATAAAGTTACAGCAAGTTTCAAGACTTTGACGTAAATAACAATCAATACAAGGACTCTTAAAGAAGTACTTCAGAGGTCATGTTGTATTGTCGGTTCCGATGTAAAAGTTCTAGCCGGCAAAGTTGAAATGCCGTCAAACAAAAATTTTTTTCTGTAGCTAAAGCCAACTTAACGCCATTCATATAAAAATTACGAAGATTGTAAATTGATACACAACAGTTTTATAAAATAATATGTGTCCGAGAAAGTGGCCATTTAGATGCTGCTAATTGGGCATAGAGCGGATGACAGCAGATGTTCAGTTCGGCCGACCACTGCGCCCACTCGTAAAAATACGGCAGTGACAGACATACTTCGCACCCAGCTATTAATCGCTCCGCGTCAGTCAAACGCCGGCTTACGCGCTGACTCGTATGAAATCACAGCCAGTCTGCTGGTAAACGCATGTTTTCGGTACAAATAGAAAGTAAACTCACCAGGATTATACACCGTACTGGATCCCCTTGATTCCACGGAAATAACTGTTCGTATTCCACTCCACCCGTAATGTCAACCAAACCGCGTGGCAAGTGGCGAGACTATTTTCCACTTTTGTGGCGAGCAATTAACTTTGACAATAAGAAGTCATAGCGAAAGACCATTTAATTGGACTTACCGTGGAAATCGCCACTTATTGCTGGTAGTGCTATTATGATAGGGACGTTGTTATTATTATTATCAGGAATATTACCATATTTTTGTGTTTGAACTTTTACTGAATATATGAATCAGATAGAATGCAAAACTTTTATTTATAATCGTAGTTCCTGATCCCGCTGAGTAAATAGAGAGCAGAGACATATCCTTCAGTGAGCATAAGAAAAATGTGGATTTGCAGACTGAAAACTATGGTCAGTATTTTCTCCATCACTTTCTGGCTGGCCACAAAAATAGTTTTCAGGCTCTTGTAAAAGGCGGCGAAACTTTTATATTTTACTAATCAATCCATCGCCCCATAAAACTTAGAGAATACTTTCAAAATCGTTGTCAGATACTAGAGAATTGGTTTTCATGATTTATAGGAAGAGTAAATAATTTCTCTTTTTGTTCTGTATCAGAATACTCACGTGTTCGATAGGAGTCACATAAAATGAATACTGTCATGTCGGAATAAGGGTCTTCATAAGCTACATGCCAGTTTTTTTTATAACGATAATCCGTGGCGTCTTTTGGGGGTTTGGGGGTCGTGCACCAAAATCTGTATAAAATTAGGAAATTATGATATTCTTAATCAGTATGCCTCTAATTTTGCTTGATAATGCCTCAAGTCAAATGTCCACCGTTATCCTAGCCCCTGGCAGTACGCAACGCGCTAAACATGAGGCAAGGCATTGGCACGGCTCCGTCGCGGAGTACCTCGCTGTGCGATCGTCACTGCGCATGCGTCGACTCCTTCCACTGGTCGGCCATACCGCCGCCAAAACGTTTCTTTTGTCAACGACTCGGCGCACTGCTGGGTGGCTGATTGCATGTTGTATTGCTTACGTCTTGTGTTTCTTCGGTACAAGAAGATTGCGGTAGTTTTGAGGTGGCTGGTGAAAGCTCTGTGCGAAAACTGTTACACAGTCCTTTTTCATTACTGTCTTACAGAAAGAAGAAACAAATTATTGACAATGGCAGATCATGTCCTAACTTAACAGAACCAACGTGTGTAAAGGCAACATGTGGTTATGTTGGAAAGAGATCTGAGAGGTATTTTCCTTAGGAATTGTACGAATTATCAGGGTCTGAAACGCGGTTTCCTTAGTTTAACTCATTGTTATTCCTACATGCCTCCAAGAATCGCAACATACCGC